>NC_071571.1:153711295-154011295 GCF_024509145.1 Vidua macroura | reverse complement strand
TTGATTCTCGGGGTCGGAGAGGATCTGGCTCGTCTCCTGGTCGAAGTAGCCACGCTCGTAGGCCACCTCCACGGGCAGGCGGTGGCTGTGCACGGGGTCGATGATGCCGCCGGTGGCGATCTGGGCCTGGAGCAGGCGGATGCCGTGGTCCCTGACGATCAGCTCCTGCTTCATGGCCTGGAACAGGGACATCCTGCGTCCTGTGCAGGGCTCCGTGTAGCCCCTCACGGCTCCCTCCGCCGAGAGCAGCTTCTCGTAGAAGTCCCGGCCGATGAGTCCCTGAGCCAGCGCCTCCTTCACCGAGAGCCGCTCGTTCCTGGCGGGCTCCGTGAGCAGCCCCGACGCCGCCTGCGCCTCCAGCAGCACCAGCGCCGTGCCCGGCGTCAGCAGCCCCCTCACCATGGCTTCGTAGATGCTCAGCCTCTTCTTCTTGGCCTGGAGGAAGACTCCGGCGATGAAGCTGCTCCCGCCCCCAGCCATCTCTTTGTGCTCACCTGCAGCCGCGTTACTCCCCGGGCCGCTCGGCTCGTTGTCCTGGGAGCATCCACTCATCTTCCTCACCGTCTCTGGGGAGGAATCCTGCTGCTCTGGGGCACTGGGAGTGTCTGAGGAAGGAGAAACGAACAGGGCCTCTGGTAAGACACAAATCCCTGTGTGGTTTTCGCAGTGGGGTCCCCACAGCTGAGAGGGGGTCTTGGGGAATGCGAGGGTCCCTCTGGCTTTGCTGGGGATCCCCCAATTTCGTGTGTCCCCCTCCCCAAATTTGAACCCCCAACCATGTTGGGGACCTGCAGCGTTTTTTTTTTGGGGGGGGGGTCCCTATGGGTGAAGAGGAGCTTGGAGGAGATTTTGGGGTCCCCAGGAGGACCAGAGGGACCCTTGGGGGATGCAGGGGTCCCTCTGGCTTTGCTGGGACCCCCAAATTCATGTCACCCCCTCCCCAAATTGGAACACGGGAGCACAGCCGGGACGAGCAGCGTTTATTGAGGCCTCTCTGGGGGGGCTGGGGTGTGGGGGCAGCCCCTCCCTGGAGGTGATCACAGGAGCCCAGGGAGAAGCAGGGAGGGGCATCTGGGCCTTTGCTGCTCCCTCAGAGCAATCCTAGGGCCAGGCTGCAGCTGGGGTGGGCAGAGAGCTCTGAGGGCACGGCACGGGCTAGCGACAGACACGCACCACACCAAGAATGATCATCTCAGCAGCACGGACACCCTGGCCCCACTGCAGCCCCCCGAGGAGCCCCCTGCTCTCTCAGAGCCTGACACTGCCTCAAACCTGTGGCCTCAGCCACTTTCCTCTTCTGACCCTGGGTGACACAGCCACCACTTGCTTTTGGGCTGATGCCACCGGGTGCCAGCACGAGGCAGGACCATTGCTCCTGATGCCTTAAGTTTTAGCTTTCATATTTTCCAGACTCTGCACTGCATTAGTTTATAACTCTGGACTTCATATAAAGCGTTAGCAAGTTCTCCTCACTGTTCAGTCAGACAGAACAATCCTTTTCCGGCCCCAGAACCAAGGGCACCATTGCAGCTTCAGGCCCAAAAAGTGCAAACAAAAGTGAATTGAGGAGAGCAATCTGGGAGGAGGATGTGACTTCATAACCTGTAATTGGAGCTGTAATTGGACAATTAACCCCAATATGTAAATGAACCAAAACTTATAAAAGTGTGGAAAGTCATGACCCATTGTCCATCTGGGGTGTAGCCACAGCTGGGCTCTTGTACTGCCCAAGGTGTATCCTTTGAAGGCCTTTTAATTAATACCTCCTTTGTCCTTTGACACCGTCTAACCTCTCTTCTAGGCAGCATCACTCCCTCCCTGCTCCCTCCCTGCTCCCTGGAGCTGCCCTGGGACAGCCAGATTTCGCTGGTGGTCTCTTCCCAAGCTCAGCTCATGCCAAGAGGCAGCAGCGGCTTCCTGACACGATTCCACAGCCTCAGAGAGGTGCTGGCTGGTGCTGCCAGTAATTTTCTGCCCTCTGAGACGGTGGCCCTGTGCTGGTCACAGGCTGGCCATGAGCGTGAAGGGGCACGGTGCCAGGCACAGCCCGGCTCTCTGTGTGGATCCTCCTGGGGGCTGTGTGATCCCAAACCACCCTGGCAGTCCACAGGGCACGGGAGTAGCCTTGGGGACGGATGGGTGGCTGTTCAGATCCAGGAGCAGCAGCAGGAGCTGAGGGAGACCTTTCCCCTGGCTGTGCTGCTGCTGCAGCTGGGGTGGTCTCTGGGTTCTCTGGGTCTCTGCTCGTTCTGAGGCCGCTGGGTGGGCAGAGACCCCAATCCCCGTCCTGTCAGCTTCCTGTCCTGCAAAACTGGGCTCTGTATTATTTAATGCAGCAATCACAGATGCATCGTGGAATCCCAGAATTGTCTGGGTGGGAAGAGACCTTAAAACTCATCTGGTTCCAACCCCTGCCACGGGCAGGGATGCCACCCACTCCCAGATGTCTCACGCTGTCACCTGGTCCCCTTGGGAAGCCCTGTAAACAAACTTTCAGCATCTCCAGCATCGTGCAGTGATGAGGCCACAGTTCTTGTAAAAACAGCAGAGTGGAAACCCAAAGGATCTCCTGGGGAACGCCCATCTCCCGTAAACTCTGGTGACTGACATTAATGACGCGTTTAACTCGTTATCAGGGTCACAGCTTAAGTATCCCACTGTTTACTTCACAGCCGGGAAGTCTCTGAGTCACTGCTTTTGATCCATTTAAGTATTGGATTGATGCTGGGGCTGGGATTCACCCCAGCAGTCCCGGCCCAGCCCCTGCTCTCCGGGGACCCTGGGTGGGTGGCTCTGTCCCACCTCGTGCCTCCAGCCCCCGGCAGCAGCTTCCCTCCGTCCCTGCCCGACTCCGGGGGTGCAGCCGGGAGGTGATGGGCTGCTTGTGCCGCCTGCTGGGGTGGCACTGGGTCCCGGAGTGCGGTGTCACAACCTGGAGCCAGCGACACCTTTGTAGGACACGGCTGTCGTGTGAACACCCTGCGCTGCGAAGCCGTTTCCCAACTGCAGCCTGTCATTAGCAGCTCTCTAATCAGCCTCCCGATGCCGGGGCTGGGCTGCACACGCAGCTCCCGGGGCAGGGGCCGGCTGGCTCTGCGAGCTGTCGCAGCAGCCCAGCCCAGGAGGCTCCGGTGGAAGCGGTTTTCCAGCTCAGAGCGCGGGGGTCCCCAGCCCTGCCCGCGCCCCGGGGAGGGAAATCACACCAGTCCAGTCCAGACTGGACACCAGTCCTGTCCCCCCAGCCCAGCACCCGCCCGCCGCCTCCTCGCCGGGCTCCTGGCCAAGCCCCACCGCTCCAGACACTGCTCCGCAGTCCCAGCGAGCCCCACCGTGCCAGTCCCTGGATCCCAGCGAGCCCCACCGTGCCAGTCCCTGGATCCCAGCGAGCTCCACCGTGCCAGTCCCTGGATCCCAGTGAGCTCCACCGTGCCAGTCCCTGGATCCCAGTGATTCCCACCGTGCCAGTCCCTGGATCCCAGCGATTCCCACCGTGCCAGTCCCTGGATCCCAGTGAGCCCCACCGTGCCAGTCCCTGGATCCCAGTGAGCCCCACTGCTCCAGTCCCTGGATCCCAGTGAGCTCCACCGTGCCAGTCCCTGGATCCCAGTGAGCCCCACCGTGCCAGGCACAGGCTCCAGCCCCTGGATTCCAGAGATTCCCACTGCTCCATCCCTGGATCCCAGCGAATCCCACTGCTCCAGCCCTGGATCCCAGCGAATCCCACTGCTCCAGCCGCACTGCTCCAGCCCTGGATCCCAGGGAGCCCCACTGCTCCAGCCTCCGGCCCCGGGTGCCGGCGGGCTCCGGCGGGTCCCACAGCTCCGGCTGTTCCCCTCCCACATCCCAGCTCGGCTGAAGCATTGGCGACACAAAACATATCACACAGAGCAGCAGCTCCAGCCAGCCCTGCTGCTACTCGGTCACTTTGTCCCTTCCCAAAAAGGACCAAGCTCTGCCTGGAGATCTCCTGCTCACCGATCCCGGGAGTTTCAGCAGCCGCCGCCTCCCCGCGCTGGAGTTTGGGATAGAGGTGAGGTCCCCGCTCCCCGTGCAGGTCCTCTGTGGTGGCCTCGGTGACCCCCAGGTGGGCTCTGTCCTGTCCCTGGCCGTGTATCCGGAGCGGCTGGATGCCGGCAGGCTCCGCTGCTCCTCCTCCTCCTCCTCCTCCTCCTCCCACCAACTCCCAGCCAGGTGAGCAGAGGAGGCAGGTGCCCAATTTAAATCCTTCCCTCCCCCGCCCCTGGGGACGGCAGGGAGGCCCTGCCCTGTGCTGGCAGACCTGGAACACGGAGCTGGACTGAGCACGGAGCCCCTCCAGCCCAGGACACCCGGGGTGGCAGGGGTTGGGCACCGGGAGCAGCACCAGGGCAGGACGTGGCACACGCCGCTCTCCATGGGGCTCCTGGACTCGCCACCAATTTTTTTCTGCTTGTGGAGAGCCCTGCCCACAGCCCCGGCTGCCACCGGGGTCTCCGGATGTGCGTGGGGAGCTGCAGCCACCCCCCTGCAGCTGTCCCTGCACCCGGCCGGGACAGGGACCGAGCCTGGCCCTGGAGCCACGCCTGGGCTACAGAGGAGGGACAGCGCTGGCCATGCCTGGGCTACAGAGGAGGGACAGGTCCCTGGTGTGACCGTGTGCAGGTCCCTGGTGTGACTGTGTGCAGGTCCCTGGTGTCACTCTGTGTGTGACTGTGTGGCTCTGTTGTGACTCTGTGAAGGTCCCTGGTGTGACTGTGCAGGTCTCTGTTGTGACTCCGTGCAGGTCCCTGGTGTCACTCTCTGTGCAGGTCCCTGGTGTGACTCTGCTTGTGACTGTGTGGCTCTGTTGTAGCTCGGTGCAGGTCCCTGGTGTGACTGTGCAGGTCCCTGGTGTCACTCTGTGTGTGACTGTGTGGCTCTGTTGTGACTCTGTGCAGGTCCCTGGTGTCACTCTGTGCAGTTCCCTGGTGTCACTCTCTGTGCAGGTCCCTGGTGTCACTCTGCGTGTGACTGTGTGCAGGTCCCTGGTGTCACTCTGTGTGTGACTGTGTGCAGGTCCCTGGTGTCACTCTGTGTGTGACTGTGTGACTCTGTTGTGACTCTGTGCAGGTCCCTGGTGTCATTCTCTGCGTGTGACTGTGTGGCTCTGTTGTGGCTCCGTGCAGTTCCCTGGTGTCACTCTCTGTGCAGGTCCCTGGTGTCACTCTGTGTGTGACTGTGCGGCTCTGTTGTGACTCTGTGAAGGTCCCTGGTGTCACTCTGTGCAGGTCCCTGGTGTCACTCTCTGTGCAGTTCCCTGGTGTCACTCTCTGTGCAGGTCCCTGGTGTCACTCTGTGTGTGACTGTGTGGCTCTGTTGTGACTCTGTGCAGGTCCCTGGTGTCACTCTGTGCAGGTCCCTGGTGTGACTCTCTCTCTGTGCAGGCCCCTGGTGTCACTCTGTGTGACTGCGTGGCTCTGTTGTGACTCTGTGCACCCTGGTGTCACTCTCTGTGCAGTTCCCTGGTGTCACTCTCTGTGCAGTTCCCTGGTGTCACTCTCTGTGCAGGTCCCTGGTGTCACTCTGTGTGTGACTGTGTGGCTCTGTTGTGGCTCTGTTGTGACTCTGTGCAGGTCCCTGGTGTGACTCTGTGCAGGTCCCTGGTGTCATTCTCTGTGCAGGTCCCTGGTGTCACTCTGTGTGACTGCGTGGCTCTGTTGTGACTCTGTGAAGGTCTCTGGTGTGACTCTGTGCAGGTCCCTGGTGTCACTCTGTGCAGGTCCCTGGTGTCACTCTCTGTGCAGGCCCCTGGTGTCACTCTGCGTGTGACTGTGTGTCTCTGTTGTGGCTCTGTTGTGACTCTGTGAAGGTCCCTGGTGTGACTTGCTGGAGGTCCCTGGTGTCACTCTGTGTGTGACTGTGTGGCTCTGTTGTGACTCTGTGCAGGTCCCTGGTGTCACTCTGTGCAGGTCCCTGGTGTGACTCTCTCTCTGTGCAGGCCCCTGGTGTCACTCTGTGTGACTGCGTGGCTCTGTTGTGACTCTGTGCACCCTGGTGTCACTCTCTGTGCAGGTGACTCCGTGAGCCTGCACACACGGGACAATGCATGTGCAAGGCGTGGGTGACTTCCCGTGAGTGGGGCCACACGTGACGCGTGGACAGCTGCCCACAGCCGGTGTGTGACCGTGTCCCACGTGGCTGTGTGTGTGTGGCTCGGTGCCTGCCCCACGTTCAGGAGGGGCTGCCTGCCCTGGCACTGCCTTTCCTGCTCCGGGAGAACATTCCTGCTGGCGTAGGCGCTCGCCAGACTGGCTGATCGGCTCACGGGGAGCTTTTCCCTCTGACTCACCGCGGGGGTTTGGCTGCGGGGAGCACACCTGAGCAGGGGAGGTCCCCTGTCCTGGGGGGAGAGGTGGCTCCAGGACCCGCTCCTGGTGGCTTCGCTCGCTGCTCTGAAGCCCTTCCCTGGCTGACATCTGCTCTCAGCTTGGTAATTGCAGCGTAACTGGAACTTCACTAATTGCATTTCTCTTGTCGTGGGCAGAGAGTGACGGGACAAGGGGCGGGGCAGTTTTTAACCGAAAAAGGGGGGATTTATTTACAGGAGGTGTTGGGAAAAAATCCTTCGCTGTGAGGGTGGGGAGGCTGCCCAAAGCATCTGTGGCTGCCCCATCCCTGGAAGTGACCAAGGCCAGCTTGGATGGGGCTTGGACCAACCTGGTTTGGTGGAAGGTGTCCCTGCCCGTGGCAGGGGTGGGAGTGGACGGGCTTTGGGGACACTTCAGCCCAAACCAGTCTGTGCTTCCACGGTGCTTTTGTGATTTCACCGGAGGCTCACCCTTCCAGCTGGGCTGCAGCAACGCTTCCTCCTGGGCTCCATCCTTGCCAGGAGAGAGTGCCAGGGGTGCAGGGGTCACCTGGCCTCCTGGGGCAGAAGGATCCCACCTGTCTGCTCGCCCAGCTCCGCTCCGTTCAGCCCAGGCTCCGTGCACAGACCAGGCCCAATGGTGACATCACCGAATTACTCCGTGTCGGTCCCTTCTCCTTGGGCACGGCCACGGCCATGCAGGACTCCCCTCCAAAGCGTGCCAGTGGCCCTGGAGCACTCTCTGGAGCTGGCACAGCTCGTTTAGAAGCCTCTGAAGCGCCAGCATTTGGCAGCTTCCCTCGGAGGTTTCCTTGCCCCTGGCAGACAGGCTGTGGTTTGTCCCTGTGTCCCCGTTACAGCTGTGGAGAGGACACTGTGACACCCTCCAGAGCCCGGGCCGTGACTCCTCTGACCACCTGCACAGGTGGGATGTGTCCGCAGAGCAGCCACCCGCTGTCCCTTTTTTTTTTTTTTTTTTTTTTTTTAGAGATGGGGTAATTGGGAGGTGTTTTAAACACTTTTATTTTATTTTTTTATTTTTATTTTATTTTTTAAACACTTTTATTTTATTTTTAGTTTTATGTGAAGGGCGAGATAATATAGAAGTTACAATTTATGTTATTATAGCTAGAAGTTAATTATTTTTAAGATATAATACATTACAAGTGTTTTTTTTGGTTTATTAGTTTTTGTTGCATTATGTTGCAAATGTTTTAAAGTTAATTATTTAAAATTATTTTAAAAAATTTTGGTTTTATTATAATGCATTTTTTATAGTTTTTTTTTTTTTAATAAATAGTATTTTTTAAAAGTTTTTAGTTTTATTTGTAAGGTTAAGCGGGGAAGCCGCTCCTCAGTCTGTGCCAAACCCCGGAGGTTCCCGGCAGGGGAGGCTGCTCGGGGGTGCCCAGCCAGGCTGTGCAGACCCCTCGGTGGGTGGGTGGGTGATGGGGACCCCCGCAGGGGTGCAGGGATCCTGGGATCTGCACTGGGGATCCTGGGATGTGCTGCAGGGACACTGGGATCTGCACTTGAGATCCTGGGATCTGCACTGGGGATCCTGGGATCTGCACTGGGGATCCTGGGATCTGCTGAGGGACACTGGGATTTGCTGCAGGGACCCTGGGACATGCTGAAGGGATCCTGAGATCTGCACTGGGGATCCTGGGATCTGTACTGGGGATCCTGGGATCTGCTGCAGGGATCCTGGGATCTGCACTGGGGATCCTGGGATCTGCACTGAGGATCCTGGGATCTGCTGCAGAGACCCTGGGATCTGCTGCAGGGATCCTGGGATCTGCACTGGGGATCCTGGGATCTGTACTGGGGATCCTGGGATCTGCTGCAGGGATCCTGGGATCTGCTGAAGGGATCCCAGGACCGGCTGCAGGGATCCTGGGATCTGCACTGGGGATCCTGGGATCTGCACTGAGGATCCTGGGATCTGCTGCAGAAACCCTGGGATCTGCTGAAGGGATCCCAGGACCGGATGCAGGGATCCTGGGATCTGCACTGGGGACCCTGGGATTTGCTGCAGGGACCCTGGGACCTGCTGCAGGGATCCTGGGATCTGCACTGGGGATCCTGGGATTTGCTGCAGGGATCCTGGGACCTGCACTGGGGACCCTGGGATCTGTACTGGGGATCCTGGGATCTGCTGCAGAGACCCTGGGATCTGCTGAAGGGATCCTGGGACCTGCTACAGGGATCCTGGGATCTGCACTGGGGATCCTGGGATCTGCTGCAGGGACACTGGGATTTGCCGCAGGGATCCCAGGATCTGCTGCAGGGTCCCTGGGATGTGCTGCAGGGACACTGGGATCTGCTGAAGGGATCCCGGGATCTGCACTGGGGATCCCGGGACCTGCTGCAGGGACCCTGGACCCTGCACTGGGGATCCCGCGACATGCTGAAGGGATCCTGGGATTTGCTGCAGGTATCCTGGGATCTGCTGAAGGGACCCTGGACCCTGCACTGGGCATCCCAGGACCTGCTGCAGGGACACTGGGATCTGCTGAAGGGATCCTGGGACATGCTGAAGGGATCCTGGGATCTGCTGAAGGGATCCTGGGATCTGCTGTGGGGACACTGGGATCTGCCCTGGGGATCCCGGGACCTGCTGCAGGGATCCTGGGACCTGCTGAAGGGATCCTGGGATCTGCACTGGGGATCCCGGGACCTGCTGCAGGCATCCTGGGATTGGCTGCAGGGATCCCGGGACCTGCTGCAGGGACACTGGGATCTGCTGAAGGGATCCTGGGATCTGCACTGGGGATCCCGGGACCTGCTGCAGGGACCCTGGGATGCCTTTCCAGCAATGCCTTGGGCTGCCCGTTTTGTTCCTCCCTCTGGGAGCAGCTGATGTGCCTCCGGGGCTGGCCCGCTGTGCTGCGCCCGTGCTCAGGGGTCTGTGGCGGGGGCAGCAGCTGCTCTTTGGGTTTTCAAACGCCGTGACTCCACTTCCCTGAAGTGCCAGGAGCGGGATATTTGTGAGAGCGCGGATAAACGGATAAACTGCGCGGGCTTGTCTCCAGGAGAACACTGAATTATCACTTTGCTTCAGGCAGGGGCGGGGGGCGTCCATGGACCTGCAGAGGCTCCAGCTGTGCCCTTCTAGGGAGCTGGAGCATCCCTAGGGACATCGTGGAGCTTCCAGAGCTGCCCCGTCAGCAGCCAGAGACCCCCCCCGGCACCTGCCAGGGCCCTGTGCCGCTGCCAGGTGGCACCTGGAGTGGCCACAGGAGGCAGGGAGGGGACAGCATCACATCTGGGGACAGCTCGTGTCGCATCAGGAGGGACCTTCCCGCTCCCTGCAACTTCCTGACATGAGGGCGCAGCCAGATGGGGGCTGGGCTCTGCTCCCAGGGAACAAGGGACAGGACAGAAGGAAATGGCCTCAAGTTACTGGGAATTACTAGTCTATATAACACATTATTTTTATTTTTATTTTTATTTTTATTTTTATTTTTATTTTTATTTTTATTTTTATTTTTATTTTTATTTTTATTTTTTTATTATTTTGGGATATTGGGATAATATTGGGAATTTTATTATTATTATTATATATTGGGATACTGGGAATATTTTTTTATAATATTGGGATTATTGTTATTGTTATTGTTATTGTTATTGTTATTGTTATTGTTATTACTACTACATTGGGATACTGGGAATATATTTTGGGATATTAGGATAATATTGGGAATTTTATTATTATTATTATATATTGGGATACTGGGAATATATTTTGGGATATTGGGATAATATTGGGATTATTATTATTATTATTATTATTATTATTATTATTATTATTATTACATTGGGATTCTGGGAATATATTTTAGGATATTGGGATAATATTGGGAATTTTATTATTATTATTATATATTGGGATACTGGGAATATATTTTGGGATATTGGGATAATATTGGGGATTTTATTATTATTATTATATATTGGGATACTGGGAATATATTTTGGGATATTGGGATAATATTGGGATTATTATTATTATTATTATTATTATTATTATTATTATTATTATTATTACTACATTGGGATACTGGGAATATATTTTAGGATATTGGGATAATACTGGAAATTTTATTATTATTATTATATTGGGATACTGGGACTATATTTTGAGGTTTTGGGATATTGGGATATTCCTGGTAAAGGAATGTCCAGCCCTGGCACGGCTGCCCAGGGCAGTGGTGGAGTCCCCACCCCTGGATTTAACAGCTGTGTGGATGTGGCCCTTGGGGACGTGGGCTAGCGGTGGCCTTGGCAGTGCTGGGGGAACAGCTGGGGGTGATTCCACGGTTCTGATTGTGAAAAAAAGCCACTCACTTGTTTTTAGAATTTTTTAAAAGTTTCATAATAATAAAATGGTTATTAAAAATAGTAATACGTTTAGAGTAATAACAATTTAGAGTTAGGACAATTACAAGACAGTAAAAAGCAAAGAATAACGGATATCCAGATGTTTCTGGGCACTGAGCTGCCAAAACCACGCCTTGTGAACAAAGGAACAACCCTTAAAAGCAACAGCCTGTTGCATATTCATGTATCTCATACATAATGCAGAAATTCCTTGCAAATAAAGAATTTTTCCTGTTTTTTGTCAGCTTTCCTCCCTTAATCCTGGTGGTTCCGTAAAGACGGAGAGAAGGTGGAAGAATGTTTGTCTTTTCTGATAAGGGGCTGTAACTCTTTGTGTCCTATTGCTGTTATCTCTGTGTGAAGAGTTTCTTTTTTATATTATCCCTTTTCTTGAGCTAGTAAAAAAATATCTTACATCCCAGAGTTTCTATTTCAACATTATGTTATAACCTAAAACTACATTTAACACACCACTCGTGAGAATTAATACAGCATAACTTTCTAACATTACACACATAATATTAATTGTAATATTTGCCAAAAGCCAATCATAAAATACGGGTTTTTCACACGATGCTGCCACGGCTGTGCCCGTGTGGCCTCGGAGCTGTCAGGGGTTAAAAAGGGCTGGCGTTTCTTACGCTGCAAAGCAACACCGGTGCTGGAGTTCTGGCTGCTGAGAATTTTAGATTTTCTGTGCTGACAGGCTCTGACCCCCAGGAGAACACTGCGTTTGACCTGAGGCTGTGGAGAAGGCTTCCAAAGTTGGTTGATAGCACCGGGATTACGGGACTGTGGGATTGTGTGGTTTAATTAGGAGTGTGTAATACCACAGTGTGGAAAACTCACGACTTGTAATAGAGATAAGAAATAATAAACACCTGAGTCTGAACGTGAAATACCGTCTGGAGCGCTTCAATCCCGACCTTGGCGCACCAGGTGAGCGCAGGTGAAAAATGAGTATTTTATGATTGGCTCTTCGCAAATATTAAATTGAATACTTTATGTTTTATGGAGGGTTATTTTGTAATACTGTATTAATCCTTTTAAAGTAGTGTGTTAAACATAGTTTTAGGTTACAACATTATGTTAAAATAGAAACTCTGCGATGTAAGATTTTTTTTTTACTAGCTCAAGAAAAGGGATAAGAAAAAAAAGAAACTCTTTGCATGGAGATAACAGTGACAGGGCACATAAAGAGTTACAGCCTCCTTATCAGAAAAGACAAACATTCTTCCACCTTCTCTCCGTCTTTACGGAACCACCAGGATTAAGGGGAAGAAGTTGACAAAAACCAGAAAAATTCTTAATTTGCAAGGAATTTATGCTTCATGTATGAGATGTATGAATATGCAGGTGTGGGGCAGCCCCTGACGCATTTGTGCAGCTGCCCCTCCCCGCAGCTCCGTGGGGCACGGAGAGGGGCACGGAGAGGGGCACTGAGCCCTGGGATGCCCCCGTGTTCTGGTTTGAAAACAAAACCAGTGAGAGGCTCCAAGTCACAGGTACAATTTATTAGGAAGAGTGAAAAAAGAAAACAAAATACGTGCAATGATACAAAAGGAAAAAACACTGACAGAGGCAGAACACAACCTGACGCCCTTTTTGGTCAGGGTGTTGGTAGCCATCCAAATTGGAATGGCTGCAGTCCTCCTGGAAATCCAGCGGGAAAGGCTGAGTCTGGTGTCCCAAATCCCAGATTATAGCCAGGTAGGAATGCTTGGCTCCTCCCTCTGGGCGGAGCATCCCACAGTGGGATGTTACAGTTCTTATCAGCCACACAGCGACATTCAGTGGCCCATTATCAGCAGATGTCTCCCCGGAGGGAGGATTGGTTGTGGAAATAGATAAGGAAAACTGCCCAATTAACAGAATCCATCTGCCATACGGATGGGAAATGGAATGCACCTTGCTTTTTTCAGTCTGGGACACCCCGCACTCCCTGACTCACCAGCTGGTCCTGCAGCTTCTCGGGGAGCCTGGCACGGACACACCCGGGCCCGGGCATCCCCAGCCCTGTGGCCTCACCTGCCGGAAGGTGTGGGAGTCGTGGCTGAAGCAGCCCTGAACCACATCAGAGGCTGGGAGATGCCTTTCCCAAGGATGTTTCAGCACTGGGGTGTTCAGGGCGGGTTTTCCTTCGGTGACTGATTTGGGAAACCTCTGGTGGCAGGGCTCAGGTGCTGACAGCGCTCCCGGCTCCCTTCCAGCTGGTGCCGGTGATGCCTCAGCCTTTAGCTTTTCTATTTTTCAGATTCTCTTCTGCCTTAGTGTACAAGTCTGGGCTTCACATGAGGGGATGGCGAGCTCTCTTCACAGAGCAGGGAGACAAAACAATTCCTTCTCCAGCTGGGGACAAATGATCCAAATCTCAGCCCCAGGAGCACAAACAACGTGGGCTGAAGAGAGGAAAAACAAGGATTGGACTTCATAACATAAAGCTGTAATTGGACAATTAACCCCAATATGTTAATGGACCAAAACTTATAAAAGTGAGAGACCCTGTGACCTGTTGCCCATTTTTGTGGCCATTTTGGGGTTGTGCTGCCCAAGGTGGATCAATTTGAGGCCTCTTAATAAATCCCTCCTTTATTCTTTGTCTGGTGTCTGTTCTGGGTCAGCCTGCACAAGGCATCACTGGGAGCACGGGACCCTGGGGCCCTGTGGCTGCTGAGGGCATTTTCCTGTGGAGGGTGATGCACTGAGGCCGTGCCTGACGTGGGGATGGCAGCCCCTGCCCCGGGACAGCCCTCAGAAACATCCCTGCACGGGCAGAGCAGGCAGAGTTCTGATTAACCCACCCCGCGGGGTGTGCCAGAGCGAAACGACACTGAATGACCCCTGTGAACATGGCCGGGGTGATTTTAAAACAATGTGATTGTTTTAGTTCCTTAAAACTAGCAAAATAAATTTAATTTAAGTGGAAAGGAAGGATGTGGCCGTTTTCGTTATTGTCCATAAAAATATAGAAGACTATGTTTGCTTAAGAAAATATATAAGGAGATGAAAGAAAGAAAGAGTGAAAGAAAGAAAGAGAGAGAGAGAAAGAGAGAATAAGAGAAAGAGAGAAAGAAAGAGAGAAAGAAAAGAAAGAGAGAAAGAGAGAAAGAAAGAAGAAAGAAAAGAAAGAAAAAGAGCAAGAAAAAGAGCAAGAGAAAGAGAGAAAGAGAGAAAGAGAGAAAGAGAAGAAAGAAGAAAGAGAGAAAGAGAAGAAAGAGAAGAAGAAAGAGAAGAAAGAAGAGAAGAAAGAGAAGAAAGAAAGAAAGAAAGAAAGAAAGAAAGAAAGAAAGAAAGAAAGAAAGAAAGAAAGAAAGAAAGAAAGAAAGAAAGAAAGAAGAAAGAAAGAAAGAAAGAAAGAAAGAAAGAAAGAAAGAAAGAAAGAAAGAAAGAAAGAAAGAAGAAAGAAAGAAAGAAAGAAAGAAAGAAAGAAAGAAAGAAAGAAAGAAAGAAAGAAGAAAGAAAGAAAGAAAGAAAGAAAGAAAGAAAGAAAGAAAGAAAGAAAGAAAGAAAGAAAGAAAGAAGAAAGAAAGAAAGAAAGAAAGAAAGAAAGAAAGAAAGAAAGAAAGAAAGAAAGAAAGAAAGAAAGAAAGAAAGAAAGAAAGAAAGAAAGAAAGAAAGAAAGAAAGAAAGAAAGAAAGAAAGAAAGAAAGAAAGAAAGAAAGAAAGAAAGAAAGAAAGAAAGAAAGAAAGAAAGAAAGAAAGAAAGAAGAAGAAAGAAAGAAAGAAAGAAAGAAAGAAAGAAAGAAAGAAAGAAAGAAGAAGAAAGAAAGAAAGAAAGAAAGAAAGAAAGAAAGAAGAAAGAAAGAAAGAAAGAAAGAAAGAAAGAAAGAAAGAAAGAAAGAAAGAAAGAAAGAAAGAAGCAGATAATGGAGAGGAAAGGAGTCACCCCTGTTACCCCTCCATCGGGGGTGGGGGGCCCACGGAACGAGAATCCCGAGGGTGAATTTCCATTCAGGTTCAGGAGAGGGTGCCTGGGTATTTTCCCTGGGCGGGAATTTTACACTCCTGGATGAACTGTGAATCACGTTCCATCCTCTGGAGGAAGGCTCCGAAATGATTCGGGGGCTGCTCCGGGGGTCTCTGGGGGTGTCTGATGGTTTCTGGCCTCTTCTGCTGCCGTGATGCTGTTCGGCCCTGCTCCCCGTGCCGGCATAGCCGAGCCAGCGGTGCCTTATCAGGAGGAATCCTTATCAGAGGATCTGCTCCTGACCGCGGGTTTCCCTTGTCCGGCCAGAGATCAGCCGGTTTAAAGCCATCGGTCCCGGGGGATCGGGGGCACGAGGGGCGCAGGGCTCAGCCGGTCTGTCCGACAGAGTTCGGTCTGACACCCGGCGGACACCGGGAACCAGAGAAATCCAGCGGCACCCGCTGTGCCCGTGCCCGGCCCGAGCCGCGGTGTGGAGCTCGAGCGCCGGCATTCCCGGGAGCGGGACGGGGCAGCGGGAGTGACCCGGGAGCTGCCGGGCAGGGCTGGACCCGAGGGCTGGACCCCCGGCAGGGCTGGACCCTCGGCAGGGTTTTACCCTCAGCAAGGTTTTATCCTCGGCAGGGCTGGACCCTCGGCAGGGTTTTACCCTCAGCAAGGTTTTATCCTCGGCAGGGCTGGACCCCCGGCAGGGCTGGACCCTCGGCAGGGTTTTATCTTCGGCAAGGCTGGACCCGAGGGGAACGGTCCCTCGGTAGGGTTGAACCCTCGGTAGGGTTGAACCCTCGGTAGGGTTTTATCCTCGGCAATGTGGTACTCTCAGCAGGGTGGGACCCTTGGCAGGGTTTTCTCCTCGGCAGGGTTTTATCCTTGGCAATGTGGGACCCTCGGCAGGATGGGACCCCCGGCAGGGTTTTATCCTCGGCAGGGTTTTATTCTCGGCAATGTGGGACCCTCGGCAGGGTGGGACCCTCGGGGGAACATCCCTTTGGAAGTGCGGGACCCTCGGCAGGGTGGGACCCCCGGCAGGGTTTTATCCTTGGCAATGTGGGACCCCCGGCAGGATTTTATCCTCAGCAGGGTTTTATCCCCAGCAGGGTTTTATCCTCGGCAGGGTTTTATCCTCGGCAATGTGGGACCCCCGGCAGGATTTTATCCTCAGCAGGGTTTTATCCTTGGCAATGTGGGACCCCCGGCAGGATTTTATCCTCAGCAGGGTTTTATCCCCAGCAGGGTTTTATCCTTGGCAGGGTTTTATCCTTGGCAATGTGGGACCCCCGGCAGGATTTTATCCTCAGCAGGGTTTTATCCTCGGCAATGTGGGACCCTCGGCAGGGCCGGAGCCCGGCGGCGCTGCTGTCACCTGCTCGGCAGGTACCTCCGGCCGCCGCCCCTGCTCCGCCTCTTCCTCCGCTGCGCCGGCGCCTCCGGAGGAAAGAATAACAAAAATGTTCCCTTTCAAAAGCCACGAGGAGCCAGCCCATCCCCGCGCCCAGGGGACGGGCACGGGCAGACACGGACACGGACAAAAATGCTCTTTATTCCGGCTGGGAGAGATTGCACAACTCTAATCTCTGTGGGAAAGGGACTATCAAATATCCTCTGCCCTGCCTCGTGGTTCCTGGGAAAAAGGGATCGGCCAGGCTTTTCCTGGTGTCAGGGCGCCTGGCCTGTGGCAGGGCCCGAGAGGGAGATAATCTGGGGGTGCTGGGGTGGTGCCAGAGCTGCAGGGATGGCGTCAGGCTCATTGGGGTGGTCCCAGGGGTGCGCCACAGCTGCACCCTTCCCAGGGAACTTCTTTACCATTTGGCTTCCTGGCAGCCGAGTTTCCCTCGGCAGCTCTGGAGCACAGCGAGGGGAAGGATCACGCTTGAGATCTGGCCCAGGTTGCCTCCAGCCACACTCCTGCTGTCCCCCGAGGCACATTGGGACACAGGTATCGACAGAGCTCTGCTCATTCAGTGCCTGCTCCAGGGCTCCCCAAGCCCCCGAGCTTCCCAGAGCCTCAGATGGGAATGGGGGCATCTCCAGAGCTCTCCTTGGGCACTGGAGGACGAGCAGATCTCACTGGAACTGGCTCTGCCCAGCTGGCCAAAGATGGAGCTGCACCGCCCTTCTCCGAGGGTCAGGGTCAGCCATCCGTGCCATCCCCCGTTCCCAGGACACAGGTGAACGTCCTGCTGAGAGCAGACAGGGCAAATCTTGCCCCAGAGATCATCACCTGATAACTGATAACACCCCGTAAGGTGGTGGCTGCTTCTGCCTGGGCTGGCTGAGCCTCCTACCACCCGCTCAGCCCACGGGGCCACCAACGCCTTCAGGAGGACAGTGCCACACACGTGGCCACTTGTGGCCACAGCAGATGTGGGCAGTGGCCTCTGGGGACCTGCAGACCTGTGCCAGCTCGTGGTGCTTGGCTGAGCAGTCCCAAAATGTGCCCACGAGGGCTGAGCACAGAGCAAAGGCAGATGTGCCTCTGCCAGGAGCTCAGGAGTCAAGGATTCATGGAATGGCTTGGGTGGGAAGGGAATTTAAAGATCATCCACTTCCAACCTCCAGTGCCACCGGCAGGGACACCTTCTGCTAGCCCAGGTTGCTCCAAGCCCTGTCCAGCCTGGCCTTGGACACTTCCAGGGATCCAGGGGCTCTGGGCACCCTGTGCCAGGGCCTGCCCACCCTCCCAGGGAGGAATCTCTTCCCAATACCCAGGAATCCAGGGGGTTGCTCTGGAACACGGGGTGTGCTGTGCTGTGGAGAGCTGGGGCACACGGTACTCCAACTGCACCCCCACCAAGAGGGACCCAGGGCTTGCCCAGCAGGTCAGCTTTGGGCTGCAGGGAGAGGGAGAGCTGAGTCCCTTCCTGTGCCTCAGCACGGCCTTTGGTGCTTGTGTTTTCCACTTTCAGCTTCGCCAGCAGCTGATCCTCAAATGCGCCCCTGGGCACAGAGGGGCTGTGGGTTGGGCTGGGTACGGTGGGGTTACGAAATCCCAGACTCACAGAATCCCAGGATGGGTCAGGCTGGAAGGAGCCATCGTGGGGGTCCTCAGCAAGGGTCATCACAGACCACGTGGCACAGGATTGTGTCCAGAGGGCTCTGGAATATCTCTGCTGAGGGACACACCACACCCTCTCTGGTCTCTGTTCCAGTGCTCGGTCACTGCACAGGGAAAATGTTCTTCCTCCTGTTCAGCTGGAGCTTGCTGGGCATCAGTTCCTGCCCGTTGCCTCATGTCCTGGTGGCTGCCACCAGGGAGCAAAGCCTTCACTGCACAGGTGCCCTCTCTGCTGTCTCTGCTCAGGGCTGAGCAGGCCCAGCTCCCTCAGCCCACCCCTCAGAGATGCTCCAGTGCCTCCTCTCCCCAGCCCCGCTGCTGCCTGGGTGTCCAGAGATGGAGCTGGGAAGGGGCCTGGAGCCCCAGGAGGGGCTGGGGGAGCTGGGAAGGGGCTCAGCCTGGAGAAAAGGAGGCTCGGGGGCGACCTTGTGGCTCTGCACAACTCCTGGCAGGAGGGGACAGCCGGGGGGGTTGGGCTCTGCTCCCAGGGAACAGGGACAGGAGGAGAGGGAACGGCCCCAGGCTGGGCCAGGGGAGGTTTAGGTGGGATATTGTGAAAATTCCTCCTGGGAAGGGCTGTCCAGCCCTGGCACGGCTGCCCAGGGCAGGGGTGGAGTCCCCATCCCTGGAAGAGTTCAATGACATCTGGGGACACGGGTTAGAAGTGGCCTTGCTTGTGCTGGGGGAGCAGCTGGGTTCCACGGTCTCACAGGGCCTTCCCAACCCAAAAGATTCCGTGGGGAGGGAGGCGGGGACGAGGCAGTGTGGCACAGAGGACAAGGTCCAGGCAGGCAGGGAGGGCTGGCACTCCTGCCTGTGCCAGTCTTCAATGTCCTGGAGGCCCCAGCTCTGCCCCAGGGTGCTGCCAGAGCCCAGGGTGCCTCGTGCCCTGCCCTGGAGAGCGTCCCAAATCGTGTCCCAGGGCAGCAGCCGCGGGGACGCCGCGCTGGCACCGGCACAGTGGGATGTCACAGACACAGCCCAGGGAGCCGGCACCCACTGCTGCTGTTTGCCTCTGTGGAAGGCAGGATTGGATTTCCAGGATGAGAAAACTCCTGGGAGACCTCATTGTGGCTTCCCAGTAACTAAGGGAGATGGAGAGGGACCTGGGATAAAGGCCTGGAGTGACAGGAAGAGGAGGATTGGCTTCAAACTGGAAGACCAGTTTGTGGATTAGATACTGGAAGGAATTCCCTGTGAGGGTGGTGAGGCCCTGGCACGGGGTGCCCAGAGAAGCTGTGGCTGCCCCTGGATCCCTGGAAGTGCCCAAGGCCAGGCTGGATGGGGCTTGGAGCAGCCTGGGACAGTGGAAGGTGTCCCTGCCATTGCAGGGGGTGGGATGAGAAGGCCCCTTCCCACCCAAACCATTCCCTGATTCCGTGACTTCTCTCCCATTAATTTGTCCCCTCGTTTTCTGGAACTCTCTGGGCCCCACAGCAGGTTACGGTGAGGAGTCCCACACCTCCTCTACACTTGTTCCCAGCTGTACAAGCTTGTGGCCAAAAGTCCATTTTCCAGGACATTACCAGGTTAATTGAGGCAAACACCCCAAGGCAGCACATTTAAGGAGGGCAAGTTTCCTCCCATTAAACGGCAGTGGAATTATTCATCCCTGAACTGCATGGAAGAGTGGCTCCGGGGCTGTTCCTCTCCTGTGGTGTGTGGCTGAGTCAGCTCAGGACACGGGAGGGCAAAAGGAGCAGGAGGGAACGGAGGCTCCACTGTGGAGGGGCAGACTAAAAGCACAGCACAGCCACGTCCGCTCCCAGCTCCTGTGAGGATCCATCCCCACGGAGGCTTCACGGAGGGAGGGAAAGCACAGAGACAGACCAAACCACTCCGGGCTGAGGCTGTTCGTGCTCCAGACACCCCCGGAAAGGCAGGACAGGCTGAGGCACGGAGTGCAAACACAGATGATGTATTTGCCACGCCGGTGACACCCAACGCAAGCCTGGCGTCCTGCCCACGCAGAAATCTGCTCTCCACGCTGTCCCGGCTTGAAAACTTGCAACCCAAATATCGTCCTGCAAAGCTTCTGGGGAAAATAGCTGGCAGGAAAATAGAGGCAGAGAATAAAAATACCACTCACAGCAACACCCATACAGAAGAAAGACCTGCACTAAAACCTGCGTGAGGAAAATGGGGATGACACATTTCACCAAAATGACCTGAGATAACCCAGGCTTCCTCCTCTGTTCCTGAAAGGCGACCGAGAAAAGATGAACAATGCAAGGCAACAACACTGCTCAGGGGGAGGCACTTCAAAGCTGCACCTGATGTGGGTGGGTGGTGGTAAAGAAAAGAGATCATGAAGGAAATTCCCTCACTGGGATCACAAATGGCAAAAAAAATATTCAGAAAAAGAAAGACAAACACCAGCAGCAAAAGAATTATTCACAATAGTAACATTCTTCCACGAGGCACAAACAAGGAAAAAAATAAAAAGGTTTTGCAATTATTTTTGAAAAACATTGAGGAAATAAAGCCCCGTCTCCGGGTCGGGCACGCAGCGGCGCAGCAGCTGCAGGTACGTCAGGTTCTCGTGGGTGTTGGGGTCGAAGAAGCCCTTGGTGTCGTCGCCGGGGTCGGACAGGATCTGGTTCATCTCCTGGTCGAAGTAGCCGCGCTTGTAGGCCACCTCCACGGGCAGGCGGTGGCTGTGCACGGGGTCGATGATGCCGCCGGTGGCGATCTGGGCCTCGAGCAGGCGGATGCCGTGGTCCCTGACGATCAGCTCCTTCTTCATGGCCTGGAAGAGGGAGATTTTGTTGCCCGTGTAGGGGTCGGAGTAGCCCGTCACGGCCCGCTCCGCCGACAGCAGCTTCTCGTGCAGCTCGCTGCCCACCAGCCCCGAGGACACAGCCTCATCCACGGAGAGCTTCTGGTTCTTGACGGGGTCCACCAGGAAGCCGGTGGCCGCCTGCGCCTCCAGCAGCACCAGCGCCGTGCCCTGCCTCAGGATGCCCTTCCACATGGCCTGGTAGATGCTCATCTTCTCCATCTTGCCCGCCTCGGCCTTGGAGGGCACCAGCACGCCGGCGATGACGCCCGTGCCGTCCAGGTAGCGCTTGACCGAGGCCATTTGCGTCACCTCCTGCACCGTCCTGGCGCCCTGCACCAGCTCGGCCAGCGTGCCCGTGTCGATGATGCCCGAGTCCAGCAGGTCCGAGGCGCTCACCTGCCTCCTGAGGCCCGTGAATTTCACGCTGCTGCCGCGCCGCGCCGCCTCCTCCACCAGGAGGGTCAGCAGCGTGGCCAGCTCGGCCGGCGCCAGGCTCCCGGCCCGCAGCCGCCCCAGCAGCTCCTGACGCTTCGCCTCGGACACGAACTTGGAGAACAGCAGCTCCCACAGGGACACCTTCCTGCCGTGGAAGCCGCCTGCCGACACCTCCACCGTGTGGGACTTGAGGCACTGCTCCAGCTCCTGCTCCCGCTCCAGATTCCGTTCCCCTTCCTTCTGGGAGTTGGCGGCACTGCCGTTCTGGGCGGGTTCGGGCAGGACCTCCCTTTCTGGGGACTTGGGAGCCCCCTGGGCACCGTGGCCCTGGGCCTCAGCCCTGGTGACGATGGCCGTGAGGACCTCGATCATCTCTGCAACGGTGACTGTCCCCGCCTTGTACCGGCGCAGGAGGTCCTGGCGCCGGTGGTCGGGGACGTAGCGGGAGAAGAGGAGCTCCCAGACGGTGACGCTCTGGCCCTGGAAGAGCCCCACAGGCAGCGTGGTGCGGGCGGCCTGCAGGGCTCTGCGGGCATCCTCGGTCAGCTGGTAGAGCACGGAGCCCTTGTCCATCAGCTGCAGCATGAGCAGCCCCGTCTCCGGGTCGGGCACGCAGCGGCGCAGCAGCTGCAGGTACGTCAGGTTCTCGTGGGTGTTGGGGTCGAAGAAGCCCTTGGTGTCGTCGCCGGGGTCGGACAGGATCTGGTTCATCTCCTGGTCGAAGTAGCCACGCTTGTAGGCCACCTCCACGGGCAGGCGGTGGCTGTGCACGGGGTCGATGATGCCGCCGGTGGCGATCTGGGCCTCGAGCAGGCGGATGCCGTGGTCCCTGACGATCAGCTCCTTCTTCATGGCCTGGAAGAGGGAGATTTTGTTGCCCGTGTAGGGGTCGGAGTAGCCCGTCACGGCCCGCTCCGCCGACAGCAGCTTCTCGTGCAGCTCGCTGCCCACCAGCCCCGAGGACACAGCCTCATCCACGGAGAGCTTCTGGTTCTTGACGGGGTCCACCAGGAAGCCGGTGGCCGCCTGCGCCTCCAGCAGCACCAGCGCCGTGCCCTGCCTCAGGATGCCCTTCCACATGGCCTGGTAGATGCTCATCTTCTCCATCTTGCCCGCCTCGGCCTTGGAGGGCACCAGCACGCCGGCGACGACGCCCGTGCCGTCCAGGTAGCGCTTGACCGAGGCCATTTGCGTCACCTCCTGCACCGTCCTGGCGCCCTGCACCAGCTCGGCCAGCGTGCCCGTGTCGATGATGCCCGAGTCCAGCAGGTCCGAGGCGCTCACCTGCCTCCTGAGGCCCGTGAATTTCACGCTGCTGCCGCGCCGCGCCGCCTCCTCCACCAGGAGGGTCAGCAGCGTGGCCAGCTCGGCCGGCGCCAGGCTCCCGGCCCGCAGCCGCCCCAGCAGCTCCTGACGCTTCGCCTCTGACACGAACTTGGAGAACAGCAGCTCCCACAGGGACACCTTCCTGCCGTGGAAGCCGCCTGCCGACACCTCCACCGTGTGGGACTTGAGGCACTGCTCCAGCTCCTGCTCCCGCTCCCGCTCCAGATTCCGTTCCCCTTCCTTCTGGGAGTTGGCGGCACTGCCGTTCTGGGCGGGTTCGGGCAGGACCTCCCTTTCTGGGGACTTGGGGGCCCCCTGGGCACCGTGGCCCTGGGCCTCAGCCCTGGTGACGATGGCCGTGAGGACCTCGATCATCTCTGCAACGGTGACTGTCCCCGCCTTGTACCGGCGCAGGAGGTCCTGGCGCCGGTGGTCGGGGACGTAGCGGGAGAAGAGGAGCTCCCAGACGGTGACGCTCTGGCCCTGGAAGAGCCCCACAGGCAGCGTGGTGCGGGCGGCCTGCAGGGCTCTGCGGGCATCCTCGGTCAGCTGGTAGAGCACGGAGCCCTTGTCCATCAGCTGCAGCATGAGCAGCCCCGTCTCCGGGTCGGGCACGCAGCGGCGCAGCAGCTGCAGGTACGTCAGGTTCTCGTGGGTGTTGGGGTCGAAGAAGCCCTTGGTGTCGTCGCCGGGGTCGGACAGGATCTGGTTCATCTCCTGGTCGAAGTAGCCACGCTTGTAGGCCACCTCCACGGGCAGGCGGTGGCTGTGCACGGGGTCGATGATGCCGCCGGTGGCGATCTGGGCCTCGAGCAGGCGGATGCCGTGGTCCCTGACGATCAGCTCCTTCTTCATGGCCTGGAAGAGGGAGATTTTGTCGCCCGTGTAGGGGTCGGAGTAGCCCGTCACGGCCCGCTCCGCCGACAGCAGCTTCTCGTGCAGCTCGCTGCCCACCAGCCCCGAGGACACAGCCTCATCCACGGAGAGCTTCTGGTTCTTGACGGGGTCCACCAGGAAGCCGGTGGCCGCCTGCGCCTCCAGCAGCACCAGCGCCGTGCCCTGCCTCAGGATGCCCTTCCACATGGCCTGGTAGATGCTCATCTTCTCCATCTTGCCCGCCTCGGCCTTGGAGGGCACCAGCACGCCGGCGACGACGCCCGTGCCGTCCAGGTAGCGCTTGACCGAGGCCATTTGCGTCACCTCCTGCACCGTCCTGGCGCCCTGCACCAGCTCGGCCAGCGTGCCCGTGTCGATGATGCCCGAGTCCAGCAGGTCCGAGGCGCTCACCTGCCTCCTGAGGCCCGTGAATTTCACGCTGCTGCCGCGCCGCGCCGCCTCCTCCACCAGGAGGGTCAGCAGCGTGGCCAGCTCGGCCGGCGCCAGGCTCCCGGCCCGCAGCCGCCCCAGCAGCTCCTGACGCTTCGCCTCTGACACGAACTTGGAGAACAGCAGCTCCCACAGGGACACCTTCCTGCCGTGGAAGCCGCCTGCCGACACCTCCACCGTGTGGGACTTGAGGCACTGCTCCAGCTCCTGCTCCCGCTCCAGATTCCGTTCCCGTTCCTTCTGGGAGTTGGCGGCACTGCCGTTCTGGGCGGGTTCGGGCAGGACCTCCCTTTCTGGGGACTTGGGGGCCCCCTGGGCACCGTGGCCCTGGGCCTCAGCCCCGGTGACGATGGCCGTGAGGACCTCGATCATCTCTGCAACGGTGACTGTCCCCGCCTTGTACCGGCGCAGGAGGTCCTGGCGCCGGTGGTCGGGGACGTAGCGGGAGAAGAGGAGCTCCCAGACGGTGACGCTCTGGCCCTGGAAGAGCCCCACAGGCAGCGTGGTGCGGGCGGCCTGCAGGGCTCTGCGGGCATCCTCGGTCAGCTGGTAGAGCACGGAGCCCTTGTCCATCAGCTGCAGCATGAGCAGCCCCGTCTCCGGGTCGGGCACGCAGCGGCGCAGCAGCTGCAGGTACGTCAGGTTCTCGTGGGTGTTGGGGTCGAAGAAGCCCTTGGTGTCGTCGCCGGGGTCGGACAGGATCTGGTTCATCTCCTGGTCGAAGTAGCCACGCTCGTAGGCCACTTCCACGGGCAGGCGGTGGCTGTGCACGGGGTCGATGATGCCGCCGGTGGCGATCTGGGCCTCGAGCAGGCGGATGCCGTGGTCCCTGACGATCAGCTCCTGCTTCATGGCCTGGAACAGGGACATCTTTTGTCCCGTGTAGGGGTGGGTGTAGCCCGTCACAGCTCTCTCAGCGCTTAGAAGTTTGTTTTTCAGTTCACTGCCCACCAGCCCCGAGGACACAGCCTCATCCACGGAGAGCTTCTGGTTTTTCACTGGGTCAGTGATGAAGCCGGTGGCCGCCTGCGCCTCCAGCAGCACCAGCGCCGTGCCCTGCCTCAGGATGCCCTTCCACATGGCCTGGTAGATGCTCATCTTCTCCATCTTGCCCGCCTCGGCCTTGGAGGGCACCAGCACGCCGGCGATGCTTCCAGTTCCCTCGAGGTATCTCCTCACACTGTCCATTTTTGCTATTTCTTGTGCCGTCTCCTTTCCTTCATGGAGTTTTTCTATTGTTTCCTCTGTAATTATTTGTGCACTGAGCAGTTCTGATGCTGTAATTTGCTGACGGATTCCCTGGAACCAGACGTCACTTCTGTCCTCCTCTTTTTCCCTAATGATCTTTAGTATTGTCTCAATGATTCCTTGCACAATGTGCTGGGATTCCGCTTTGTATTTTTTCACCAGTTCTTTTCTTTTCTCCTCTGTGATGTACTCAGAGCAGAGAAGCTCCCACAGCGATAACACTTGTCCCTTGTACTTTCCCACGGGCACCTGGACCTTTGTGCACAGCAGGGCGTTTTTCGTTTGCTCATCGATGTAGAAATAGTCGCCTTCCTTTTCCAGGACCTGCAGCAGGTACAAGCCGCTCTCCCTGTCTTTGGCACACCTCTGCAGGAGCTGGCTGTAACTGATCTTCTCGTGAGTGTTTGGATCTATAAAGCCTTTGCTACCGTGATCTGGATCCGAAAGCAGGAGGAACATGTCCTCGTCCAGGTGCCCACGTTTGTAGGCCACCTCCACGGGCAGGCGGTGGCCATGCCAGGGGTCGATGATGCCACCAGTGGCGATCTGGGCCTCGAGCAGGCGGATGCCGCGATCCCTGACTATTACCTTCTGTCTTACAGCCTGGAAGAGAGATATTTTACTTCCTGTTTGAGGATCCGTGTATCCCGTCACGGCTTTCTCTGCCGTCAGCAGCTGCTCGCGCAGCTCGCTGCCCACCAGCCCGGAGGACACAGCCTCGTCCACAGGGAGCTTCTGGTTGTTCCGGGGGTCAAGGAGGAAGCCGGTGGCCGCCTGCGCCTCCAGCAGCCCCAGCGCACATTGCTCTGTGAGGAGGCCTTCCTTCAGCGCCCGGTAGATGCTCATCACCTCTTTCCTCAACGGGAGGAGAACCCCAGCGATGCACCCAGTGCCGTCCAGGTACCTTTGGATGGCGTCCCTCTTTGCGAGGCTGGCGAGTGTGAGACTCCCATCGTGCAGCTGATCCAGAGTTTTCTTGTCAATGATCTCAGAGTTGAACAATTCTGATACCGACACCTCCCCCCGCAGTCCTCTGACCTTGAGGGCTTCTCCTCTTCGCTCTGTGTCCTCGATGATTTTTAAGATGAGGGATATCAGGTCTTCCAGCGCTAGGGTTTTGCTTTTGTACTGCATCACCAGCTCTTTCCTTTTCTGCTCCGAGATGTAGTGAGAGCAGAGGACTTCCCAGACGGAAACTGTTTGGTCCTTAAACTTTCCAACCTTCACTTGAAGGGGCTTTGAGCGCAAAGCCTGCTTTGTGGACTCATCAATGTAGAAGTACTTCCCTCCCTCCTTTACAACCTGCAGCATGTACAACCCAGTCTCTGGGTCTTGGACGCATCTCTCCAGGAGCTGCATGTATGTGAGGTTCTCGTGGGTGTTGGGGTCGAAGAAGCCCTTGGTGTCATCGCTGGGGTCGGAGAGGATCTGGTTCATCTCCTGGTCGAAGTAGCCACGCTTGTAGGCCACCTCCACGGGCAGGCGGTGGCTGTGCACGGGATCGATGATGCCACCGGTGGCGATCTGGGCCTCGAGCAGGCGGATGCCGTGGCTCTTCACAATCAGCCCTTGGTTCATGGCTTCGAACAGGGACATTGGGGCTTTGGTGTAGGGGTCGGTGTAGCCCGTCACGGCTCTCTCCGCCGCCAGCAGCTTTTCAAAAATCTCCCCTCCAATCAGACCCACCTCTAACGCCTCCTCCACTGAAAACTTCTTGTTTTTCTCAGGGTCGATGATGTAGCCGGTGGCTGCCTGTGCCTCCAGCAGCACCAGGGCGGTGCCTGGCCTCAGGATGCCCTTCCACATGGCCTGGTAGATGCTCATCTTCTCATTGCTTGGCTGGATAAGGACCCCTGCTATGAAATTACTGCCCTCCAGGTACCTGCGGACAGACTCCATTTCAGTCACTTCTTTGACTGTTTTCTTCCCCTGGTTGAGCTCATCGAGGGTTTTTTTGTCGATCAGCTGGGACTGGAAGAGGTCACTGGCGGACACTCTTTTCCGCAGGCCCTTGAATGCGAACTTCTTGCCCTGTGCCTCAGTCTCTTGGATGATTGTGGTGATAATTGTTGTGATTTCCTGCAGCACTTCAGCCTTCTCATCTTTGTACTTTTGCACCAGCTCTCTTCTCTGGCTGTCTGAGAAGTATTCGGAGTTGAGGAGGTCCCAGACAGACACGGTCTGTCCTTTGAACCGCCCCACGTTGACACAAACAGTCACAGATTTCAGCACCTTCATGGTCTGCTCATCCACGCAGAACATCGCGTTTTCTGACAGAGGGAGGAGCCACAGACCCGACTCGGCCTCACGAATGCACCGGTCCTTCAGCTGCTGGTAGGTCACGTTCTCCTTGGTGTTTGGGTCAAAAAAGGTCTTGGTGCTGTCATCCAGCTGAGAGAGGGTTTGCTTCAGGTCCTCGTCGAAGAAGCCGTACCTGCAGGCAGCCTGGAGCGGCAGGTGGAGGTGGTGGATGGGATCAACGACCCCTCCCGTGGCCAGCTGGGCCTCCAGCAAGGGCACGGCCTCTGCCAGGGGGATGAGTTCCTTCCTGAGCGCTTGGCACAGGGAGATGGAGCCCCCGGTGTAGGGGTCCGTGTAGCCCGTCACAGCCCTCTCAGCCAGAAGGAGTTTCTCAGTAAGCTCCTCCCCAACAACGGCCGCTCTCACGGCGTCCCTCACGCTGAGCCTCCGGTTTGTGGCAGGGTCAGTCAGGTATCCTGTGGCCGCCTGAGCCTCCAGCAGCCTCAGAGCAGCCCCAGGGAGGAGGAGATTGTTTTTCATGGCGTCATAGAAGCTCATCTTCTGTTTGGATGCCTCTATGAAGACCCCAGCTATGCTGCCCGTGCCCTTCAAGTACCTCTGTACACTCTCCATTGCAGCCACTTCTTCGGCAGTTCTTACGCCCTGAGCCAGTTCTTCAAAGGTCTTCTCAGAAATGATGCCCGTGTCCAGCAGCCAGACCACAGGGACACTGCCCCTCAGGCCTTCCAGGGAGATTTGGGTCCTGGCTTTCATCTCCATCTCCCCCACCAGCCTGAGCACAAGAGCCACCAGCTGCTCCAGCGACAGCTCCTCTGACCGGAACTTCTCCATGAAGTCACTCCTCTGCTCCTCGGTGAAATACCCCGAGTGCACGAGCTCCCAGAGGGAGACTCCTTTTTCCTTCACCATGGTTTCCTTGAAGATCCGTTGGATTTGCTCGTCGGTGTAGGCAGGAGCAGCTGCCTGTGCCAGAGGCAGCAAGTGGAAGCCGGAGACGTCGTCCTTCTGGCAGTGCTGGATGAGCTCGGCGTAGGTCACGCTCTCCTTGCTGTCCGGCAGGCAGAAGACTCTGTGGTCGTCACTGGGCTTGGAAAGGGCCTTGCTTGTGTCCTCATCCAGGCAGCCTCGCTGCTGGGCCGACTCGAGGGGGATGTGGTGGCCACACGTGGGGTCGATGATGCCTCCTGTGGCCATCTGCACCTCCATGAGCTGCATGGCCTGCTTATCCGCGATCAGGCCCTTCTTCATCGCCTGGAAAAGGGGGATCTTCTTGCCCGTGAAAGGATCTTTATAGCCCGTCACGGCCCCTTCCGCCTGCTGCAGCTTCTCGTGGACGTCTGGCCCAATGACTCCCTCCTTGACGGCCTCATCCACGCAGAGCTTCTGGTTGTTCACGGGGTCAATAATGAAGCCCGTGGCAGCCTGGGCCTCCAGCAGGGGCAGGGCCACTCCTGGCACCACGATGTTCTGCTTCATGGCCTCGTAAATGCTCATTCTCTGGTTGGACGGCTGGAGCACAATCCCCCCAATGCTGCCCGAGCCGTAGAGGTACTTCCTGACAGAGTCCATGTGCAGGACTTGTTCTGGGGTGACGGATCCCTCCAGCACCTGCTCGAACAGGGCCCTGTCGATGACACCGGTTTCCATCAGGTGATAAGCGCTGACATTGCCTCTCATGGCCGGGAACTTGATGGGGGCCCATTTCTTCATCTCCTCCTCCAGCATGAGCCGGATTTGCTCCAGGCTGAGCTTCCTCAGCTGGAAGTGGTTGAAAATCTCCCGGCGCCTCCCCTCGCTGAAGTACTCGGAGTTCAGCAGGTCCCACACAGAGACCTTCTCCCCCCGTAAGCGCCCAAACCTGACGGGCAGCCAGGAGCTCCTGAACACCTGCCTGGTGGCCTCGTCGACGAACTGCCGCTTCCTGCTGTTCAGAGGGAGCAGGCAGAGCCCGGTGGAGGGCTCGGTGATGCATTTCTCCTTCAGCTGCAGGTACGTCAGGTTCTCGTGGGTGTTGGGGTCGAAGAAGCCCTTGGTGTCGTCGCTGGGGTCGGAGAGGATTAAATTCATCTTCTTGTCGAAGTAGCCGCGCTTGTAGGCCACCTCCACCGGGATGCGGTGGCTGTGCACGGGGTCGATGATGCCGCCGGTGGCGATCTGGGCCTCGAGCAGGCGGATGCCGTGGTCCCTGACGATCAGGTCCTTCTGCATGGCCTGGAAGAGGGAGATCTTATCCCCTGAGTAAGGATCTCGGTAGCCAGTGACAGATTTCTCCGCAGCCAGCAGCTTGTCGTAAACGTCCGGGCCAATGACGTTCGCTCGTAAAGCCTCGTCCACGGAATACTTCTTGTTGGCAGCTGGGTCAATGACAAACCCTGTGGCAGCCTGCGCCTCCAGGAGAATCAGAGACGTTCCCGGCCTGAGAAGCCCCTTCCGCTTTGCCTGGTAGATGCTGATCTTCTCCTGGGAGTCGGGGAGCAGCAGCCCGCCGATGCTTCCTGTGCCCTGCAGGTACTTCCTGACAGTGTCCATGCTGACCACTTCCTTGGCCGAAGTTTCTCCCTCCTTGAGTTTCTTGAACAAGTCTTTGTTGATAATTTCTGAGCTCAGGAGCTGGTCAGCCGTCACCTGGTCCCTCAGGCCCTTGAAGGTGACATTAGCAGTGGCAGCCTTTTCCTCAACGGCGGCTCTGATGGCCTCTCCCAGTCCCGGCAGGGACAGCATTCCTGCCAGGAACTGCTGAGCCAGCGCAGCTCTTTGCTCACCCTGGATGTAGTCGGAGAAGAGCAGTTTCCACAGAGACACCGACTTGCCCTTGAATTTCCCCACAGCGACGGGTACCTGTGTGTTTTCCAGAGCTGTCTGGGCCCTGTGGTCAAAGAAGCCGAGTGTCCCCCGGGACCCTTCGCTGCCGTCCCCAGCGAGCGGCAGCAGCAGGAGCCCCGTGCTGGGGTCGGTGACGCAGCGCTGCAGCAGCTCGGCGTAGCTCAGCTTCTCCTTGGAGCCGGGGTCGAAGAACCCCTTCGTGTCGTCAGGGGGGCTGGAGAGGAGCTGCCTGGTGGCCTCGTCCAGGTACCCCCACTCGCAGGCTGTCTCCATGGGGACACGGAGGTGCCTGCCTGGGGCGATGACACCCCCCGTGGCCAACTGAGCCTCCAGAAGGCAAAGGCCGTGATCCCTGGGAACAAAGCCCTTCCTGACGGCTTGGAATAGGGAGAGCATTTCTCCGGTGGACGGGTCCCTGTATCCAGTGATGGCTTTCTCAGCTGAAGACAGCTTCTCGTAAAGCTCTGGGCCAATGAGACCAACCCTGACAGCCTCGTCCACTGAGTAGCTTTTGTCCTTTAGGGGGTCTGTCAGGCTGCCCGTGGAGGCCTGGACTTGCAGGAGCATGAGAGCAGCACCGGGCACGAGGAGATGCTCCCTCAGCGCCTGGTAGAGGCTCTTCTGCTCCCCGGAAGGCAGGACAACCCCAGCCACGCTCCTCGTCCCACGCAGGAAGTGCTGAACAATGTCATTCTCTGCCACCTCCTGGGCAGAAATGCTTCCCTCCTCGAGGCCTCGGAACACGTCATGGCTGATGATGCCAGAGTCCATCAGGTCCCTGCTGCTCACCCTCCCTCCCATCCCTGGGAATGTGATTTGCAGCGGCAAGAGGAGGAAGCCTGAGGCTGGATCCACAACACACCTCCTCCTCAGCTCCGAGTAAGTCACCTTCTCCATAGTGCTGGGCTCAAGGAACACCTTGCTGTCCTCATTGCCGGGCTCAGAGGCGAGCTGGCTCATCTCTTCATCCAAATATCCCCTCTCGCAGGCCACATCTGCCGCGAGCCGGCCGCCGGTGGCCGGGTCGATGACGCCTCCAGTTGCCATCTGGGCCTGGAGCAGGCGAATGCCCTGCTCCCTCCCCACCAGCTCCTTCTGGATCGCCTGGTAGAGGGAGATTTTCTCTTCTGTGTAGGGGTCCACAAAGCCAGTAGCAGCTCTGTCAGCCGAGAGCAGCCTCTCCTTCAGCTCCAGCCCCACCAGCCCCATCCGCACGGCTTCTGCCACGGGGACACGACGGCTCCTCAGCGGGTCGCAGATGGAGCCCGTGGCTGCCTGGGCCTCGAGGAGGCAGAGGGCCGAATCCAGGCTCAGCAGGTGCTCTCTGGTGGCCTCATAAAAGCTCATTATCCTCTTTGAAGCCTCTACGTACACGCCTGCAATGCTGCCAGCTGTCTCCGAGGGCTCCCCGGGAGCATCCGGCCCCACGTCCCTGCCAGCTGCTTTTTGCTGCTTGCGCGGCATCGCGTCCTGGCACAAGCGGTTTGTCCCTGACACGTCTTCCCCGGGAGAGCTGGGAACAGCGTGGCCATTCACTGCTGGCTTGCTCTCCATCCTCCTGCTGCACGCCTCTCGCAGCTCTCAGGACTCTGCGGAGAGAGGGAGAGCTCAGTGAGAAATCAACTTCTCCATGGTTTGCATGTCAAATACAGGGAAATCAGAAATATAAATATTCTCAGGCAGGAGGAAGTGACAGCCGGAGGCTGAACATGTCCAAACTTGGTGTGCCATCCTGAGGGATCTGGCCAAACTCAAGGAGTCAGTGGATGAGAAGCTCCACATGCCCTGGCACCCCCAAAATCCCCGTGCCCTGGGCTGATCCCCCAGTGTGGGCAGCAGCAAAGAAGGGGGGGATTCTGCCCCTCTGCCCCTGTGCCCACCTGCAGAGCTGCCCCAGCTGCTGGAGAGAGCCCAGAGGAGGCCCCGGAGCTGCTCCAGGGCTGGAGCCCCTCTGGAGCCAGGCTGGGAGAGCCGGGGGTGCTCACCTGGAGAGGAAAAGGCTCCAGGGAGAGCTCAGAGCCCCTTGAAGGGCCTAAAGGGACTCCAGGAGAGCTGGGAAGGATGTGGGACAAGGGGCTGGAGTGACAAGCAAGGGTGAACGGCTCCCCACTGCCAGAGGGCAGGGACGGATGGGATTTTGGGAAGAAATCCTTCCCTACGAGGGTGGTTTGGCCCTGGCACAGGGAGCCCAGAGAAGCTGTGGCTGCCCCTGGATCCCTGGAAGTTTTCCAGGCCAGGCTGGATGGAAGGTCCCGTGGAAGGTGTCCCTGCTCACGTCACAGGGTGGGACTGGATGGGCTTTGGGGTCCCTCTGCACCCAAACCATTCCATGATTCTGTGATTTTGGGGGTGCTGGCGTGCAGGTCCACACGGCTGCTGCACGAACCCCCCTGTCCTTCCCCTGTCCCCCCCTTGTCACCCTGTCCAAGCAATGCAAGGAAGGCAGAGGCTCCATCTCGGTGCGCAGTGGCCACCAGGGCTACCTCAGGGTGAGACTGCACCTAGTCCAAACGTGCCCTCCTGCTTGCAAAGCTGTGGGATGCACTCGTGCCAGAGACCGGAACAGTTCGTGCCTCAAACATTGCTATGAAATTGTGCTCACGAAGCCCACCCCTCCCTAAAGAATGCCTGGCTGGAACTTCGGGCTGGAAGTCGAACTGCTGAGATTAGATAAAGGGGAACCCATTCCTCAGGGGAGAAGTAAACAAGTAAACAAGGAAAAGAATGCGAGCCAAAGCCAGCAGCTGCGCTAGGAACCGTCTCGGGCTTGCCTCGGGGTGGGCGAGGCCCAAAAAAAACCTTTGCTGGGAGCAGGTTTGCAGAGATTCCCCCCCAGCCGAGGTGGGGCAGGAAGTTTCGGTGTGCTCTCACCCGTGCTCAGGGGCAGTGAGCCCATCCTCCCTTACACACCCTGGCCGTGGAACCCCCAGCCCGGGGAAGGCCACATCCACGGGACATCCACGTCAGAGGCGGCTGAGGGGTGCCTTCCTCCATCAAAGACCCCCGAAGTGCCCCCCGGAGTCCCTCCCGAAGCCTTGCACCACAGGACTGCGCGAGACAAACCCGGAGTCTGTTGTAAGGGACAATGGCAATCCCCGGGGGGGGTTTCCTACCTGGCCTGAGCATATTAACCCACCTGTGCTTTCCAGGGGGAAAAGCACCACCAGGACCAGCTGGAGAGGGGATCGACAGAGCATCGCTGGGCTCCACGGATGGTGATATTTTCTTTATTCTGTCTCTGTCACTCTCTTTTCTATTTTTCTATTTCTTTCTCCCTCTCTCTTTCTCGCATGTTTACTATCAGATAAAACCCATACTATTGACTTTGGCATAGGGTTTCGTTTGCACCTTAATTCGGGCGGAGGCATTCCTAATAACCTTAATAACTGCATCCTGACCGCTTGGATCTGCCCCCCCCCTCGGCAGGCTGGAGGGTGCCCGTGGTGGAGCAGGGGCGTGCCGAGCTCTGGGAGCTGCGGTCAGCCTCGGCCTCCGGGCTGTGGCCGCGGCACAGGGCGGCACGGGAGCCTCCCTGCCCGCAGCCTCGGTGCCAGCACCCCGCAGGAGGACGCCCTGCAGCAGCAGGCGGCGGGGTGGGAGCCGGCTGGAGGAGCGGGAGGGCAGGTGGGATGGCTGATTCCCTCGTGAACGCCACCCGCCCAGGGCAGAGCCCCAGCCCCGGTGCCCAGCGGGCTCTGTCAGGGCTGGACTGGCCCCCACAGCGGTGGGTGAGGCCACGGGCCAAGCACCAAGTGCAGTTGGGGGACCAAGGAGCCGCGCCCGGCCGAGCTCCTGCAGCCGAGCAGGGCGGTCACGGTGCTGCCCTCCGGGATCGCTGGACCCGGCTGCAAGGGCACAGCCAGGGCAGGGCTGCCTCGAGGTATCCACCACACAGAGCCCCAGGGTTCTGTGCCACACGGACCCCCACGCGGAGGTCACATCGAGTGGGGACAGCGTGGAGCGGCTCTGTCTCATGGCCTGGAGCTCATCTGCGCCCCGGCCCCAGCCGTGTAAACAAGTGCCGGGAGCGAAAAGCACCCTGAAGGTGCCGGCGGGTGCTGTGCCCGGGCTCTGCCCACCCCAGGAGCAGCCTCTCCAGCGGGGCTCCGTGCACCCGGCTTCGTCCCCACGTGTCCCTCCAGCTCACTCCGTGCCCCTCGGCCACGCCAGCACCTCTTCCTTACGCGTGCTCCTCTGTCCCAGCCGTGCTCCGGGCTCGCTGCCCGGCCCGGGGAAAGGTCTCGACAGGAGCCGGCTCCCTCCGCCCGGTGATGTCAGCGCGGCTCGGATCTGCCCGGGCAATGCTGTTTGTGTTTGCAGGATCAGGATCGCGCCCGGCTCCGGCGCCAAGAGGTGGGGACGGGCGGGAGGCCCCGGGGCTGCGCCGGCCTCCGGGAAGGACTGGAGAGGGCAGGGGGACTCGGGGGTCTCTGCCTGGGGGGAAGGGGGGCCCTGCGGGGGAGGGCGAGGGGTCCAGCTGCTGGCTGAGAGCCGGGACAGTTGCCGTGTCCTGCTCTGCGGGCTGGCAGCCAGGGGCTTCCCCGCCTCCTCTGTCCCACGGGCTCACCCCGGCCGCCCACGCCCACTCGGGCATCCCTGTGCCATGCTCATGCAAAACACCTGCGGGGCTGGCAGCACCTCCCACGGGCTCTGCCCGCCCCGCTCCTGGGGCTGGGGAAGCCGCGGCTGGCCCCGCAGCCCCCTCCCGGCAGAGCGATGCCGGGCTGGACGGCACCGGCTGTGCTGCCCTTGGAAGGAGCCGTGACGTGGGCACAGCAGCGCTGGCAGCGCCGGTGTGGCTCCGGCGTCTGGAGAGCCCCCGGCGGGTCCCTGCGTGCCCCAGAGCTGGGGCGGCCGCGGACACCAGCGCCGGTGCGGTTCCAGCGTCAGGACAGCCCCAGGCAGGTCCCCACATGTCCCCAGAACCGAAGTGGCCGCCGCCACCGGAGCGCAGATGGAATCTGGGCCACTGGGATGGAATTGCCACCCACACCTGTGGAAGCCTGGAAGCCTGGGCGGCCGGGGAGCCAAAGGGCCGGGGTGCTGCCCCCCGCCCCTCCCCGGACAGGGGGAGGCGGTGGGCGCGCAGCAGGGGAGGGCCCCGCTCCCTTTCGTCAAAAGGCGTCAGCCCCATCGGAAACTTTGAGTAACCGACTCTGCCGACGAAGGCAGGGAGATTCCTGGCAGAGGTGTTGGCACCTGCCACCCTCCCTCGGGCCACGGTCTCTCCCCGACGCGGGCAGCGCTCCCTTGGCAGCCGCAGCCGCTGCTCCGCGGCTTTCGCTCCCGGCTGCGTCAGGGAACGCGCTGGCACCGGTGTGAGCCGCGGCCCCCGCGCCCACCGCCACCCACGGGAGCCCCCGCGGGGCAATCCGCACGTCTGCACCCGCAGGGAGCACCCGGAGACCGGCACCGGCTGGGGAGGAGGCGCTGCCGGGGGCCCTGGGGAGGGACCGGGAGAAGGGACAGGTTTTACTGGCAGAGTGCGGGGCTCGGTGTCGGGAGAGGGTGGCGGAGGAGTTGTTTGCGGGGGCAGGGACTGCAGAGCGCTGGGAGAGGCTGGGGCTGGGGGTGGGAGCTTGGCGGGGCCGGGGAGCGCCTGCAGGGTGGTGTCTGTGGGGCAGGCCGAGGCCGGCGGTGTTTCGGGGGAGGGACAGCAGTAGGGAATTTTCTGGGGCAGTGACGGAGGGTGATGGGAACAGGGAGGGCACCCCCGCCGTGCCGGGGTCCTGCCCGGTGCCCGAAGGGGCTGCTGTAGGATGAAGTCGCACCCTGTCCACGGGGACACCTCACCGGGTGCCGTGGGAGGGTCCTGCCAGTCCTCCGCCTGCCCTGTCCCACTACCCGCCCCGTCCGCCGAGCCCGCCCGTGCCATCGGAGCCTCGAGGCATCACGGGCTTTCCCTGGGCAGCCATCACCTCCTGTCCCACTCCTGGGACGTGCCGGGGTTAGGGACCGCCATCCTCCCGCTGTGCCCCAGGGCGGTAGTGCCCAGGGTGCCACAGCGCCGTGCGGCTGCTGCCCTACGCCCGCGGTCCCGCCCCGGCACCGGGAGCGCTGCCGCATTCCTCCCATTCCGGGGATGGCGAGAGCGCCTCCGTGCCCTGTAGCCCCGGCACGGCCCGCAGTGCCCAGCCAGAGCCCTTTCCGCCCGAATCTCCTACCTGTGCAAGGTGCTCACACCGCGGGCTCCCCTGGCAGGTGCCTGGCGCTCCACGGCTTTGCCGCTGCTTCCTGCCCGGGACCAGAGCACGTTTAAAACCTGGCCCTTCCCCGCCCCTGGGGATGACACACCGGCCCAGCCCTTGCAGAAACTCGCGGGCCAGCCCTCCCCACGGCTCCCTCTGGGAGCTGGGGTCCCTCCTTGTAGGGGTTCACCGGTCCCAAAACGGCTGCGGTGCTGCAGGAGGTGGCCCCGTCCCGGTGGGCTGTGCCCTCCGCAGAGGAGGTGAGAGCGAAGGGTAGAGACCTTCCACCCCAGGGTCAGCACTGCCCAGCAGCTCCTCATCCTTCTCTCCATCACCCCCCTGCTGCCAGCAGTGCCCCTGTGCCTCCTTGCAGTGGCTGGGCCCCAGGCTGCAGGTGCAGGGCTGATGGAACCCCAGTGTAGGCCTAGCCCTGGCACCACGGCAGCTGGGGTAGAGAGGGGGACCCTTCCCTGCTCCCCCCAGTCTTGCCCACGCCCCTGGATGTGCATAAAGCCTGAATTGCCCAAAACATGCCCAAACCATCCCGTTGCTGCTTGAGTCACCCAAACGTCCCTGCCCTGCCTCCGTCACCAGCTCCACACCCTCTCTCCAGACCCTGCAGCCAGCCCCACAAGCTGCTCCCGCTGCCCCCTGAGCACCCTGAGCCCCCTCCCCGGCGCCACAGGTGCCCAGTGGGCCCTGTAAGAGCAGCGGGTACCTCGCACGGGCGAAGAGGCCTTTGTGGCCACCGGGGCAGGGGGGCTGTGCCACAGCCTCCTTGGCTACCACCCTGCAGGGCGAGGTGCTGCGGGGAGGATGCGGCGCTTGGGCAAGGTGTTTACGGCGCGTGGGAGTGTGTTGTCTGGAGAGGTGCCGGTATCCAGGCACGGCTGGCTGCCGAGCCCACGGGCACGGGCCAGTGGGCACAAAGCCCTGGTGCCCGCCGTGGGTGCGGGCAGTCCTGGCAGCGCTGGTGCACCCAGCTGGAGGGGCATTCCCACTGGAATGGCAAACACCTGGGCAGGGAGGCCCCCCTGTGCCTGCTGCTTGGGCAGTGCCACGCTGGTGTGGTCCAGAAGGGCAGAGGAGGCTGGGCAGGGTCACCTGGAGCATCCAGAGCTGCAGAGCCGAGAGAGGCACTGGCTGGCACACTGCCCTGGACTCGTGGGGCCATGTCAGAACAGGGGCAGCCCCAGTGGGGCCAGTGAGAGGGCCAGGGGCTGCATCCTCCCCGGCAGGGGGGTGGCTGCAGTACCCAGAATCACAGAATAATGCCATCCCCGCTCCTGCAGGGATGGCAGCTGTGTCCCAGAAGCCGGCACAAGTTTCTGACGCCTGCCCGGGCGCTGGCGGAGGTGTCGCTCACGGGAGGCGCTGAGAGCCTTAATCCATCGGCAAACAGGGATGAGCGCCCGGTGACACCTCAGAGGGCTCGGCGCCGGCGCCACAGACCTTCCTGCTGCGCCTCGGCGGCTCCCCTGGGGCCCTGTGACCCACGCTGGAAGTTCAGAGAGCCCCGGGGCTGCAGCGGCACCAGGCACGGGCACGGTGGCCAGTGACCGGACAGATGGGCACGGCCGACGGGGGCACGGCCTCCCTGCCGGGCTGCAGGGACAGGCGGGAGGGGATCTCAGGTCCCTGTCGGGGCAGCACAGCTGTGCCCACAGGAGCCAGTGCACTGAGCTGGGCCGTACTGGGTTGTTCTGGGCCGTGCTGGGCCATGCTGAGCCTGCCACACTCCCCCTGCCAGGGCAGGGCAGCTGCCCGCGGGACGCGGAGGGGCTGTGGCGTTAATTAGCCGTAATGAGCAGCTGCGATTTGGGCAGATCCAGCCAAAGCACGCGCGGCTTCATCAAAGCTCCAGGGCTGCCGGCGAGGACGAGGAGCGACCAGCCTGGGCACCTCTCCCCTGCCTGTGGGCAGCTGCGCTCCCGGAGCCTCGGTGGCACCCCTGCCGTGCCGGCCAAGCTGCGGGGCCACAGGGCCACTGGCTGTGGGGAAGGGGAGCCCAGAGGCGCTGGGATACGGTCACTCCGTGTCCTCCATCAGAATCAGTGGGTGGGTTGGTGGGCAGCCAAGGTGGGCGTCATGGGCGCCCTGGCAGAGTTGCCACGCCCGGCCGCCGGCAGGGGCTGCGGGGAGGGCGCTGGGTCCCAGCGGGAGCGGCGGGAGCTCGGGCTGAGCTGGCAGAGCCAGCGAGGGGTCCCAGCAGCAGCCACTGCTCCCACACGCAGGGACGTCCCAGCCCCTGGCGCTCGCTGCCCAGCAGGCGGCACAAGCCCCCTGTGCCGTGTCCACCTGTCCCAGCCGCTGTCAGTCCAGCCTCACGGACAGCCCAAGGGCGAGCAGCAGAGTGCACAGGCCCCGGCTCTGGGGGGCTCCGGGAGCTGCCGGTGGCGCCGGAGGAGCGGCAGTGGCAGCACACGGCGGCCAGGCCAGCTTGGCTGTGAGTAGCCACCCTCCCCACCTCTCCGGGCGGGTGCTGGCGAAGGGCCGAAGCAGGGCAGGAGCGCAGCCACCACCCGGGCTGGGGTCAGAGCTGGGAGGTGCCCGCTGGGCACCAGAAGCGGTGCCCGCAGCCTCACGCCCAGGTGAGCTCAGGTGCTCACGCACATTCGCCGCGCGAATGGCTCCTCACGCTCACGCGCGTGCGCTTGGACACGCGCTGGCCCCAGCCCGGGATCAGAGCTGCTGTCGACACCAACCCACGTGGCACCGAGGCCTCCGGCCCTGCCAGCATCCCTTGCCAACGTGCCGCTGCCTCCAGCCCCGCCGATGTCCCAGCCCGGGGCCTGGATGGTGGCTTTGCGGGGCAGGATGGGGGCCGGAGGGCTCCAGGCTCTTGTCCCCTCCCCAGCCGCACCGTGCCAAGGTGCTGGAAAAGGCTTGGCCGGGTACAGGTGGCAGGCAGGAGAGCCTGGTGCCTGCGGGTGGGAGATGGAGCAGCCTGGGACACAGCTGGGATGAGGAAAAGCCAGGAGCAGAGTGGCACAAGCTGGGCTGTGCCTCCCGGGCCTGGCAGAGCTGCCCTGGCACCGGTTCTCTTCACACCCCAGAGAGAGGAGAGGAGTCTGGGGGGACTTGAGTGCTCTCCTCTTTGCCAATCCTCAGTCCTGGGGCATGGTGCAGCCAGGCTCGGCTGGCTGGGAGGAAGCGAGGGGCTCCAGCCAGGTCCGGGATGGCTGTGTGGGGTGTGTGGAATGGGACATCAGGCCGGCCACGTCCCCCTCCCAGGGTTCCCACAGACAGGGTGAGTGCTGGGGTGGCTGGGCAACAGGGCAGCACCCGCCTCTGGTTCCCTGTGCTGGGGTCAGCCAGCTCTGGGACAGCTGCTCTGAGCCATCAGCGGGGCTGTGGGACTCAGGGGTTCATGGCTGGTGGTGCCACCTGGGGCTGGTGGTGCCAGCTGGGGCTGGTGGTCCCACCCCGGGCCGGTGGTCCCACCCCTGGCCGAGCCTCCAGCCCCGCTCCCCACTGCTGCCACCCACTCGCCCGCTGCCCTGGCAATGTGATCCCTCAAACTCGGCACGTGCCGTGGACACCAACCACGGAGAGCCACGGAGGCTCTCCCAGGACATCCCCGCTCCCCACGTCATCTCCTTGAGGACAGTGAAGCTCCAGTGGGTGAGGTTCCCGTGTGCCCATTCCTGTGCTCCGCGTGGGTGTGTCTGCCCATTGTATCACTGCCAGCCTCGCTGGCAACTAACAGCTGCTCGTGTCTCTTGCCCAGGGGCTGCGCCGCAGCGAAAACACAAAAGAGTTTGGTGTGGGCCCAGCCACGCCGTGCCTGCTGTCTCTGCTTCCCAAGCCAGCGCCGTTGCCCGGGGCTCGGGATGCGGCTGACACAAGCCGCGGTGCCGGCGGTGCCGGTGGTGCCAAGGCACGTTGCCCCAGCTGGGAGTGGTGGGTGAGATTTCCATAGGCGCAGGAATGTGCGGCGCAACCCGCGCCGGCGGTTCCAGCCCGGGACGCGTTGGCAGATGTGCCACCGAGAGCCCTGGGCTCAGCCCTGCTCTTGGGGGGCTGCAGCAGGGCTGGGCAAGGGGTCCTGACCTGTGCCAGGGCATCCATGGGGCTTCTCCGTGCACGGCCAGGGATGTGCCCAGCACGGGCACAATTCCAGTCCCGGACACTTTGGCTCTGTGCTTATTCAGAGAGGAAGTGGTGGAGAGAGGGTTTTAGGGTGAAACAGTGCAAAAACAGAGCTGGAAACCATGAGGACATGGCCGGGTGACCGGGAGGACTGGGATTGGGAGGGGACAGCCAGGCAGTGCTGGTGGGGGATCAAAGAGAACAACCACAGCCCTCATGTGCGGGGTCTGGGACTCCCCCAAGGCAGGGAGGTGCCAGGCAAGGGTCGTGGTGCTGCAGTGCCTGAGGACAGTCCCCGTGCTCAAGGTGTCCCCCACCTCTAGGAGTGGGGACACAACCAGTGCCCCCAGACACCCCATCCCATCCTGACAGGCAGCTGGGCCCACCCCAGCTGGGACAGGACGTACAGGTGGTGGGTGCACAGCTGCCAGGAGCGTGCTGGCCGGGGACCACGCGGACATTCCCGGTGCCCTCAGGGCTGCGGGGTGTCCAAAAATCAGCCAGCAGCCAGGGACAGGGATCTGGCCTCTCGCCGTGCTGCCCACGGTGGGCGCTGGCAGCCGGGCACAGCAGGAATGCCAGCAATGCCTTCCTAGGAAAGGAGGGGACGCGGCGCGGTGCCCGCTGGCACCGCTGCAGCGCCTGGGGCTCGCCAGCCGCGGCTCCGGCGCCGGGCGGCTCTGCCGGTGGCACCGGCTGGGGCACACCCGGCCGTGCCCGGCCTCCGTGTGCCACCGCGCTGCTGCGCACCTGCTGTGGCGGTGTGACACCCCCTGCCCTGACAGCAGCGAGGGGATGGACAGACTGACGGACTGCAGCCCCTCGTTCCTGAGCAGATGGACAGACTGACGGACTGCAGCCACTTGTTCCTGAGCAGATGGAGAGACTGACACATTGCAGCTCCTGACAGACTGCAGCGCCTTGTCCTGAGAACAGACAGACAGACAGACTGACAGACTGCAGCCCCTCGTTCCTGAGCAGATGGACAGACTGACGGACTGCAGCCACTTGTTCCTGAGAACAGACAGACAGACTGACGGACTGCAGCCACTTGTTCCTGAGAACAGACAGACAGATTGACGGACTGCAGCCCCTTGTCCTGAGCAGATGGACAGACTGACAGACTGCAGCCCCTTGTTCCTGAGCAGATGGACAGACTGACACATTGCAGCTCCTTGTCCTGAGCACAGACAGACTGATGGACTGCAGCCACTTGTTCCTGAGCAGATGGACAGACTGACAGACTGCAGCCCCTTGTCCTGAGAACAGACAGATAGACAGACTGACGGACTGCAGCCCCTTGTCCTGAACACAGACAGACAGACTGACGGACTGCAGCCCCTTGTCCTGAGCAGATGGACAGACTGACAGACTGCAGCCCCTTGTCCTGAGAACAGACAGATAGACAGACTGACGGACTGCAGCCCCTTGTCCTGAACACAGACAGACAGATTGACGGACTGCAGCCCCTTGTTCCGGAGCAGATGGACAGACTGACGGACTGCAGCCCCTTGTCCTGAGCAGATGGAGAGACTGACACATTGCAGCTCCTTGTCCTGAGCACAGACAGACTGACAGACTGACAGACTGCAGCCCCTTGTCCTGAGCAAATGGACAGACTGATGGACTACAGCCCCTTGTCCTGAGTACACAGACAGACTGACAGACTGCAGCCCCTTGTCCTGAGCACAGACTGACACATTGCAGCTCCTTGTCCTGAGCACAGACAGACAGACTGACAGACTGCAGCTCCTTGTCCTGAGCAGATGGACAGACTGACCGACTGCAGCCCTTGTCCTGAGCACAGACAGACAGACAGACTGACGGACTGCAGCCACTTGTCCTGAGCAGATGGACAGACTGACAGACTGCAGCGCCTTGTCCTGAGCACAGACAGACTGACAGACTGACAGACTGCAGCCATTTGTCCTGAGCAGATGGACAGACTGACCGACTGCAGCCCCTTGTCCTGAGCAGATGGACAGACTGACAGACTGCAGCCTGAGTAAACTGACAGACTGACAGACTGCAGCCCCTTGTCCTGAGCACAGACAGACTGACAGACTGCAGCCCCTTGTCCTGAACAGATGGACAGACTGACAGACTGACGGACTGCAGCTCCCCATCCTGACAGTGGGGTGAGCACACAAGTCCGACAGAGCGCATCCTCCCGCCCCGAGCAGACAGACAGACAGACCGACCGACCCCTGCTTCGGCTGAGGGGCAAGCAGGCAGACGGATGGCGCGGAGCTCCTCCCCGAGCAGACGGACGGACGGACGGGGTGCTCGTAGAAAAAGGAACCTCACTACAGTTTATTGTGGCGGCGGGTGGGCCCGGCCGGGGTTACATTCAGCTCTACTGCTGTCCGGTTAGCGGGGGTGGCACGGTGGCACGAGCATGCGTCAGCAGGGCGGGGGTCCCGCTGCCCGCCGGTGCCGCCGGCAGGACGGGAGTGCAGCGCCAGGGACCCCCGCCCGTGGCGGCCCCGGGCCCCGCCGGGACGGGGGGCGGCCAGAGCCGGGGGCCCGAGCGCACGCACCGAAGGCCGAGGGGTGAGGGTTAGCACCAGAAACGGGGCTCGGCATCCGGCCAGGGGGCCCGGTGCCCGGGTACCGAGCCCGGCCACTTCCCGCCGGGGCATGGGAGGCACGATGGGGACCCCCGTCAGCAGCGCCGGATGCCGGGGGTACCGCAGCCACCCTGAGCTGGCGGCACGGGAGAAGGGCAGGGCCCGGCGCGGGGGGTGCCCGGCCGGTCCCACAGCCCCGGGCACTCGGAGCGGGGCACCGGGGCTGCCCGCTGGAGCCGTGGGGCGTGAGACCAGAGCCCGGGGGCTTGGTGAGTGTCGGGAGATACTTGCATATCCTCTGGAACGGGCGCCGGCGGGGTCGGTGACGGGCGTACAGCTCAGCCCCGCTCGGGGGGCCGCAGCGCCGGGCCGGAGACCCGCGGGGGGCGCGGCCGCGGCTTCGCCGTCCTCCAGCCCCGTGGAGGAGGGTCCTGAGTGGGGCCGGCCGAGGGTGCTGGGCGCAGGGCGGGCGCGGGGGTCAGCGGCAGGGGCTGCAGCGCTCCGGAGGGGACCCTTCGGGCGGCTCTGCGAGGGCACGGAGGGGCTGGGGCACGGAGCTCTCCTGCGCCCGGCCCGGGGGGACGGCCCCGCTGCCGCACCGCCACGGCACACGCCGAGCCCGGCTCCCCCGTGCCCCGCAGCCGCACGGGGCGGCACGGCGCTCACCTGGCGGTGCCGCAGCCAGGCTCTCCTCAGCCGCGCTGAACTGCAGCTCGGCTCCGTCGGGCAGTCCCGAGCCCCGGGAGCGCGGACAGCGGTCCCCGGAGCGCGTCCTCCGCAGCACCGACTGGGGAGGGTGAGGGTCAGTGCCCGCGGCGGGTGGGTTGAGGAGGGGGGTCGGGACTTCACGGGGGGGCTCCGCGGCCCTTACCTTCCTGGCCAGGGGGCTGCTGGGGGCCGAGGCGCTGCTGTAGAGGCTGAGGCTGGAGTTGGAGCGGCTCGGGGACAGCACTTTGGAGGAGGCGGCCGACTGGTTCCCGGCACACCTGGCGGCGGCTCCGAAGACGTCTGAGGACAGGTACTTCTCGTTGATCTTCAGGTTGGTCCTTCCCTTCACTGGGGACAACGGAGGGGGCGATGAGTGATGGGGTCCCAGCAGTGCGAGACCCTGGGGAGCGCGCTAAGCTGTGCCCCCCATGGCCCCGCAGGCACCGTGCCAGGCACGGGGACCCCACCGCACGAGTGCCCGGTGTGGGACGCCCACACCCACCTCTGCAGGGGTCGTTCTTCACCAGGAACTCGTCCAGGGCGATCCAGCCCCCACCCACCCGCACCATGAGGGTGCTGCGCAGGATCCGCACCATCCGCAGCTGCTGGGACTCCCCGAACTGCAGCGAGAGGGACGTTGGGGCAGGGCGGGGGCTATTGCCAGGGCTGGGCATTGGCAAGGGGTGCCAGAGCAGCCTGGCACAGCATCAGGGCAGGGACAGCAGCGAGAGCAGCCAGGGCAGCACCCAGACCTGCCCCTCCCTGCGGCCTCTCTGGCCCCGCTGGCACTGCCCTCCCGCAGGGGCCAGGGCTCCTCGGGGCAGGGGGATGTGCCCCCTCCCTGCCCCGGCACACAGGAGCCCTGCACGGGGCGGGTGTCAGAGCAAGCCGGAGCCCCGGCTCGGCACTTACCCGGTACCTGTTGGCGCTGATCTGCTCCACCTGGAAGCGCTTGGCGCAGTTGCACTGGGCCACTTGCCTGTTCACCTGCGGGGGCACGCTCGGCTCAGCCCCAGGCGGGGCCCCCACCCTTCCAGCCGCCCCCCCCACGCCGCTGCCCGGCCCCACACCTCGTCCTGGATCTGATCGGCGTCGGCGGAGCGGCGCAGCGGGTCCCGGTTGGGGTGCAGAGCGCTGACGAACTCGTAGTAGTCGATGAAGCCGTCGCCGTTCATGTCGAAGATGGTGGCCACGGCATTCATCTCCAGGACGTTGGTGGGGAACTCTGTGGGGTGGGGACGGGGACCGTCAGCCCCCTCAGTGCCAGCCCCCTCAGCCTCCTCCAGCCCCCCCCGCCCCAGCACCCACTGGAGGCAAGGACGCTCTCGATGAATTCCCGCTGGCTGATGCGCCCGTCCTGGTCCCTGTCGATGCCGCGGAAAACGTCCAGGACGCGGGACTTCATCTGGCTGATCCACTGCATGTAGCGCTTCCTCCAGACCCCGAAGTCAAAGTGCGCGAACTCCTCCAGCTTGGAGGGGCACACGGGGATGAACACGGCAGCAGGACCCCCTCGTGCCCCCCGCGCCAGCCCGGTTCACCACGCTGTGCCCACGTTCAGCCTCAGTCGCACAGCCTGGCTGCTCCCAGCCCTGGCGCTGCCAAGGCTGCAAGGGGTGGGGGGGGGGGTCTCTGCCCAGGACCCCCGACTCTGTGGTGCAGGGGGGGCCCCTGGGCTCCGGCAGCCACTCTGGGATGTCAAGGTGCGCCCACGGGGTGTGCTGGCACCCCCAGCTGCACGGACAGGCTCTGGGGCTGCTGACCCCATCTGCATCTGACCCGGCCGGGGGGGAGCCTCATGGGCAGAAGATGAGAGGAACTACTCAGGACCCCCAGGGCAGTGGGACCCCCGGGGTGCCACCCCTACCTCCCGCAGGCGCTGCAGGGCCGTCTCCAGCCGGTACTGCCGGTCCAGGGCCAGCAGCCAGAGCTGCTGCCAGCGGTGCAGGAGCTGGGCCATGAGGGGCGTCTGGGGCTCCAGCCCCCCGAGCGGCACCGCCGCCGTGCCCTGCGCCTTCCCGCCGCTGCGGCGACCTGCGGAGAGGGGGGGTGAGGGGGCGGCCGGGGCTCCGGGGCGTGTGAGGGGGCGATGATGGGGCTCCTTACGTGTGGCCAGTCGGCGGGTGGCCGGGGGGCCCAGATCCACCGCCAGCTTCCTCTTGCAGCTCTTGGTCACCTTCTCCACGTCAGGCTGCTTGCGGTTCAGCTCCTCCATGAACACCTGCAGAGGAGCGCTGGCGCTGAGCGCGGGCCGGCACAGACCCCCGTGCTCCACAGCCCCCCCGTGCTCCACATCCCCCCCGTGCTCCACAGCCCCCCCGTGCTCCACATCCCCCCCGTGCTCCACATCCCCCCCGTGCTCCACATCCCCTCCGTGCTCCACATCCCCTCCGTTCTCCACATCCCCTCCGTTCTCCACATCCCCTCCGTTCTCCACAGATCCCCCGTGCTCCCCAGCCCCGCCATGTTCCACAGCCCCCCATGCTCCACATCCCCCCCATGCTCCACATCCCCCCCGTGCTCCACATCCCCTCCGTTCTCCACAGAACCCCCGTGCTCCCCAGCCCCGCCATGCTCCACATCCCCCCCGTGCTCCACAGCCCCTCCGTTCTCCACATGCCCTCCGTTCTCCACAGACCCCCCGTGCTCCCCAGGCCCCCCGTGCTCCCCAGGCCCCCCCATGCTCCACATCCCCCTTGTACTCCCCAGGCCCCCATGCTCCACAGCCCCCCGTGCTCCCCAGACCCCTCGTGATCGACAGCTCTCCCGTGCTCCCCAGCCCTCCGTTCTCCACAGTCCCCTCCATTCTCCACAGACCCCCCGTGCTCCCCAGCCCCACCATGTTCCACATCCCCTCCGTTCTCCACAGCCCCTCCATGTTCCACATCCCCTCCGTTCTCCACAGCCCCTCCATGTTCCACATCCCCTCCATTCTCCACAGCCCCTCCGTGCCCCTCAGCCCCCCATGCTCTACAGCCCCCCTCTGCTCCCCAGCCCCGGGGACTGCAGACCCGCTGTCCCCTCCCGAACCAGCAGCGTGTGCTGTGGACACGGTGGGCTCGGGCAGCACAATTCGAAAGCGACCACCACCCACGAGCCCAGCGCTCCCCAGAGCCCCCCCGGCGCTGGCCCAGGGCCGCACGGGGCGTGCTCGGGGGGATGCCGCGGTCGCCAGGGAGAGCCGGGCTGGGGCTCCCTCACCGCGTGCTGGGCGCTGAGCTCCTCCAGCGGCTCGGCCTCCTCCGGCAGCGGCTCCTGGTCCCGCAGCCCCAGCGCCTCCTCGGCCGCCGTGATCCAGTCCAGCAGCTGCGCCGTCTCCTCCCGCTCGGCCGCCAGCGCGGCCGCCTGCGCCCGCAGCCGCTCGCCCTGCTGCTGCGCCCAGCTCAGCACCTGCAGGGCAGCCAGGGACAGTGGGGCACGGGGGGGTGGGGGCACCGGGATGCCACCCCTGGGGCGGATGCCACGGGGCCACTGCTTTGGCGGGGGAACGAGTCAGCAGCGGGAGCCACGGCCAGCCCGGCCGCGGGACAGGCTCAGGGACCCCCACCAACTTCCAGTGACAATGGGGCATTGTAAAACGTACGTGAGCCCAGTGGGAAGAAATGATGATGTCTAACTTTAGTTTAGAAAGCTGAATGATTTCTTTGTTATAACTCTGCTATAATACATTAATATATTATATAAAAGAAGATACTGAAACTACATACTTACTTTTCCTAACTACTAAGTCTCTCTCACAACTCGTGACTCTCTTCTCGAGAGTCTAAACGCAAGTAAATCTGATTAACCATCAAGCTCAAACAATCCTCACCAAAATCTAATCAAGCCCCAAGCAAACAATTCTCTAAACACATTCCACAAAAAAAAAAAAACAAAAAAACAAGGAGCAGAAATAGAAATTGTTTTCTCTTTGTGTCCTCTATACTACTCTATAAAAAAAAATCCTAAAAAAAAAAAAAAAAAAAAAAAAAAGAGTACCACAATGGGGCAAGGAGTGGGGAGTGCACAGCCCACCACGACTGTGGGGCAGGCACATGGACCCCCGGCCAGCAGCTGTAGTGAATGTGGGGCAGGGACACGGGGCAGGGACACGGGGCAGGGACACGGGGCAGGGACACGGGGCAGGGACACGGGCCAGCACCAGGCTCCCGCTGGACAGCTGGGGCAGGGCTGGAGGCGCTGCCCCCATGTGCCGGGGGTCCCCAGCGTGGACATGGCTGCTCTCCCATTTTGGGGTGAGTGGGGTGAGGGGGGGGGGCAGCCCCAGGGCAGATCCTGCAGGTCTCTGCTCAATAAGGGCTTTGTGTGGGATCGGCTGAACTCGCCAGACCAGTCCCAGGAGTGCCAGGAGCCTCTTACCTGCAAATCCTGAGCAACCCAGGGAGGCTCTGGGCCACTGTGGGAGCACGGTCTGGGGTGAGGGTCCCTAGGACACTGCTCCCAGGTTTCCCTGCCTCAGCTGCGTGCTGGCTGCCATTGCAGGGGAATGAGCCACCCCCAGCCAAGGGGGCTGTGGAGGCCCCAGGTGACCCCGTGAGGCCACAGGATGGGGGAGCAGGGGGTGACACTGGCAAGGCCAAGACGCTCTGGGGCCGAGCACCCCCAGATCCTGCAGTGCTCTGGCTGGGGGGGACTGCACCTGGCAGTCCCTGGTGGCTGGGAGAGGCGTGGGGTTGTGGCACAGGTATGGGGCCGTGCTTTCCCCAGGTGCAGGTGCCACTCTGCTCCCCTGGGCAGGGATGGGAACGGGGCACCTGCCTCACCTCCTGGAAGCGGCTCTTGGCGACCGTGACCCAGGATTTGATGGTGATGATGGAGTCGGGGTGGCAGGTGGTGAGGATCTCCTCCCCCAGCGAGGTGATGCACTCCAGCTCCAGCTGCTGGCACTGCAAGGACTGCATCAGCTCCTGGGGGGGACACGGACCACGGCACCGTCAGGTCTCAGCCCTCCAGACACCCCCCTGCAGCACAGGGACTGGTGGATTGGGGTGGGGGTGCCCAAATCTCCCCACCTCAGGGCATCTGGGGGCCCCAAGCCCGGCGTTCTTGGTGCTCAACATCCCAAATCTCTCAGCGGTGGCACCCAGCATCCCATGTCTGCCCGCCACAGGCCAGCAGGGGCCGGCTGACCCCAGTGATGGAGGTCCTGGGGCGGGGGCTGGTGGGGGCTGGCACCCACCTGCAGCTGGGCCTGGCACTCCTGCACGGCCGCCTCCTCCTCGGGGAACACTCCGTACTTGAGGGTCTTCTCCGACTCGGTCAGGCGCCCCAGGAAGGAGTGCACCAGGGTGTGGAACTCCTCCGCCTGCCACGACAGTGGGGACCCGCTCAGCGCTCGCCCTGCAGCCCCAGCTCCCAGCCCCTGAGCCCCCGGCCCCTGAATCTCCTGGGCAGAGCCCGAGCCCTGCGCTGCTGGCTGGACGAGCCTCTGCTGCCAGCCCCGCTCCAACCCCACGGAGGGATCGAGGGGGGAGACCCCGCGCCCAGCTCTACTGAGACAGAGTGGAAATCTAACAAGGTAGAAATCCATTTAGATTTAGGTGAAATGTGCCGCTTTGAGCTTGCTAGCGTGAGTAAAATATGCTGTTTAGTCTGGTAACTTTGCAACACCAGTAAAACTGCCCCAGCTGAGGAGAAAGAATTTGAATTTCCAAGCCGAAGAGATAAAAGGTAAGAAAGACTCCTCGAACCTTGAAACAGACAAGGCAAAGTGACCCAGGAGTTCTTTCTGTACTTTGTGACAAAAACCTGAGTACAAGTGTAACCAGCTGTAAGTGTAACGTGAAATCAGCAGAATGAATACATGAACCTATTGTGAAATTCTATACATATGTAAATTAGCAAGGAGCAATAAGAAAATATCAGGAGTCCTCAGGGGCATGTATGTCCTTTGAAGGGGAACGATCCCTCACACGCTGAAATAAACATACCGTCCCTACAAATCTTTATAGGAATTGTGGGGTTTTGATTTTTCGTCTCCACGTTTCACTACACCGGGACACAATTTCCTCTGACCCTCCAGTACCTCCCTGTGCCGCCCAGCCACCTGCCCCGGGCACTCTGCACGCACTCACACCTGTAACAGGCACCCAGCCTGGCACCCGGCCTGGCACCTTGCGACAGCACCTCGCAGCACCACACCCCGAGCCCAGGCACCCCACAGAGAACCCCGAAGGGCACAGCCCCCACACCGCCCAGGTAGCCCAGGAGACCTCCCCAAATGCACGGCCACCCACCAAGCCTGGGCACCCCACGGAGCACCCTGGAAGTGCAGGCACCCACCTGCCGAGCACCCCACATAGCACACCCCAAAGCACGGCCACCCATCACCCAAGCACCCCACACAGCACCCCCAAAAACACGGCCACCCACCACCCGAGCACCCCCCAAAGCACGGCCACCCATCACCCAAGCACCCCACACAGCACCCCCAAAAACACGGCCACCCACCACCCGAGCACCCCCCAAAACACGGCCACCCACCACTCCAAAGAGACCCCCCCCCAAAGCACGGCCACCCACCACCCGAGCACCCCCCAAAACACGGCCACCCACCACACCATAGAGCACCCCACAAAACACAGCCACCCACCACCCGAGCATCCCCCAAAACATGGCCACCCACCACCCGAGCACCCCACACAGCACACCCCAAAGCACGGCCACCCATCACCCAAGCACCCCACACAGCACCCCCAAAAACACGGCCACCCACCACCCGAGCACACCCCAAAACACGGCCACCCACCAGCCGAGCAACCCCCAAAGCACGGCCACCCACCACCCGAGCACCCCCCAAAACATGGCCACCCAGCACACCACAGAGCACCCCACAAAACATGGCCACCCACCACACCACAGAGAACCCCCCAAAACACGGCCACCCACCACCTGAGCACCCCACACAGTACCCCCCAAAGCACGGCTACCCACCATCCAAGCACCCCACAGAGCACAGCCACCCACCACCCGAGCACCCCCCAAAACACGGCCACCCACCACCCGAGCATCCCCCAAAACACGGCCACCCACCACCCCACAGAGACCCCCCCAAAGCACGGCCACCCACCACCCGAGCACCCCCCAAAGCACGGCCACCCCCTACCCGAGCACTCCACACAGTACCCCCCAAAAACACGGCCACCCACCACCCGAGCACCCCCCAAAACACGGCCACCCACCGCCCAAGCACCCCCCAAAACACGGCCACCCACCACACCACAGAGAACCCCCCAAAACACGTCCACCCACCACACCAGAGCACCCCCCAAAACACGGCCACCCACCACCCGAACACCCCCCAAAACACGGCCACCCACCACCCGAACACCCCACACAGTACCCCCCAAAGCACGGCTACCCACCATCCGAGCACCCCACAGAGCACAGCCACCCACCACCCGAGCACCCCCAAAAACACGGCCACCCACCACACCACAGAGCACCCCCCAAAACACGGCCACCCACCACCCGAGCACCCCCCAAAACACGGCCACCCACCACCTGAGCACCCCCCAAAACACGGCCACCCATCACCCGAGCACCCCACACAGTACCCCCCAAAAACACGGCCACCCACCACACCACAGAGCATCCCCCAAAGCACGGCCACCCAGCACCCGAGCACCCCACACAGCACCCCCGAAAACACGGCCACCCACCACACCACAGAACACCCCACAAAACACGGCCACCCACCACCCGAGCACACCCCAAAACACGGCCACCCAGCACCCAAGCACACCCCAAAACACGGCCACCCCCACCCGAGCACCCCACACTCCCACATCCATCTCAGCCTCCCCACACGGGTGCTCCGGCTGCAGACCCCAACCCGGGAATTCCCAGCTGCAGACTCCAATGTGGGGGTTCCCCTGCTGCAGACCCCAACCCAGGAATTCTCCTGCTGCAGACCCCAACCCGGGAATTCCCCAGCCACAGACCCCAGCCCAGGGGTTCTCCTGCTGCAGACCCCAACCCAGGAATTCCCCTGCTGCAGACCCCAACCCGGGAATTCCACAACCACAGACCCCAGCCCAGGGGCTCCCCGGCTGCAGACCCCAGCCCAGGGGTTCCCCTGCTGCAGACCCCAACCCAGGGGCTCCCCGGCTGCAGACCCCAGCCCAGGGGTTCCCCAACCACAGACCCCAACCCAGGGGCTCCCCGGCTGCCCCCCCAGCCCAGCCCAGCCCTCACCTGCCGCAGCGCAGCCTCCAGCCGGGCCTGCTTGGACAGGGAGAGCTTGCAGACCAGGTCCCAGCGGGTGCTGAGCTCCTCCACCTGCCGCTGCAGCCACTGCGAGTCCACGCTGCTGCTGCCGCGCGTCAGGTCCCGCACCGAGCGCTTCAGCGTCTTGATGCAGCTGGCACGCTTGCCCAGCTCCTTCTGGAACACCTGGCAGGGAGGGCGGGAGGGTGGGACAGGGACCCCGCCACTGTGCAGAGTTCCCCTGCGCCCCAAAGCCTCAGAGCAGCGGGCGCAGGGCTCTCCTGCACCTCAAAGCCTCACAGCAGCGGGCACGGGGTTCCTGTGCACCCCAAACCCTCACAGAAGCGGGCACAGCATTCCTGTGCACCCTAAACCCTCACAGCAGTGGGTACAGGGCTCTCCTGTGCACCTCAAAGCCTCACAGCAGCGGGCACGGGGTTTCTGTGCACCCCAAACCCTCACAGCAGTGGGTACAGGGCTCTCCTGCACCCCAAACCCTCACAGCAGTAGGCATGGCGTTCCCCAGCACCCCAAAGCCTCACAGCAGTGGGCACAGGATTCTTGTGCACCCCAAAGCCTCACAGAAGCAGTCACGGGGTTCCATTTGCACCCCAAACCCTCACAGCAGTGGGCACAGGGCTCCTGTGCACCCCAAACCCTCACAGCAGTGGGTACAGGGCTCTCCTGCACCCTAAACCCTCACAGCAGTGGGCACAGGATTCTTGTGCACCCCAAACCCTCACAGCAGTGGGCACGAGGTTCCTGGGCACCCCAAACCCTCACAGCAGCAGGCACGGGGTTCTCCTGCACCCCAAACCCTCACAGAAGCAGGCACGGGCTTCTCCTGCACCCCAAACCCTCACAGCAGTTGGCACAGGGTTCTCCAGCACCCTAAACCCTCACAGCAGTGGCCACAGGGCTCTCCTGCACCCCAAAGCCTCACAGCAGTGGGTACAGGGCTCCTATGCACCCCAAAGCCTCACAGCAGTGGGTACAGGGCTCTCCTGCACCCTAAACCCTCACAGCAGTGGGCACAGTGTTCCCCAGCACCCCAAACCCTCACAGCAGTGGGCACAGGGCTCCTGTGCAGCCCAAACCCTCACACAAGCAGGCACGGGGTTCCTGTGCACCCCAAACCCTCACAGCAGCGGGCACGGGGTTCCTGTGCACCCCAAACCCTCACAGCAGTGGGCAAGGGGTTCCCCAGCACCCCAAACTCTCATAGAAGTGGGCACAGGGTACCTGTGCACCCCAAAACCCCACAGAAGCAGGCATGGGGTTCCATGCGCACCCCAAACCCTCAGCGCAGTTGGCACAGGGTTGCCCTGCACCCCAAACCCTTCCCAGCTCTGGGGCACATCCCCCAGTACCAGGGCGAGGGGCGCAAGCTGGGGTCAAGCAGGGGTCGCCCCGGTGGGTGACCCCCTGTCCTGTCCCAGAGGGAGGGTGGGCACCGCCCGCGGCTTCCTGGGGGCCCTGCAGGCCCCGGGCCACTCACCTTGTGCTTGTCCATCAGGTCCCCGACCAGGTCGCGGTCCCCTCCGACGGGCACGTCCTCGCTGAGCTGCGGCTCGGCGCGGTACAGCCAGTCCATGAGGGCCTGCAGCGCGTCCGTGAACTTGCCCGAGAAGAGCAGGCTCTCCTCCAGCTTGTGCTGCCTGCCAGGGGCACAGGAGATGCTGCAGCCGCCCGCCGGCCGCTGGGCCGCCCAGTGGGGCCACCCCATGGGGCTACGCTATGGGGCCACCCACTGGGGCCATGCTATGGGGCCACCCAGTGGGGCCACCCCAGGGAGCCACCCCTTGGAGCCATGCTATGGGGCCACCCCATGGGGCCACCCAATGGGGTCACCCCAGGGAGCCACCCCTTGGAGCCACGCTATGGGGCCACCCAATGGGGCCACCCTATGGGGCCACCCCTTGGAGCCACCCAATGGGGCCACCCCATAGGGCCACGCTATGGGGCCACCCAGTGGGGCCACCCCATGGGACCACCCCATGGGGCCACACTATGGGGCCACCCAATGGGGCCACACTATGGGGCCACCCAGTGGGGCCACCCAATGGGGCCACGCTATGGGGCCACCCATGGGGCCACCCCATGGGGCCATCCCATGGGGCCACGCTATGGGGCCACCCCATGGGGCCACCCAATGGGGCCACCCCATGGGGCCACGCTATGGGGCCACCCAATGGGGTCACACTATGGGGACACCCAATGGGGCCACGCTATGGGGTCACCCAATGGAGCCACCCCATGGAGCCACCCCGTGGAGCAACGCAATGGGGTCACCCAATGGGGTCACTCCATGGAGCCACCCCATGGGGTCGCCCAATAGGGCCACCCAATGGGGCCACGCTATGGGGTCACCCCAGGGAACCACCCCATGGAGCCATCCCATGGAGCAACGCAATGGGGTTGCCCAATGGGGTCACCACATGGAACCACCCCATGGAGCCACCCCACAGAGCTGGCAGTGCCATTATGGACTGTGACAGATGCTGGCGGTGCCATTATGGACTGGGACAGGTCCTGGTGGTGCCATTATGGAAAGGGACAGATCCTGGCGGTGCCATTATGGACAGGGACAGGTCCTGGTGGTGCCATTATGGACAGGGACAGGTCCTGGCAGCACCATTATGGACAGGGATGGGGCCTGGCAGTGTCATTATGGACTGGGACAGGTCCTGGCAGCACCATTATGGACAGGAATGGGGCCTGGCAGTGTCATTATGGACAGAGACAGGTCCTGGCAGTGCCATTATGGACAGGGACAGGTCCTGGTGGCACCATAATGGACAGGGACAGGTCCTGGCAGCACTGTTATGGACAGGGACAGGTCCTGGCAGCACTGTTATGGACAGGGACAGGTCCTGGTGGTGCCATTATGGACAGGGACAGGTCCTGGTGGTGCCATTATGGACAAGGACAGGTCCTGGCAGCACCATTATGGACATGGATGGGTCCTGGCAGTGCCATTATGGACAGGGACAGGTCCTGGTGGTGCCATTATGGACAGGGACAGGTCCTGGCAGCACCATTATGGACAGGGATGGGGCCTGGCAGTGTCATTATGGACTGGGACAGGTCCTGGCAGCACCATTATGGACAGGAATGGGGCCTGGCAGTGTCATTATGGACAGAGACAGGTCCTGGCAGTGCCATTATGGACAGGGACAGGTCCTGGTGGCACCATAATGGACAGGGACAGGTCCTGGCAGCACCATTATGGACAGGGACAGGTCCTGGCAGCACTGTTATGGACAGGGACAGGTCCTGGCAGCACTGTTATGGACAGGGACAGGTCCTGGTGGCGCCATCATGGACAGGGACAGGTCCTGGCAGTGCCATTATGGACATGGATGGGTCCTGGCAGTGCCATTATGGACAGAGACAGGTCCTGGTGGTGCCATTATGGACAGGGACAGGTCCTGGCAGCACTGTTATGGACAGGGACAGGTCCTGGCAGCACTGTTATGGACAGGGACAGGTCCTGGTGGCACCATTATGGACAGGGACAGGTCCTGGCAGCACCATTATGGACAGGGACAGGTCCTGGTGGTGCCATTATGGACAGGGACAGGTCCTGGTGGTGCCATTATGGACAGGGACAGGTCCTGGTGGCGCCATCATGGACAGGGACAGGTCCTGGCAGTGCCATTATGGACATGGATGGGTCCTGGCAGTGCCATTATGGACAGAGACAGGTCCTGGCGGTGCCATTATGGACAGGGACAGGTCCTGGCTGTGCCATTATGGACATGGATGGGTCCTGGCAGTGCCATTATGGACAGGGACAGGTCCTGGTGGTGCCATTATGGACAAGGACAGGTCCTGGCAGCACCATTATGGACAAGGACAGGTCCTGGTGGTGCCATTATGAACATGGACAGGTCCTGGCAGTATCATTATGGACAGGGACAGGTCCTGGCAGCACCATTATGGACAGGGATGGGGCCTGGCAGTGTCATTATGGACTGGGACAGGTCCTGGCAGTGCCATTATGGACAGGGACAGGTCCTGGCAGCACCATTATGGACAGGGACAGGTCCTGGTGGCACCATAATGGACAGGGACAGGTCCTGGCAGCACCGTTATGGACAGGGACAGGTCCTGGCAGCACCATTATGGACAGGGATGGGGCCCAGCTGCACCCCAAGGGCGGAGCCCAGCAATGCTGGGAATGGGGTCCCGGGGCAGGATGCTCAGGGGGGAAGGGCAGTTCCATGTGCCCGCCTGGGACCCGCACAGCGAGCGGAGAACAGATCGTGCCACGGCTGGAAGTGGATTTTTGAAAGGGGCCATGATGGCACTCGTCACCCTGAAGCTGTCATGGAAAACTAACAATCCTGTCTGGGTGAGTCAAAGGCCCCTGGAGAAGAAGAAACTGAGTTCCCTCAAACAACTGATCAAAGAACAATTACAGAGAGGCCACACCAAAGAAACCAACGGTCCCTGACAGTGGGCACAGATTCCCCTGCAGCCCAAACCTTCACAGCAGCGGGCACGGGGTTCTCCAGCACCCCAAACCCTCACAGCAGTGGGCACGGGGTTCCTGTGCACCCCAAACCCTCACAGCAGTGGACACAGCATTCCTGTGCATCCCAAACCCTCACAGCAGCGGGCACGGGGTTCCCCAGCACCCCAAACCCTCAGAGCAGTTGGCACGGGGTTCCTGTGCATCCCAAACCCTCACAGAAGCGGGCACAGCATTCCTGTGCACCCCAAACCCTCACAGCAACGGGCACGGGGTTCCTGTGCACCCCAAACCCTCACAGCAGCGGGCACGGGGTTCCTGTGCCCCCAAACCCTCACAGCAGCGGGCACGGGGTTCCTGTGCCCCCAAACCCTCACAGCAGTTGGCACGGCATTCCTGTGCACCCCAAAGACTCACAGCAGTGGGCACGGGGTTTCTGTGCACCCCAAACCCTCACAGAAGCGGGCACAGGGCTCTCCTGCACCTCAAACCCTCACAGCAGCGGGCACGGGGTTCCCCAGCACCCCAAACCCTCACAGAAGTGCTGTGGGCACCATTTCCACCCCTATCCCCATCCCATCCCACCTGCATCCCAACCCCTTCCCTATCCCACGCCCATCCCAACCCACCCCATCCCACCCCACCCCAGTCCCTCCCGCGCCGTTCCCACCTCTCCGCGGCGTGGCTGCACAGCGCATCCCAGCGCTCCTTCAGCTCCCCCAGCAGCTCCTCCAGCGGCTGCAGGTCCTGGGGCAGCCGCGCCCCTTCCCGCAGCGCCCGCCCGCTCCGCAGCGTGGCCTCGTACACCGGCCGCTTGGCCCGCAGCAGCTTCTGGAATGCCTGCGGGGGCCCCGCGCACCCCACAGCTGGGTGCCGGCTCCCCCAGCTGTGGGGGGGACACTCCCTCCTCCCCCAAGGGCAGCTGGGAGGCCCTACAAGCCCAAAAACCCCGGGCCCAGCGCTCCCCGCCAGGTCTCCCAGCTGTGCAGGATGGCCCTGGGGAGTTGTCCAGTCCCCCTGGTGCTGGGTGTTCCCCCTGGGAGCTGGGGATCCCCCCCCCTGCAGCCCCCAGAACCCCCCTGGGAACTGGGGATCCCCCCCTGCAGCACCCAGAACCCCTCTGGGAGCTGGGGATCCCCCCCTGCAGCCCCCAGAACACCCATGGGAGCTGGGGATCCCCCCCTGCAGCCCCCAGAACCCCCCTGGGAGCTGGGGATCCCCCCCTGCAGCCCCCAGAAACTCCCTGGGAGCGGGGGATCCCCCCCCTGCAGCCCCCAGAACACCCCTGGGAGCGGGGGATCCCCCCCCTGCAGCCCCCAGAACACCCATGGGAGCTGGGGATCCCCCCCTGCAGCCCCCAGAACCCTTCTGGGAGCTGGGGATCCCCCCCTGCAGCCCCCAGAACCCCCCTGGGAGCTGGGGATCCCCCCCTGCAGCCCCCAGAAACTCCCCGGGAGCTGGGGATCCCCCCCCTGCAGCCCTCAGAACCCCCCTGGGAGCTGGGGATCCCCCCCCTTCAGCCTCTAGAACCTCTCTGGGAGCCGGGGATCCCCCCTTTGCAGCCCCCAGAACACCCATGGGAGCTGGGGATCCCCCCCTGCAGCCCCCAGAACACCCATGGGAGCTGGGGATCCCCCCCTGCAGCCCCCAGAACACCCATGGGAGCCGGGGATCCCCCCTTTGCAGCCCCCAGAACACCCATGGGAGCTGGGGATCCCCCCCTGCAGCCCCCAGAACACCCATGGGAGCTGGGGATCCCCCCCTGCAGCCCCCAGAACACCCCTGGGAGCCGGGGTTCCCCCCCTGCAGCCCCCAGAACCCCTCTGGGAGCTGGGGATCCCCACTCTGCAGCCACCAGAACCCCCTGGGAGCTGGGGATCCCCCCCTGCAGCCCCCAGAAACTCCCTGGGAGTGGGGGATCCCCCCCCTGCAGCCCCCAGAACACCCCTGGGAGCTGGGGATCCCCCCCTGCAGCCCCCAGAACACCCCTGGGAGCTGGGGATCCCCCCATGCAGCCCCCAGAACCCCCCTGGGATCTGGGGATCCCCACTCTGCAGCCCCCAGAGCCCCCCTGGGAACTGGGGATCCCCCCCTGCAGACCCCAGAACACCCCTGGGACCTGGGGATCCCCACTCTGCAGCCCCCAGAACACCCCTGGGAGCTGGGGATCCCCCCCTGCAGCCCCCAGAACCCCTCTAGGAGCTGGGGATCCCCCCCCTGCAGCCCCCAGAACACCCTTCTGTAAGCTGGGGATCCCCCCCTGCAGCCCCCAGAACCCTTCTGGGAGCTGGGGATCCCCCCCTGCAGCCCCCAGAACCCCTCTAGGAGCTGGGGATCCCCCCCTGCAGCCCCCAGAACCCCTCTAGGAGCTGGGGATCCCCCCCCTCAGCCCCCAGAACCCTTCTGGGAGCTGGGGATCCCCCCCTGCAGCCCCCAGAACCCCCCTGGGATCTGGGGATCCCCCCCCTGCAGCCCCCAGAACCCCTCTAGGAGCTGGGGATCCCCCCCTGCAGCCCCCAGAACCTCCCTGGGAGCTGGGGATCCCCCCCCTGCAGCCCCCAGAGCCCCCCTGGGAGCTGGGGATCCCCCCCCTGCAGCCCCCAGAACACCCCTGGGAGCTGGGGATCCCCACTCTGCAGCCCCCAGAACCCCCCTGGGAGCTGGGGATCCCCCCCTGCAGCCCCCAGAACCCCCTGGGAGCTGGGGATCCCCCCCTGCAGCCCCCAGAACCCCCCTGGGAGCTGGGGATCCCCCCCTGCAGCCCCCAGAACCCCCTGGGAGCTGGGGATCCCCCCCTGCAGCCCCCAGAACCCCCCTGGGAGCTGGGGATCCCCCCCTGCAGCCCCCCAGAACCCCCCTGGAAGCTGGGGATCCCCCCCTGCAGCCCCCAGAACCCTTCTGGGAGCTGGGGATCCCCCCCTGCAGCCCCCAGAACCCCCTGGGAACTGGGGATCCCCACTCTGCAACCCCCAGAACCCTTCTGGGAGCTGGGGATCCTCCCCTGCAGCCCCCAGAACCCCCCTGGGAGCTGGGGATCCCCCCCTGCAGCCCCCAGAACCCCCCTGGGAGCTGGGGATCCCCACTCTGCAGCCCCCAGAACCCCCCTGGGAGCTGGGGATCCCCCCCTGCAGCCCCCAGAACCCCTCTGGGAGCCGGGGTTCCCCCCCTTCAGCCCCCAGAACCCCAGTTCTGCCCCCCAGCCCGTGCCAAGGAGCAGGGCGGCCCCACCTTGTGCTCAGCCAGCTGGCACTTGATCTCCTCCTGGCTGGTGGCAGCGTCCTGCGGCACCTCCAGGCTCTGCTCCACCTCGTCCATCCAGTCCAGGAGCAGCCGCCGGGACTCGCTGAACTGCAGGGCAGGGCAGGGCTGAGGGGGCTGCGGGGGGGCTGAGGGGGCAAAGCGGGTCCGGGGCGACCCAAACAGGAGCCACGGAGCCACACAAGGGAGTGGCACGGCCTGGGCACCGCCACGGGCCGCTACGGCACCGTGACAACGCCGGAGCCGCGTGGTCCCTTCCCGGCACAGCTCCCGGCATGGAATCAACAGTCCCGGGACGGTTTGGGTTGGAAGGACCTTAAAGCCCAGCCAGTTCCACCCCCCTGCCACGGGCAGGGACACCTTCCGCTAGCCCAGGCTGCTCCAAGCCCCGTCCAACCTGGCCTTGGACACACCCGAGGATGGGGCAACCACAGCTTCTCCGGGAAACCCCCCTCACAGGGAAGAATTTCCCCCCAAGATCCGTCTAATCCTGCCCTCTGGCAGCGGGAAGCCATTCCCCCTTGTCCTGTCCCTCCAGGCCCGTGTCCAAAGCACACCAAGGGCCAGAGCCCCCTCCCCAGCCCGGGGCTGTGTCCCGGTACCTGCTTGCTGCGTTTTCGGGCCTCCTCCAGCACGGCCCCCCGCTCGGCCGCCCGCTGCAGGACCTTGCCCAGCCGCTCCCGGGCCGCCAGCACCAGGTTCTGGATGACGGCCCCGTCCTGCTTGCGGCTGAAATCCTTCAGGCGCGCGGCCACGGCCTCCAGCCCGCCCAGCTTCTCCCCGTGGGCGTTCGCCTCCTTCACCAGGGCCTGCGGGGAAGGGAAGGGGCAGCTGAGCGCGGCTGGCCCCGGGGCGGGTGAGGAGCCCCCGGCCACAGCCCGTGCCAGGACGGGACGTGGAGCGCCGGGCACACGCCGGGATGGGGCACAGGGCGCGCTCGCTCCGCTGCGGCGGGGACACGCGTGCCGCTTGCCCCGGGCACGCTGCAGGTGCCACGCGGGACCCCTCGGGCGGACCGCAGCTCCACGAAGCGGCCCCGAGGGCACGGCGCTTGCCTTGTGCTCCTGGATCTGGGCGGTGACGGTGTCCAGGACGAAGCTGGGGGGCGCGGGGGACCCCAGCAGCTCTTCGGCGTGCGCCACCCAGCGCAGCAGCTCCTGCGCGGAGCCGTGGAACTCGGTGGTGACCGTCAGCCCCTCGGCCAGGCGCTCCTGCGGGCAGGGGCGGGCACCGGTGGAGACGAGCTCCCGGTGACCGACCCGGTCCGGTCGGGATGAGCCCCCCGGGGGTCAGAGCCCCCCCCCAGCACCCCGCACACCTTCCTCTCCTGGGCCTCGGCCTGGACGCTCTCCCACTTCTGCTCCAGGAGCCGCAGGCTGTGCTCGGTGCTGCAGGGCCGGCCGGCGCGGCACGAGTCCAGCAGCCGCTGCAGCCGCTCCCGCAGCCCCCGGTAGGTCACGGCCCGCGCCTCCAGCTCCCGGCACAGCTCCTGCCGGGACACCGGGACAGCGCCCGCCACGGCAGCGGCATCAGCACCGGGACGGCGGGCAGGATGAGGAGGGGGACAGGGAGTGGAACGGGAATGGGGGTGAGGATGGGGCAGGCGGGGTGACGGGAACAGGGACGGGGATGGGGATGGGAACAGGGATGGGGATGGGAACAGGGATGGAAACAAGGATGGGAACAGGGATGGGGATGGGAACAGGGATGGAAACAAGGATGGGGATGGGAAAAGGGATGGGGATGGGGCAGGCAGGGTGACAGGTACAGGGATGGGGATGGGAATGGGAACAGGGATGGGAACAGGGATGGGGATGGGGCAGGCAGAGTGACAGGTACAGGGATGGGGATGGGAACGGGGAAGAGAACAGGGATGGGGATGGGGCAGGCAGGGTGACAGGTACAGGGATGGGGATGGGAATGGGAACAGGGATGGGGATGGGGCAGGCAGGATGACAGGTACAGGGATGGGGATGGGAACAGGGAAGGGAATGGGGATGGGAACAGGGATGTGGATGGGGCAGGCAGGGTGACAGGTACAGGAATGGGGATGGGAATGGGAACAGGGATGGGAACGGGGATGGGGATGTGGATGGGGCAGGCAGGGTGACAGGTACAGGGATGGAGATGGGAACGGGGCTGGGAACAGGGATGGGGATGGGAAAAGGGATGGGAACAGGGATGGGGATGGGGATGGGGATGGGAACAGGGATGGGGATGTGGATGGGTCAGGTAAAGCAGACAGGACAGGGATGGGGATGGGAACAGGGCTGGGAACAGGGTTGGGGATGAGAAGGGGGACAGAGATGGGGATATGTAAGGGTCAGTTAAAGCAGACGGGACAGGGATTGGAATGGGGATAGGGATGAGGATGTGGATGGGGCAGGCAGGGTGACAGGTACAGGGATGGGGATGGGAACAGGGATGGGAATGGGGATGGGAACGGGGATGGGAAAAGGGATGGGAACAGGGATGGGGCAGGCAGAGTGACAGGTACAAGGATGGGGATAGGAACAGGGATGGGAATGGGGATGGGGATGTGGATGGGGCAGGCAGGGTGACAGGTGACAGGGGACAGGGATGGGGATGGGAACAGGGATGGGAACAGGGAACAGGGATGGGAACAGGGTGGGAGATGGGATGTGGAGGGGTCAGGCAAAGCAGACAGGGAACAGGGATGGGGACAGGGGATGGGGACAAGGGAGACAGCCACAGTGAACAAAGAGAGGGGATGAAGATAGGGATGTGGATGGGGACAGGAACAGTTTCAGGGCAAGGCACAAGGACAAGGATGTCTCCTGCTCTGTCTTATGGAGCTGGAGCAGCTGAGGGAGGGGTACCAGGCTCTGCCTGGCAGGGGACAGGAGGCAGCAGAGAAGGATCCTGGCCCAGCAGTGTGGAGAGGGTGAATCTGGGGCACACATCCCCCCCAGGAGACCCCAGGGGCTGGTCCTGCAGCAGGGCCCAGGCTGGCGCTGGCTCTCACCAGGTGCGCGTTGAGCTTCTCTTTGGTGGCATCGGGGTGGCCCCAGGCCGGCTTGGAGCAGAAGAGCTGCAGCTCCACCTGCTCCAGCCACTGCAGCAGCTCCGTGATCTCCAGCGTGATGTCCTGCACCTGGGGGCGAGGCGGGGCTCAGCGCCGGCCCCGCCGTCCGGCGGCGCCGCGGTGCCGCGGCCGTACCTGGCTGAGGTTGTTCTCCAGCTCCAGCTGCCGGCTCTCGGTCTCGCTGCGCACCAGGTCCCAGTGCTGCTCCAGCTGCTGCAGGCTGCGCTGCAGCCCCTCCACGCTCTCCCCCAGGCTGGAGAGCAGCAGCCCCTGCCCAGCCTCGGTCACCGACTGCACCGTGCGGGCGTGGGACATCACGTCCGTGCGCAGCACCTGGGCACGGAGCGGCGGGGTCACGGCTGGGGCCGGGGCGCCCGCACCCCGCTTTCCTCTGTCTGCACCGCGCAGAGCCCCTCGCCCCGAGACACCTCTGCTGCCACCACAGCCCTGGGGACTGGGGGTGCCACACGGGGCAAGGATGGCACCCACGGGTGCCATCTGTCTGCACCGCACAGAGTCCCTCGCCCCGAGACACCTCTGCTGCCACCACAGCCCTGGGGACTGGGGGTGCCACACGGGGCAAGGGTGGCACCCACGGGTGCCTCCAAGCTGGTGCCAGGGCTCTTGATCTCAGCAGGGTGGTGAGGCACAGGATTTGCCGATTCGTGGCAGCGGGGTGGCCGGGAAAGGCGCAGAGGGGACAGGTACCCCTTGCACGACCCCCCCCCCCCCCCGGCGCGGGGACAGCCCGGCCCTCGCAGCCTCGCCTGCGTCAGGCACGCCAGGAGCGTGCCCGGGCAAGGGGCTGTGGCACGGGGCCGGCACTGAGACAGCTCATTCCTGCCGTGGTGTCAGCGCGGGAGGGGACGCGTCCCCGCGCTGCAGCCTGCCCGGCCCTGCCGCCACAGCACCTGAGGAGGGGCCGGGCGGAGCCCTGTGGCCAGGAGACCCAGCCTGGGGTGCCACCAGGGCCAGGAGACCCACCCAGCCTGGGGTGCCACCAGGGCCAGGAGACCCACCCAGCCTGGGGTGTCACCATGGCCAGGACACCCACCCTGGGGGTGTCACCATGGCCAGGACACCCACCCTGGGGTGCCACCAGGGCCAGGACACCCACCCTGGGGGTGGCACCAGTGCCAGGACACCCACCCTGGGGGTGCCACCAGGGCCAGGACACCCACCCAGCCTGGGGTGCCACCAGGGCCAGGACACCCACCCACCCTGGGGATGTCACCACGTCCAGGACACCCATCCTGAGGCGCCACTACGGCCAGGACACCCACCCTGGGGGTGCCACCAGGGCCAGGACACCCACCCAGCTTGGGGGTGTCACCACAGCCAGGACACCCACCCTGGGGGTGTCACCACGGCCAGGACACCCATCCTGGGGTATCACCATGGCCAGGAGACCCACCCAGCCTGGGGTGCCACCAGTGCCAGGACACCCACCCACCCTGGGGGTGCCACCAGGGCCAGGACACCCACCCACCCTGGGGTGCCACCATGGCCAGGACACCCATTCTGAGGTGCCACCAGGGCCAGGACACCCACCCAGCTTGGGGGTGTCACCACAGCCAGGACACCCACCCAGCCTGGGGTGCCACCAGGGCCAGGACACCCATTCTGAGGTGCCACCAGGGCCAGGACACCCACCCTGGGGGTGTCACCACGGCCAGGACACCCATCCTCGGGTATCACCATGGCCAGGACACCCATCCTGGGGTGCCACCAGGGCCAGGACACCCACCCAGCCTGGGGTGCCACCAGGGCCAGGACACCCACCCACCCTGGGGTGCCATCATGGCCAGGACACCCATTCTGAGGTGCCACCAGGGCCAGGACACCCACCCAGCTTGGGGGTGTCACCACGGCCAGGACACCCAGCCTGGGGTATCACCATGGCCAGGAGACCCACCCACCCTGGGGGTGCCACCATGGCCAGGACACCCAGCCTGGGGTGCCACCAGGGCCAGGAGACCCACCCTGGGGTGCCACCAGTGCCAGGACACCCACCCACCCTGGGGGTGCCACCATGGCCAGGAGACCCACCCTGGGGGTGCCACCAGGGCCAGGAGACCCATCCTGAGGTGCCACCATGGCCAGGACTCCCACCCTGGGGGTGTCACCAGGGCCAGGACACCCACCCACCCTGGGGGTGTCACCACGGCCAGGACACCCACCCTGGGGGTGTCACCACGGCCAGGACACCCACCCTGGGGTATCACCATGGCCAGGAGACCCACCCAGCCTGGGGTGCCACCAGGGCCAGGACACCCACCCTGGGGGTGCCACCAGTGCCAGGACACCCACCCTGGGGTGCCACCAGGGCCAGGACACCCACCCACCCTGGGGGTGTCACCACGGCCAGGACACCCACCCAGCTTGGGGGTGCCACCAGGGCCAGCCCCCCCAGGACACACACCCTGGGGGTGCCACCAGTGCCAGCCCCCCAGGACGCACACCCCGGCAGTGCCCCTGTGGCTGTGGCCGCGTGTCCCTCGGGCGCCGTGCGGCCTCACCTTGTGCTTGGCCAGCTCGATCTCGCAGCTCTGCAGGTCGGGCCGCAGGGGCGCGGGGCCGCGCAGCTGCTCCCCGGTGCGGCTCAGCCACTGCAGCAGCTCGGCCAGCTGGTGCTGGAACTGCCCCAGCCCCAGCAGCGCTGCCTCCAGCTGGTGCTGCCGGGAGGGAGCCGGGATGTCAGGGGAAGCAAGGGCAGCCCCGGCCCTGGGCACCCCGTGCCCACCCGGCACCCACCCGGCACCCACCCAGTGCCCACCCGGCACCCACTCAGTGCCCACCCAGCACCCACACGGCCCTGGGCATCCACTCAGTGCCCACCCAATGCCTACCCAGCACCCATACAGCCCTGGGCACCCACCCAGTGCCCACCCACTGCCCACCTGGCCCTGGGCACCCACCCAGCGCCCACCCAGTGCCCACCTGGCCCTGAGCACCCACCCAGTGCCCACACAGCCCTGGGCACCCACCCAGTGCCCACCCAATGCCTACCCAGTGTCCACATGGCCCTGGGCATCCACTCAGTGCCCACCCAATCCCTACCCAGTGTCCATATGACCCTGGGCATCCACCCAGTGCCCAGTGAGAGCCCACCCAGTGCCCACCTGGCCCTGGGCACCCACCCAGTGCCCACCCAGTGCCCACCTGGCCCTGGGCACCCACCCAGTGCCCACCTGGCCCTGGGCACCCACCCAAAGCCCACCCAGTGCCCACCTGGCCCTGGGCACCCACCCAGTGCCCACATGGCCCTGGACACCCACCCACTGCCCACATGGCCCTGGGCATCCACTCAGTGCCCACCCAATGCCTACCCAGTGTCCACACGGCCCTGGACACCCACCCAGTGCCCACCCAGTGCCCATACAGCCCTGGGCACCCAGCCAGTGCCCACCCAATCCCTACCCAGTGTCCATACGGCCCTGGGCACCCACCCAAAGCCCACCCAGTGCCCTCACAGCCCTGTGCACTCACCCAGCACCTACACAGCCCTGGGCACCCACCCAAAGCCCACCCAGTGCCCACCTGGCCCTGGGCACCCACCCAGTGCCCACATGGCCCTGGACACCCACCCACTGCCCACATGGCCCTGGGCATCCACTCAGTGCCCACCCAATGCCTACCCAGTGTCCACACGGCCCTGGACACCCAGCCAGTGCCCATCCAGTGCCCACACGGCCCTGGGTGCTCACCCAGCACCCATAGAGCCCTGGGCACCCACCCAAAGCCCACCCAGTGCCCACCTGGCCCTGGGCACCCACCCAGTGCCCACACAGCCCTGGGCACCCACCCAAAGCCCACCCAGTGCCCACACAGCCCTGGACAGCCACCCAGTGCCCACCCAATGCCCACCCAGTGCTCACCTGTCCTGTGCACCCACACCCAGTGCCCACTTGCAACCCCCCACGCTGGCCCAGCACCACAGGACGTGCCCAGCCAGCACATCCATGGCACCCCACCTGCCCTGCCAGCCCTGCCCCGTGCCCCCCGTGCCCCCTCCCCACCTGCCGGCTGACGATCTCCTCCTCCAGGTGGTCCCAGCGCTGGCGGAAGTCGCTGAGCGCGGCCGGGGGGTCCCCCTGCCCCGTGCCCCCCTGGTGCCGCAGGCTCTCCACATCCACCTTGCACTGGTACAGCTCCCGCTTGAACTCCTGGGAGGCGGCACAGGTTGGTGACAGGGTCTGCCTGACCCCCCGGCACCCCACGGCACAGCACAGGCACCTGGGCCCTGAGCTGCTCCTCTGGGGGTGCCCAACCTCCTCAGGGGCTCGTGGGGTTCAGGATTTGGCCGCCCCGGGCAGGACTTGGCTACCCAGCGCTCTGGGGCGCGGGCACTGTCCGACCTGCCATCCCAATCCATCCCCCTCTGCCCGGAGCACCCACTGCAATCCCTGCCCGTGCCAGCCCCCAGGGATCGGGGCACGGCGTGGCACAGCACGGCACGGCGTGGCACAGCACGGTTTGGTGCGGCACAGCACGGTTTGGCATGGCACAACATGGCCCAATGCAGCACAGCACAGTTTGGTGTGGCACAGCACGGTTTGGCATGGCACAACAGGGCCCAATGCAGCACGGCACAGTTTGGCGCAGCACAGCACGGCCCAGTGTGGCACAGCACGGTTAGGCACGGCATGGCACGGTTTGGTACAGCACCGTTAGGCACGGCATAGCATGGTTTGGTGCAGCACAGCATGGCCCAGTGTGGCACAGCACGGTTTGGTGTGGCACAGCACGGTTTGGTGTGGCACAGCACGGTTTGGCCCAGCACAGCACGGCCCAGTGATGGCCCAGTGTGGCACAGCACGGTTTGGTGCAGCACAGCACAGCACGGTTAGGCACGGCATGGCATGGTTTGGTGCAGCACAGCACAGCCCAGTGTGGCACAGCATGGTTCGGCGTGGCACAGCACGGTTTGGTGCAGCACAGCACGGCCCAGTGTGGCACAGCACGGTTTGGCCCAGCACAGCACGGTTTGGTGTGGCACAGCACGGTTAGGCACGGCATGGCACGGTTTGGTACAGCACCGTTAGGCATGGCATAGCATGGTTTGGTGCAGCACAGCATGGCCCAGTGTGGCACAGCACGGTTTGGTGTGGCACAGCACGGTTTGGTGTGGCACAGCACGGTTTGGCCCAGCACAGCACGGCCCAGTGTGGCACAGCACGGTTTGGTGTGGCACAGCACGGTTTGGTGTGGCACAGCACGGTTTGGCCCAGCACAGCACGGCCCAGTGTGGCACAGCACGGTTTGGCACGGCACCTTGAGCTCCGCCAGCTGCTGCTGCACCATGTCCAGGTCGCCTCCCACCAGGAACTCCTCGGCGATGCGCAGCTCGGCCGCATCCAGCCACTCCAGCAGCCGCTGGGGACGGGGAACACGCGGGGTTGGGGGGGGCCCCATGGTGGCCCCCTCACCCCCCCCCGAGTGGGGACAGGAGGGTGACACGGCCCCCTGTGCCCGAGGGCACCCCGCACCCACCTGCATGGTGTCCTGGTAGCTGAGGGCGGCCTGGAGCTGCTCCTCGAGGCGCCCGTTCCGCTCCGTCCACACCCGGCTCAGGCTGTGCCAGGAGGAGTAGAGCTGCGGCCGGGCACGGGGGTCAGTGGTGCCACAGCGGGGCCGGGACGTGGGGGACAGAGGGGACAGGGCACAGGGGTCAGAAGTGCCCCCCGGGGGTACAGGCGGTGGCGGTCACTAGTGCCAGGGAGGCGGCCGGGGCACAGGGGTGGCACCACACGGACATCCAGGCCTGGAGGCACCACTGGGAGTGCCTGGGCACGGGATCAGTGGCGTTGAGTGGGGGTCAGTGGCACTGCTGGGGATCGGGGACACGCCACCCCCACAAAGCAGCGTCCGCACACGCCCAGGACTTGTCCCTCCCCGAGGACGCTCACATCGTCCAGGCTCTTGGTGACATCGGGCTTGTCGGGGTCCCCGCAGGACGCCATCAGCTCCACGCCCAGGCTGCCCAGCGTGTCCAGCTCGCCCTGCAGCGCGTCGATCTCCTCCCGCAGCGCCTGTGCGGGGCACGGGGCTCAGGGCTGCCCGCGCTGGGGGCTGCCCGTGCCCCGGGCACTGCCCACCAAGCCCCCGCCCGGCTGCGGCCCTACCTGCATGGTGCGCAGCCGCGTGCGGATGGCCTCGGGCTCGCCACCGGCCTCCTCCAGCCCCAGCACCAGCTGCTGGGTGTCGCCGAGCGCCACGGCCAGCTCAGACAGGCCGTGCCAGAAGCGCTCGGCCAGTGCCAGCAGCTCCCGAAGCCAGCGCTCCCGCTCCTGGCAGCGGCCGCGCAGGCAGCCCCACTGGGACAGCAGCTGCGCCGTGCGCTCCTGGATCCCTGCGGGGCGCAGCGGGTCAGGGATCGGCGTGCGGCGAGCGCCCCGGCACCCGCACACGGCCCTGACAGGGACACGCATCGCCTGCCGGCCGGGCCGTGCCCACCCCTCCGTGCCGGTACCTCTGGCCGCGGCGTCGGAGCTGACCGCCTGCATGGTGGCCAGCAGCTCCTCGCCCTGTGCACGGATGCCCTCCAGGGCCACGCCGAGCTTCTCCAGCTCGCCCAGGGCCAGGCTGTTCTCCCGGATCTGCTCCCTCAAGTGGGCCGCGTCGCCGCGGACGGGGGGCTGGCTCTGCAGCCGGCTCTGCAGCCGCTCCAGGCACTCCAGCAGCAGATCCATGCGCTCCGACAGCTGCGGAGCAGCCCGGTGACTCGGCGGCACGGCCCTGGGGACGCGCCCCACCAGGGCAGTGCCAGCCCCGTACCTGGCTGTATCGCGGCAGGGCATCCTCCAGCAGAGCCGCTGCCTGGCGCACACGCTCGCGGATGTGGCCGTACTGCTCCTCCACCTCCTGCCAGCGCCGCTGGAACGGGGCTCCCTGCTCTGGGCTCAGCTCCAGCAGCTGCGCCGACACGCGCTGCAGCTTCCCCACCAGCGGCCGGTGCTCGGCGATGGCCTCCCGCAGGCTCTGGCAGCGGGGAAGAGCCGTGGGGGGCGCATTGGGGTGGGATGTGCCCCATGGGGTTCACCCCGCAGGGATGCGCTGGTGCACCCGGGGCTGCTCCCGGAGGACTCCTGCTCGCTGGGCGCCCCAGCCCGACGGTCCCCGTGGCGGTGCCATCCCGTCACCGCTCCCACCTGTGGGGCGGCCGAGCGAGTCCCTTTTGCCCCTGCCCTGCCCACACCTGCAGCAGCGCCTGCTGCTCCTTGAAGGCCTCGTAGCTGATGGCGTTGGGGGAGAGCTGCACCCCCAGGGCCTGCGTCTCCTCCAGCCAGGGCAGCAGCTCCTCCAGGGCCTCGGAGAACTGGGTGAGCAGGGACTGGGCGTGCTCCAGCTGCACGGCACAGGCGCCGCTGCGCAGGGACAGCTGCTCCGTGCGCTCCCGCAGCGCCTGCGCCGACGGCTGCGGAGACGGGGAGTCACTGCATGGCCGGGGACACGGGGCACAGCCATCATCCCTGGGTGCTGGCAATGTCCCCCCGGCACCCTCCCGGCTCACCTGCAGGCGCTGCCGCAGGGGCTCGGGGCAGCAGCGCAGCAGCGGCTCCGAGAACCCCAGCAGACGCTCAACCAGGCCCCGGCAATGCAGGATCTCGGCGGAGAGCAGCTGGAATGGAGCCGCAGGTGGGTGCCAGGTTCCTGGCAGGAGCCGGCGGGATGGGGGTGCCAAGCCAGCGCCCCTGTGACCCCTGGGCACTGCTGCAGACCCACCTTCTGCTCGGAGAGCTGCGAGCGGAGAGCCTCAGCATCCAGCTGCACGCGGCCGATCTCCTCCAGCCGCTCACCCAGCCCAGCCACACGGCTGAGCTGGGACTCCAGGACCTGCTCAAACTGCAGCAGAGGGACAGACGTCAGCCAGGGAGGGCGTGAACGCACCGGGAACGACGCTGGGAATGGTGAGGGGCTCAGGGAGCCCAGTGTCCCACACCTTCTCCCTGTCACTGGCAGTGACTGAGGGCTCCTGGCCGTCCTGCTGGCTCTCCTGCTCGCCCAGCTCCTTCTCCATGCGGCTCAGCCACAGCGCCAGGTCCTCAGGGGCCGTGCCCAGGCGAGACGAGGCCTCCAGGGTCTGCCCCAGCCGGTGAGCGGTGTCAGCGCTGCTCTGGCCCACGATGAGGTACCGCATCCTCAGGGACTCCATCTTCTCCTGTGTCAGCTGGGCCTCCTCCCCTGTGGCAGCGCGGCACCGCCATCAGTGCCACCGCACTGGCATCCCTGGACATGGAACTGGCCACAACCAACAGCTTCCAGCCACGTGACAGCCACTCTGTCCTGGCCTTTCCCCTCTCCTACCCCTGCTCCCGGACCCAGCTCCGGCCTCTCATGCCTCTGCCAGCAAGACCCACCTCCTCAGCTGCACCTCGCCACCTCTGAACCCTGCCCCACCACGGCTCTGACCCACAGGCTCTGCCCTGGCCCCTCTGCATCCCAGTGGGTGCTGTCTGCCCCCTCCTCACACCACACCACAGCTCCCAGCGAGGAGCAGCACACCCCAAGGACCCCCAGTGCCCAGGGGCCCCCTTGCTGGCCTGGGCTGCCGCTGTCTGTGCTCATCCCATGCCAAGTCCCACGTTCCTGACCCTGTGGCCACCACTCCCAGCCATCGCCACTCGCCTGTCACCAGCTCCAGGACCCGCTGCCCGCTCTCCAGGGCACCATCCAGCTCTCCCAGCCGCCCGCGGATCTCCTCACAGAGGGCCTGTAGCAGTGACCAGCGATGACACAGGTGCCCGTGTCCACCCCGTGCCCACCCCGCGCCCAACCTGCGCCCACCTGGGTCTGCTGGTGGGCGTCCTGCACGCGGCCGACACAGCCGTCGGCACGCCAGAGCTGGGCCAGCTGCCGCTCTGTGGCACCGAGCCACTCCTGGAAGGCGTCCACGGCCTCCTGGAAGCCCTGGGCTGCCGGCAGGATCCGCTCCAGGCAGCCGTACCTGCGCCGGGAGGGCTGGTGAGCCCCCCAAGACTGAGGTCCCAGCCTGCAAAGCCCCCTCTCCCCCACACCAGAGTGCCCACGCCCCGTGCTGCCCTGAAGCGAGGGACACAGCAAGGCCAGCGTCCCCACAGAGGGGCCAGTGTCCCCACAGAGGGGCCAGTGTCCCCATAGAGGGGGCCAGTGTCCTCACAGAGGGGGCCAGTGGGAAGGGCTGTGTGACAGACTCTCCGTACAGCCCCAGCACACGCGACGGGGACGGTCCCTCCATCGTGGTGGCCCCAGTGCCGGCGGGGCAGAGCACAGGGACATCAGGGTGTCACAGAGACGCCATGCGGGGGACACGGGAGGGCAGAGCCCGTGCCAGCGGGATGGGCATGCCAGCCCAGGGATGAGGGCCTGGCCCCTGACCCACCTGGCTTCAGCCTCCTGCATCAGCTTGTCCCACCTCTCCCCGAGGCTGAGGAGGCCGGCACTGCCCTCGGGCGCCGCCTCGCCCTGTGCGGTCAGTCTGTCCTGCAGGACGAGCTCCACACGCGGCCTCCGTTCCTCCAGCAGGCGCTTCAGGAGCTGCAGGCACGGGGGGACACTGCGCTGTGCCGGGGACTCCTGTGCACCCCTCCCACCTCGGCACGGCCCGCCTGAACCCCGGCCCCCTAATCCCCGGACGGGGCACGCGTGGGCGGGACACGCCGGCTGGCCCTGCTGACCTTCTGCTCCTCCAGCTGCGCCTTCACCACCTTCGCCTCCGCCGACGGCGGCTTCTGGTTGCCCACCAACTCCTCCATGTCGGCCACCCAGGCCAGCAGCCGCTCCAGCGTCTCCTGGCCCCGGTCCGCTGCCTCCTCTGGGACAGGGACAGCCCGTGAGGACACCTGTGGGGAGAGGTGGCTGAGCCGCCCATGTGGGCAGGCGGAGGGCAGGCGTGGGGCTGGGCAGCTGCCCCCACACCATGCCCTCTCCCCGAGGTGGCACCGGTGACAGTGGGGCCCTGTCCAGCCCCTGGCATCCTTCACGGCGCTCCCCAAAGCTGGGGCTGCACACCCGGTGCCGTTTGGATCCCTCCGGACCCAGGGCCCTCCCAGCCAAAGCTGAGGGAAGGGAGCTCCCTGTCCTACAGCACCAGGCTGGGTGCCCAGCACGAGCGGTGCCACCGGCCCAGCCCACGCCAGGGCACAGACAACGACTCCACACGAGTCCAAGGGACACGAAGGTCAAGACTCGCTGTGGAGAAAACCATGCTAGAGGGCGGCCCTGTGGCACGGGGTTTGGCACAGTGTCCTCCCAGCAAGGCTCTCTGTCCGTCGGTCACCTCGGTGGCATCCGTGTGTCCGGCGCAGCCAACAGCAGTGAGCTCCCCCACGCACTCCGTCAGCACGGTGACCGTCCGGGTGACCACGGGCTCGCCGCCCTTCTCACCCGCCGGGTACTCGGTCACCTCCACGATCTCCGTCACGATGGTCTCGGTCACCTCCGTCACCTCCGTCACCTCCCGGGTGGTGACGGGTTTCCAGGACCAGGTGCTGCGGGGAACGCCGGCCCGGGGCGGGGTCCAGGCTGCTCCCCCCACCTGCCCCCTCACCGGAACTCCAGCTGCACCCCCGTTCTGCACCGCCACCTCGGACTGGCTGCGCCTCAGCACCGGGCTGCCCGGCCGGCTCCGGGTGGCACCGGGCACCGGGCTCCAGCCGTTCTCCACCGGCACCGGCGCCTTCTCCAGCAGCCCCGGCCAGGCCTCCGTGACGCCTCCGGCGGGTGGCTGCCCCGCGTCCAGCCCGGGCTCCCGCAGGAGCTCCTCCGGCCGCCGGCTCTTCTCGCCCAGGCAGCTGGGCCGACTCACCGAGTTCCCCATGGCGCGGGCGCCGGGCCCCCGCCTCAAATCCCGGCCTGCAATGAGCCAGGGGATGTGCGTTACCGGGGCCACCGCGGGGCCCCCAAAAGCCGCTGGCCTGCGCTCGGGTCGACCCCCTCAACTCCACGGCGCTGCCGGACCTCGCGCTCCGGTCTTGGGGGGTCCTGCCCCCCCCCCCCCCCAAAGGGCTGCCAAGAGCCAGGGTACCGGGATAGGGAGATGAGGCACTGGCCACGGGGACCCTCGGCAGAGCCCAGGGTGCCTGTCCTGCGCGTCTCGGCAGAGGACACGGCAGTGGCAGCAGCGCCAGGCACTGGGGAGAGGCAGATGCTCCCGCCCGGCATCGCCCTGTGCCGTTGGATTAACGAGGAGCCGTGAGAGAGGAGCATCTGCCCGGGGGGGACGGGGGGCGGTGGGAGCACCAACCGGGGGACGGGCAGGTGGCCTCTCCAGCCTGCAAGCCCTGCCGCAGCCATAAATCCCCGGCGTGACCCGGTAAGACCCTCCCCCGGCAGCCCCCCCGCCGCAGCCGCAGTGCTGCTACCCCCGGCCTCACAGCCGGCCCTGGGCACACGCCCCTGTGCACGTGTGTACACACAAGCACACGTGTGCAAACACACGCACACACACCACACACGTGTGCAAACACACGCACACTCACTCCCACCCGTGTGCACGCCCCCCCCCCGACAGGCAGACCCCACGCTCGCACCCCTGCTCGGGGCGGGGGGGGTCAGCGACAGGACCCCCACGCCTGCATCGGCCGTGACATGAAACACACCTGTAGCAGCCCCGCACACGCGTGGGGAGCGCACGTGCACCCGCACGCACCCGCCGTGGCCGTGCCCCCGGTGGGCACCGGGGTACCGTGGGCACCCTGAGCCCCCACGCTCGGCCCAACACGCCGCGGAGCACGCCACGGGCACGACCCCCGTGCGCGGTCACGGCACACACACCCACGGCAGGGTCCCGACGCGACACCCCGGTGGGTGCATCCCCGCGGGGCATCGCGATCCCAACCCCACCGCACCCCCCCCCCCCAACCCCACCCCCGCGTGTCTGGGGGCTGCGCGGGTGGGTGGGCCACGGCGCGGGGTGACCCGCGGAGACCCCGACCCGCGGGGCTGCGGGACACGGACCCCGCCCGGCCCCGCGCACGCCGCGGTCCCGGACCCGCGCGGAGCCCCCGCCCCGCACTCACCCCTCGGCGACTTCGGGCGTCCATGGGGCCGGGCCGGGGGCGCCGCCGCCGCCGTTACCGCTCCGGGGGAGCCCGGCCTGTGCGGGGGAGCGGGGCGGAGGCAGCGGGGGGAGACTCGGTCCCCGTTACCGCCGCCCCGGCCCCGCCGCCTTTGTGCGCCGCGCCCGCGGCGCGGGGGGGAGCGCGGGGGGCACCGGGCGGAGACCCTCGCACCGGCAGCGGCCCGGCCGCGGCGGGGCTGGTCTGACCCCGGGCACACCGCCGCCCCCGTTAACCCTCCGGGAGCCGATCGCCGCCGTTACCGGGGAAACCCCCGGGGCCCCGCAGCCATCCCGCGGGGGAGGGGCGGTGCCGGCCCACCGCCCGCCCCGCGCCGTCCGGGGGGGGCGACTGCCCGCACCTCGCACTGGCACCGGCACCTGTACCGACACCAGCACCAGCACTAACACCGGCACCTGCTCCTGCACCGTAATCTCACCGGCACCTGCTGCTGCCTCGCCCTGCACCTGCCTCAGCACCTGCACCGGCACCGGCAGCCACACCGACACCGGCACCTGCACCGGTACCAGCCCAGGCTGTGCTGCCTCACAGTGAGCCCCAGGACAGCACAGCCCCACGGTGTCACAGCCCCACGGTGTCACAGCCCCACGGTGTCACAGCCCCACGGCCCCTCCAGCTCTGGGGTTGCAGCCCCCACCCTGGCTCTGGCCCCCCAGGCAGTGGATGCTGTGGTCACTGAGGGGCTTGGCCCCGCTTCCTGGCGCTCTTTGGGTGCGGGGACCCCTCAGCCAGGGGCCCGGGGGGCTCAGTGGAGCAGGGCTGGGGGGGGGGCAGGCCCAGCTGCTAAACCGAAGCCCACCCTGAGAGACAAGGTGCTGCAGGCCTGGGTCTCCAGAACCCCCTCGCTGCCACCCTGGGTGCTGGAGGGACCAGGGGGCAGCCGGAGGTGTCCAGCGGGGGGCTGCTCCTGCCCGTGGTGCGAGCCCCATCCCCGTCCTGCCCTGGCTCAGCTCCAGCACTGCGGCCTCCCAGCCACTGCGAGCCCCCCAGGACTGCATCCTGCCCCACAGAGCCGCGTGGGTGCCCCTTGCTGGGCCCCGGGAGCCGGGGGGCCGCTGCAGGCGCGTCGGCCACGCTGATGGATGGGGCTCCCTGGGGTCTCCTGGGAGCGGCGGGCGGCGGGGCCGGGGGCTTTGTCTGCTGCCAGAGACGCTGCCGGGAATTAGCATCTGCCAGGGCCGCGGTGGCTCCGCACCGTCCTGCAGCAGCCCTGCATCATCCTCCCCACGCGGCTCCGGAGCCTCCCGCTGCTGGCACCGAGGTGCTCGGCACCCGGCACGGGTCCGAGCCCCACGGTACTCCAGGCACCCCCACAGCACCCTCAGAGCCCAGCCGGGACCCGCCGGGCAGGAGCTGGGCAGGGGGTGAGGATGCAGCTCTTTCCTCAGAGCCACTCGCCACCTCCGTCCCACGCGCCCCGCCGGCGGCTCGCCCGGCACGCTCCTCAGCCCCAGGTACCGGGCTCGGGGTGGCACGGGCGCCCCGGGCAGGGGAGCCCGGCGCGGGGCACCGGGCGGGAGCGGTCGGCTGGAATCCACAGCCTCAGATCCCGGGAGCCGGGTGGGTTTCTGTGCGGCCTCGGCTTTGTCTGCGCCGGGGCCGGGATGAATGGCCCTTTCAGTTTGTGCCGTCATGTGTGCCGAGGGAGCCCGTGTGCCGGCCAGGCCCCGAACAAAAGGAGCCGGCGAGGGGCTGCGCGCGGGGCGGCGAGGAGGGGGCTGCCGGCAGCCCCCGCTGCACTGCCCCCGCTGCGGCTCCGCGCCTGGGCAGGGGGCACAGCAGCACACGGCTGCGCAGCCGGTGCGTGGGCACACACCCGACCTGCCGTGACAAGGGCACACTCCCTGTGCCCGGCTGTACAACCCATGCACAGCCTCACACCCCCTGTGCCCGGCTGTACACCCCTCACACAGCCCTGCACTCCCTGTGCCCGGCTGTACACACCTCACACAGCCTCACACCCCCTGTGCACAGCCACACACCCCTCACACAGCCTCACACCCCCTGTGCCCGGCTGTACACCCCTGTGCCTGGATGTACACCCCTCACACAGCCTCACACCCCCTGTGCCTGGCTGTACAACCCCTGTGCCCGGCTGTACACCCCTCACACAGCCTCACACCCCCTGTGCCCGGCTGTACATCCCTCACACAGCCCTGCACTCCCTGTGCCCGGCTGTACAATCCCTGTGCCTGGCTGTGCACCCCTCACACAGCCTCACACCCCCTGTGCCTGGCTGTACACCCCTCACACAGCCCTGCACTCCCTGTGCCCGGCTGTACATCCCTCACACAGCCTCACACCCCCTGTGCCCGGCTGTACACCCCTGTGCCTGACTGTACACCCCTCACACAGCCCTGCACTCCCTGTGCCCGGCTGTACATCCCTCACACAGCCTCACACCCCCTGTGCCCGGCTGTACACCCCTCACACAGCCACGCACTCCCTGTGCCCGGCTGTACACCCCATGCACAGCCTCACACTCCCTGTGCCTGGCTGTACACCCCTCACACAGCCCTGCACTCCCTGTGCCTGGCTGTGCACCCCTCACACAGCCTCACACCCCCTGTGCCCGGCTGTACACCCCTCACAAAGCCCTCCACTCCCTGTGCCTGGCTGTGCACCCCTCACACAGCCCTGCACTCCCTGTGCCCGGCTGTACAATCCCTGTGCCCGGCTGTACACCCCTCACACAGCCTCACACCCCCTGTGCCCGGCTGTACACCCCTGTGCCTGACTGTACACCCCTCACACAGCCCTGCACTCCCTGTGCCCGGCTGTACACCCCTCACAAAGCCTCACACCCCCTGTGCCCGGCTGTACACCCCTGTGCCTGACTGTACACCCCTCACACAGCCTCACACCCCCTGTGCCCGGCTGTACACCCCTCACACAGCCTCACACTCCCTGTGCCCGGCTGTACACCCCCTGTGCCTGGATGTACACCCCTCACACAGCCTCACACCCCCTGTGCCCGGCTGTACAACCCCTGTGCCCGGCTGTACACCCCATGCACAGCCTCACACCCCCTGTGCCCGGCTGTACACCTCTCACAAAACCATGCACTCCCTGTGCCTGGCTGTGCACCCCTCACACAGCCTTACACCCCCTGTGCCCACCTGTACGCCCCTCACACAGCCTCACACCCCCTGTGCCCGGCTGTACACCCCTCACACAGCCTCACACCTCTCACACAGCCACACACCCCCGGTGTTCGGCCACTCTCCCCGTGCCCAGGCATCAGCGCCGTGAGCCGTGGCTGAACCCGGTGCAGGTGGTGGCCCTGTGGTCAGCAGGGCGCCAAGGCAGCGCTACCCTGAGTGCCACCAGGGCCAAGGGGCTCCAAGCCAGCAGCACGGATGGGTTGGGGAGAGGGAGCCAGACACAGGAGACCTGACACTCCGGACGGCTGCAGGGCTCTGCTGCGGCCAGATGCCTTCCTCCCTTGCAAGGACCGAGACCTCACCAGCCTCGGTGCAGACGTGGGCTGGTCCTGGCCGGCTCTGCACGGCCCAGTCACAACCCAGGGCCAGACGTTACCTGCAGGGCCGTGCCGGGCTCTGGCAGCGCCAGCAGCCGCTTCTCTACGGCGTCCAGCCAGTGCCGCAGGGCAAGCAGCTGCTCCTGCACCTCCAGTCTCTGCTCTGACCGCAGACAGGCTCTGGGGAGAGAGCGGAGACACACCAGGCTGTGGGGGACACGGCCACTGTCCCCCCCTCCCCGCAGCGCCCTGAACTCCAGGCTTGCTGCCCGCCTGCGCCAAGCGTGCCACGGCCACGCCTGTGCTCACGGCTGCGCTCCCTCCCGCCCTGCTCGCCCCAGCACAGCCAGCCCACGCCCTGCCCACCCCAGGCTCCGGTGAAGGCTTCACCAGCTCCCCCCATCAGGGTGCAGACACCCAGGCACACCCGCAGCTCCCGGCACGGCCCGTCTGGCAGCGCCCAGCGGTGCCCGTACCTCTCCATCTCCTCCCCGTCCCATGGCGACCCCTCCGCGCGGTGCACCTGCAAGGAGAGCAGAGGGGCGGTGGGCACAGGGCACCAGGTCCCGGCAGAGGGGCGGGGGACAAGGCTCCACAGCCGTGCCCCTGGCACAGCAGTGTGGAGGTTTGGAGCGTTGTTGTGTCCCCCCAGGGAGAGCCCATCCCCACCAGCTGGGACAGAGCTCCCCTGGCCAGGATCCCCCCCGTCTGTCCTGTGCTCCAGCCGTCACCAGTACCTGCGGGTTTTGGCTTGGCTCCAGCTCCTCTGCATTCCTGCAGTACCTCAAATTCCCAACCTCTTTCAGCTGGGTTCACTCCCAGATCTCACCCTGCTGCCTCACAGAGCACATCTGGTAACCCCGCTGTCCCTTCACCTGCTCTGCAGAGCCGTGGTCCAGCCCCTGGCCGAGCCCAAACCAAGCCAGGGCAAACTGACCCCCAGCAAAAAATTACCAACTGACCCACGGAAAACCCGCTGCACTGGCACAGAGCAGTGGTGGCTCAGACCAGATGCTCCTCAGGTGCTGCAAGTGCAGCCACAACACATGGGAGCAGATGCCAGGCAAACACCAAGATCTGCAAACCAGCAGTGCCCTGGCATGGACGCAGGGCACGAACAGGCAGCAGTTTCTTTGTGCCCCTGTGGAGAACAGGACTGGCAGGAGGGATCACACCAAGCCTGCACCCAAAGGCTGAGGGTCATGCTGCTCCCACAGCCCGGGAGCACTGTAATTAACTGGTTGCTGGTGATTAATTAAGCCAGGTCACCTGGCTGAGCACAAAGGAGGGGGAGACACCACGGTGCATCCTGTGAGGGAAATGGGGCACAGCCACAGTGATGCCACAAAGGTGGTGATGGGCCCAAGACCTAAGCAAGGACATGACCACGTCTCCCACAAGATATTGTACCAGGGGAACAGCCAGGGAATGTGGGCTGGATAAACGAGAGATAAAACCCCCATGGTGCAGGAGGGACGTGGCTCTGCTGCCTTGGATGGACCCAGGGAAGGTGACATAAGGCAGCTGAGCAGGAGCTGCAGCACAAGGCGGCTGGGAGGGCCTGGGATATGTCTGCTGCAGAAGGAACCTCAGCCAGGGTCTGGTCAGGAACCCCACCAGCAGCAGCTGGATGAGGGGAAGAGGCATCAGGCAGGTGCTGGGTGCTGGTGCCGCAGCAGTTCCTCATGGTTAGAGTGCCAGCAGGGCTCAGTCCCATCGGGGACACTCTGGGGACATGTGCTCACAGCAGACACTGCTGTCACCATGCCATCAGCGGGGCCCCAACCAACCCACGCACCCACAGGGTGGCCACCAGCCCCAGCCCTGGCAGCAGTGCCACCCACCAGCTGGATAAGCCACCAGCAGCGCCTTGCTTCCCCCTGCCCAGGGCCAGGTCAGTGACCAGGGAGGGAGCAGGATGGCACAGCTGGGGCCACCTGAGGCTCGTGGGGTCGTGGCAGCTCCAGTGCAGTCACAGGTGGTCCCACAGCCCTCCTGCCCCACGCTGGTGGTCCCTGGTCCTGTGTGCCCCACGGTGAGCCCTCATCCCAGGGCGGGACTGCAGTGTTACAATGCCAGCCCTGCTGCCAGAGCGCAGGGAACCTCCTTGGGCACAGGGAACCTGGCAGGCGGAGGATGCTACCGCGGGTGGGCAGACAGTAGCAGCACTGGGAAACGCTCTTCCAGCTCAGTCTCAGCCTGGGCTGGTGGGGTTGGGGCTGGGGATGATCGCTGCCAGCCTGCCCCAGACATGGTGCCAGCATGGCTGTACCGGCTGCTCCAGCTGGGACGTGCCAAGAGACACGAGACCGCGAGGAGCAGCGAACCCCAGACGGGCGCTGGGTGCCCTCACGCCTGGGAGGGTCTCCCACAGCCGCCGCCTGCCCCGGCACGGTTCAGAGCGTGACAGGCGGAGCAAACAGCTCTGGAGCTGCCGGACAGCAGCTCCCGCTGCCGCTGGGGGAGGCAGGTCCCGCACCGCGCTGCCCACACCGCACCACCGCGCTCCGCACAGCGCCTGGGGTCTGGGGGCCGCCCGGTGCCCGGCGGGGCGTGGAGGCTGCAGCCCTGCGGCAGCACCGTCCCCGCTCGCCCCGTGGCCGGGGGGGATTCACCGGCCCAGCCAACAGCGGCCCCGGCGGGGCACAGAGCCGGCAGCGCTTCGCACGGGGCACAGCCGCCCTTGGCCGGCGCACCCGGGCTCCGAGCCTCAGCGGCGCGGCCGGGGGGGGGGGGTCCCGGGGTCCCTGGCCATGAGGAGGTTCAGCGCCCCAGCGAGGGTGGGGGCGTGGGAGAGGCCGGTGCGTCTTTGTGGAGAAGCAGTACAGAGCGTTCCCGGCGCGGCGGGGGCCGAGCCAGCAGCGCCTGGGGCGGTGGGCACAGGGAGCTGGCAGCTGCTCTGTGCCAGCAGGGCCCAGGACAGCGGCCACGGGTCCCGCGCGGCGGACCACAGCCAGGACGGGGCGGTGCTGCCGCTCACGCCCCGAAGGGCGGTGGGCAAACGCCGGCGGGGGGCGAGGGACCCCTCCACGGCCGGTGCGTCCCGTGCCAGCGCAGTGCTGAGGGATGGTTTAATTCGCGGGGGCGGGGAGGGTTAGCTCCAGCCTCCGCACAGCAGCAGGGCAGGATGACATGCAGGGCATTAAAATGGGGAATATCATGGAGTTCTCCATGGTGACGAGCTTGGCCCGGTCACTCCCAGCGCACGGTGCTGAAGGGGCTGTGGGAGGGACAGGGGGCTATCAGCGGGGCAGGAGGCTGGCACGGAGCAGCACAAGGTGATGGGGAGTGTCCGTGGACAGGGAACACCGCGCTGCGTGGGGGGGAGAGGCCGGCTCACCCCAGCAGCAGTCAGCCTGGATCTCGGGGCATCCCCCCTCCTCACCCTCCTTTGCCAGCCACTGCGGGGGGATCCCACAGCCTCAGGCACACCAGGGAGCGTCCCCATGCCAGGGGCACGGGGTGTGGGGAATAGGGACCCCCTTGGCACATGGATGTGGGGAGCAGGGGTGTTTCTCACCGGGAAACAGAGTTGGACCCCACCAGTGTCGGGGGGGAGGGGGATGACGGGCTTCCAGACCATGACATGGGACTGGGCCATGGGTAAGAGGGCTCGTGGTGGTCTCATGAGCTTTAGCAGAGGTTACTCACCCTGGGGGAGGAGTTGGGAGGTAAGCAAGGAGTATCTGGGGGAGCAGGGAACATCTGGGGGACACAAGGAAATATCTGGGGGGCCAGTGAGGTGAGGCAGGGCCCCAAGCAGCTTGTGTCACCTGGGGGAATGTCTTGCTGTTCTGGGACCTCTCCTGAGCCCCCCCCCAATGGCTGCAACAGCCTGCAGCCCCCCCCCCATGAGTCCCCCTGGCCCAGCTGCACCTAACGGCCACATCCCACTGCCCGTGGGGACAGACGGACGCTGCGGTTAATTGCTGACGGACAATGCAATTAACGTCCTGCCCAGCCAGCGCCATCTGTCCCGGCCAGCCCCACCCGGGGCTGCTGACATGCTTGGCTGGTCCTGGCACAGTTGAGACCCCACCAGCCCCTGGACATTGCAGGGGTCCGGCAAGGTCCTGACAGCTCTGGCGCTCCTGGCACAGTGCCTGGGGCTCCCGGCACTGCTGCGGGATGACCCTTGTGCTCGGGGAGCCCCAGCCTGGGCTGCGTGGTGGCACCTGCCTCACTGGGCTGGACAGACCCCTTGAGCCACCCGTGCCAGTGGCTGCACCGATGTCTCCGGGTTTGCCAGGCTTTCCCTTCTCAATGCTGCCGCCCTACCAGCGGTTGCCAGGCCATCACATCCTGAACCCCCCGAAGCCCCTCAGCCTCACGGCTGACCGCTGCCATCCACCCACGACAGCCCCCACTGCCCAAAGAGACTGCCCACAGCGCCAGCAGTGGGAGCAGCACACATGGGAACAATACCATGGAGGACAGCATCCCTGCCCAGCCCAGAGCCCCACTGGTGAAGGGACAGGTCTGTCCTCATGCTCAGAAGCCCCCACAGCACCAGCAGCACCCACTCCCCAAAACCAGGGGCCCAGTGCTGCACCCACATTGGCCTCCCAGCAGTGTCAGCTGTGCCACCAGCACGGGGCAGCTCTGGGGACAGCCCTGTGGCCCTGCTCAGTGCCTGGCAGCACCACGGGTACACCCAGGCCCAGGAGCTGGTCAGACCCCTGGCACCCCGACCTGTGGCAGCCCATACAGCCCGTGGCATGAAGCTGCAGCAGGCAATGGGAGCCCACGGCCACGGTGGCAAGGCCAAGGGGCGAACAGATCACGCAGAGCTGCCGGCTGGTTTCAGAGGATTCTCCTTTACTGCCCTTGCAGGGGAGCCCTGGGTCCGCACTGCTCCTTTTACAGACACTCCGTGGCATGTACAAGTTTAGTGTTTTGCCCCCAAAAAGAGATGTGTTTGGGTAATCCATGGACCCCCACTGTCCCGATGAGTGATGGTCGGGGTGTGGGGGGCCCCGGGAGTGGGGACTGTCCTGGAGCCGCGTGCAGTGGCACCTCATGCAAAGCCAAACGGGGTCATGAGAGCAATAATGACACCAGAGGCAGAGGGTAACATGACAGGATTTACAGGTGGCAGATGAGAGCAGGTGGGAAGGAGGAGATGTTTTGGAGATCCGCAGTGAGCCCGACACCACACCGGGAGGCCATCCCCATGGAGGAGGGAGTGTGTGGGGCGAGTGGGGGCCAGGCGACCCTGTGGGCGCTTCTTGGGCCATTGGCTGCTCGGGCACTGTGGCCCCAGTCTCTGGCAGGGGACTCTGGCAAGTGCAAAGGGTGAGGGAGAACGTCCCTGTGTCCTCAGGTGCGGTCCCACCGGCCTCAGGGCGGGGGACGGGCTCCATGGCGGCGATGAGGGGAAGTGGTATGGACATCCAGCCACGCTACAACAAAGCGAACAGAAAAGATGGGATGAGACAGGGAGAACAATCCATGGAATGAAGCTACCAAGCCCGGCCGTCAGTGCAGAGCACCTGCCGTGGGACCGGGACACACCGGGGAGGTCGGCGTTACCTGCGCAGGTGAGCACGGCCGAGCAGCTGCCGCCTCCGGGGCTCCCCTCGAGCCCATCCACGACCTGCTGATGTCGGAGACCCAGCTCAGGAGCTCGCCCAGCGGCACTGGGAGGTCTTTGTTGGGACTGGAAAAAGACGTCTGCCAGAGAGAGAGCGCGTTAGCGCTGGCGCGGGGACGAACCGGGGGATGGAATTACCGCGAAGAAGGAAAAGGAGGCTGTTTTTACAGAAATCTGCCTATTTCTAACAAGAGTGTGTGCCAGGCTGCTGCAGCATCCCACGGCCCACCCTGTGCTGCAGGGGTCCCATGGCCCTCACGCCCTTTGCGAGGGTCAGGAAAGCCCCCACGGCTCCGGGGGGTTCTGGGGGCAGGAGCTGCGCAGACCCAGGCTGGGGCGCGGGCTCTGGCAGACACCTGCCGACGGGTCATGGGAGCCACACGAGTGTGAGGAAATCAACCTCGAGCAGAAGCACTTCCCAGATACACGGAGAGACTGACAGACAGACCGGCCGACCGCGGCGGGCGCGTCCCGGAGGACGGGTGAGCGGGTGGGCTGGCGGAGGCAGGCACGCAGCGAAGCCCCTCGGCGGGCGAAGTGGCGAGCGGAGGCAGGTCCCCCCGCACGGCGCGGAAGCACCGGGCAGCGCCAGCGCGGCACTTACGGTCAGGGCACCGGCTCTGCGGCGTGGTGGTGGGGACGTGCCAGGAGGCCAAGGCAGGGAGATGGGGCAGCTTGGGGGGGCTGGGGTGCACAGCCCCCTCCCCGCTGCACTGAGGGCGCGTGGAAGGGGTCCAGGCAGCAGCTTCAGGGCTGGTGTGGTGTGTCCAGTGCCGAGGAGCCGGTGATGTCCTCCTCCGGCACATTGGTTGCAGTGGGGTGCACCACAGGGCCAAGGCAGTCTCCTCCTCTGGGGTGCAGGGTCTGAAGCCGGCAGGTTAATTACAAAAGAGTGCTAAGTGGTTAGATCCAAACGGGGAACTGTTTTCTTGGTGTCCGGCTCGGCCGCGCCGTGTGCGAGCAGCGGCGGGATTGGCGCGGCCAGGAGCAGGAATGGTGTCCGGCTCCTGGGGCACAGGGTGGGGAGGGTAGTGTGTATTCTCTCTTGTCTCTTAATATACAAACACTGTCAGCACATTCGCATATATTAATTTATTAGTCTTGTCTTTTTGGTTAAACTCGAGGCACTGCTTTGGGAGAAGAGTGGAGGTTCAAAATTAAAAAAAAAAATACTAGTGATTAGCCAGCAGCGTTGCCACATGCGGAGCGGGTGAGGCGGCGCCTCGGGGGGCTGGCAGGTCTCAGGCCACGTGGAGCAGGGGCCCAGACACCCCGGGGCACTCCCTGCTCGCCTCCCACCCGCAGCTTCTGGATGTGGCCGGGGCAAGGGCAAGGGCAGCCTCCTCCATGGTGCCCTGGGTACCCCCTGTGTATCTGCGCCCGAAACTCGAGGAGGAGTAGGAGGAGGAAGAGAAGGTCATGGAGAAGCCGGAGCCAGTGGCGTCGAAACTGCCACGCCGGGACCCTGAGCGGGAGCCGGTGCGAGAGCCCGAGCGCGATCCGGAGGTGGAGCCGGCGCTGCTGATGTTGTAGGGACTGTAGTAGCCCTTGCTGGACTGGGAGGAGGCCTCCAGCAGCCGCAGGCCGGTCCCATCCTCGATCATGCTCCGGTCCATGGCGTCCTTGTAGGAGATCTTGAGCTTGGTCTTGGGGCAGGTGAGGTACTTGGAATAGGTGTTGACATCCCGCAGCTTCTGGGCAGTCCGCGCGTCGATGGTGCCCTTCTGCAGCGCCTCATCCAGGGAGACGCGGCCCGGGGCATCGGGCTCGATCAGGCCCCCTGTCAAGTACTGCACCTCCAGGAACCGCTGCCCGGCCTCGTAGTACAGCCAGCCCTTCTTCAGGGCCTGCGCCGCCGACATCTTCGTCTTGGTCCGCGGGTCCTCAAAGCCGTAGAAGGCCTTCTGCGCCAGGTTGATGCGGTCCACCATGATCTTGTCAACCAGGCCCTTGGTGACCGCATCAGCAACGGTGCATTTGTCACCGGTGTTGGGGTCGATGATGCCCCCGGTGCAGGCCTGGGCTTCCAGCAGCCGCTGCCCTGTGATGTTGTCCACCAGGTTGCGGCGCATCGCCTCCGTGATGGACACCTTCTCCAGAGTGTCCGTGTCCAGGATGCCCGCCACTGGCCCAGTCTCTTCGGTTGGGTCAGTCCACATGGAGATCTGGGTCCGTGACAGGGCTGGGCTGACAGTGTAGGAGGAGGAGGATCCAACTGAGGACGACCGCGACCGGAAGCCGCCCATGTTGCCAGAGAGCATGTCAGCAAACTCGGTGATGGAGAGGGTGCCCGAGCGGTACTGGTCCAGGGCTGACTGGTCGATCAGACCCTTGCCAATGGCATCATCGATGTCATACTGGCGCCCCGAGCGCCTGTCGATGATCATGGACTTCACCACGCCGTCGGAGGAGGAGGTGGTGATCTCCTCCCACTCGCACTCCTGCTCTGACAGCTCCAGGTAAGTCTGGTGGTCAATGAGGCCCTTGCGATAGGCTTCGTACACGGACATCTCCTTGCCTGTCTCTGGGTCAACGATCACCACCCGGCGCTTGCGGACGGAGGACTTGGAGGAGGTCTTCCTCTCCCGCTTTTTCTCCTTCAGAGGCAGGAGGCAGAGGCCGGTCTCTGGGTCCGTGATGCACCGCTCCATGAGCTGCAGGTAGGTGAGGTTCTCCTCCGTGTTGGGGTCGAAGAAGCCCTTGGTGTCGTCACTAGGGTCCAGCAGGATCTCGTTCATCTCCTCGTCAAAGAGGCCCCTCTTGTAGGCCACCTCCACAGGCAGGCGGTGGCTCTCCTCAGGGTCAATGATGCCTCCCGTGGCGATCTGTGCCTCCAGCAAGCGGATCCCGTGGTCCTTCAGGATCAGACCCTTCTTCATGGCCTGGAAGAGGGAGATGAGCTTTCCGGTGTAGGGGTCGCGGTAGCCGGTGACGGCCCTCTCGGCAGAGAGCAGCTTGTCCTTGAACTCGGGGCCCACAATGCCCATGCGCACAGCTTCCTCCACTGTCAGCTTGAGGCCCTTGATGGGGTCAATCACGTAGCCCGTGGCCGCCTGCGCCTCCAGGAGCTCGAAGGCAGTGCCAGGCCGGATGATCCCCTTCTTCATGGCCTGGTAGATGGACAGACGCTCCTTTGTGGAGTCCACAAAGACGCCAGCGATGCAGCTGGTGCCCTCCAGGAACTTCTTCAGGTTCTTAGAGACCTCCTCGATAGAGGTGAGACCCTCCTGGAGGCGCTGGGCTGTGGCTTCGTCCATCACCTGCGAAAGGACCAGCTCCTCCACGGTGATCTGCTTCCGCAGCCCCCGGAAGGTGAGCTTCCGTGTGTCGCAGAGCGGGAGCAGGAGGAGCCTGGAGCTCTCGTCCTTCCGGCACCGCTTCAGCAGCTGCGTGTAGCTGAGCTTCTCATCTGTGGAGGGGTCCACGTAGCTGCGCACCTCGCTGGGCTCCGACAGCATGTCATACGTCTCCTTGTTGATGAAGCCCCGCTGGAGGGCCACCTCCAGGGGCAGGTGGAAGCCCAAGTGCGGGTCAACTATGCCACCGGTGGCGATCTGGGCGTCTAGGAGCTTGAGGGCCTCTTCGCTGGGAATGAGATCCTTCTTCATGGCCTGGAAGAGGGAAATCTTCTGTTCACTGTACGGGTCTCTGTAGCCGGTCACAGCCCTCTCCGCGGACAGGAGCCGGTCGTGGATCTCTGGCCCCACCACGCCTTTCCTGACTGCCTCATCAACAGTCAGCATTTCATTCTTCGTGGGGTCGATCATGAAGCCGGTGGCTGCCTGGGCCTCCAGGAGGGAGCGGGCCACTTCGGAATTGATCAGCCCCTTCTTCAGCGCCTGGTAGACACTGAGTGTCTGCTTGGAGGAGGGGATGTAGATGCCAGCCACGCAGCCCGACCCGTAAAGGTACTTCCAGACAGTCTCCACGTCCAGGAGCTCCCGGAAGGTTTTGGAGCCCTGTTTCAGCAGGTTGTAGATGTCCTGTGAGATAATCCTGGCCTCGTAGAGGTCCTCGGCTGTGATGCGGCGCCGGACGTAGTCATAGGATGTGAGATTCTGCTGCCGGATGATCTCAGTCTTCTCAATGATCTCGATGATAATGATGATCATGCGCTCCTTGGACACGCGGCCCGACTGGAACTCCTCCATGAGATGCTTACGCTGCTCCTCGGGCAGCAGGTCCGAGTGCATGATGTCCCACAGTGACATGGAGGAGCCTGCCCGGCTGCCCACAGGGATGTCCACCTGTGTCTCCTCAAACACCTTCCGTGTCTCTGCTTCTGTGTACATGTGAGTGGTTTCCACCACTTTTGGCTTCTCAGGCTCCCGCAGAGGCAGCAGGTATAGGCCCGTCTCGGGATCCTCGATGCACCTCTCCTTCAGCTGCACATAGGTGAGGTTCTCCTGAGTGTTGGGGTCGAAGAAGCCCTTGGTGTCATCGCTGGGGTCGGAGAGGGTCCGGTTCATCTCCTCGTCGAAGTAGCCACGCTTGTAGGCCACCTCCACGGGCAGGCGGTGGCTGTGCACGGGGTCGATGATGCCGCCGGTGGCGATCTGGGCCTCGAGCAGGCGGATGCCGTGCTCCTTCACAATAAGCCCTTTCTTCATGGCCTGGAAGAGGGAGATGGTATCGCCCGAGTAGGGATCCTTGTACCCCGTGACAGCCTTCTCAGCCGACAGCAGCTTCTCGTGCAGCTCAGGCCCCACAATGCCAGCCTTCACCGCCTCGTTGACGTACAGCTTACGGTTCTTCACAGGGTCGATCAAGAACCCCGTGGCCGCCTGGGCCTCCAGGAGGACCACGGCAGTGCTGGGTCTCAGCAGGTTCCTCCTCATGGCCTCATAGATGTTCAGCTTCTCCTTGGTGGCCTCCACATAGACACCGGCGATGCAGTCACTGCCATGCAGGAATCTCCTCACCGCATCTGTCTCCGAGAGGTCCTTCACTGATTTCTTGCCTTCCTTCAGCTGCTCGTACTGGGTTTTGCTGATGATGCAGGACTCCAGCAGCTCGCTGGCTGGCACCGGAGCACGCAGACCGCTGAATGTCAGTTTCTCCTGCTTTTTGGTCTCTGCCTCCTCGATGATGGTGATCACAATCTTGATGATCTTCTCGATTGTCACTTTGCCGGTCTTGTACTGCCGGAGCAGCTCCCGCCTGTGCTCCTCTGTGAAGTATTCGGAGTGGATCAGTTCCCAGATGGTCATTGTCTGGCCCTTCATGCTGCCCACCGGGACCTCTATGGTTGCTTTGTCGAAGCACTCCTTGGCCTGGCTGTCGGTGTAGACCTCCTCCTGCTGTGACTGGATTGCCTTGTCGGACAGGGGCAGCAGGCACAGGCCAGTCTGCTTGTCGCGGTGGCAACTCTTCTGCAGCTGGGCATAGGTGAGGTGTTCCTGGGTGTTGGGACAGTAGAAAGCCCTGGCATCGTCTTGGAACTCAGTCAGAGCCTTGTTTATCTCCGGGTCGAAGTAGCCACGCTTGTAGGCGACCTCAAGCGGGAGCCGGTGGCTGTTGACGGGGTCGATGATGCCACCGGTGGCAAGCTGGACGTCCAGCAGCCGGAGCCCAGTGTCGCTGGGGATGAGGCCCTTCTGGAGTGCTTGGTAGAGGGAAACCGTCTGACCTGTGTAGGGATCCTTGTAGCCAGTCACCGCCTTCTCTGCCGACAGCAGCTTCTCGTGGAACTCTGGCCCCACCACCTCGGCCTTCACTGCCTCATCCACGGAGAAGAGCTTGTTGCCCACAGGGTCAATGATGTAGCCGGTGGCAGCTTGTGCCTCCAGCAGGGGCAGGGCAACCTCTGGCTTCAGCAGGTTTCTCTTCAGGGCCTCGTAGAAGGTGAGCTTCTGGCCTGTAGACTCCACCAGGACACCAGCGATGGCATCCGTGCCCTTCAGGTACTGCCGTACGGACTCCATCTCTGCCACGTCCTTTACGGACTTCTTGCCCTGGTGCAGCTGGTTGTAGAGGTCCTTGTTGATGATCTTGCTCTCCAGCAGCTCGGCAGCGGGCACGGGGCCCCGCAGGCCCTCAAAGCACATCTGGCTCTTTTTCTCACTTTCCTCCACAACCGTGATGACGATCTTGATGATCTTCTCCACTGTGATCTTGCCAGTCCTGTACTGCTGGATCAGGTCCCGCCTTTGGTCCTCAGTGAAGTATTCAGAGTTGATGAGCTCCCAGATGGTCATCGTCTTCCCTTGGAACTTGCCAAACGGTGCTGTCACCGTGGCCTTCTTGAAGACGTCCTTGGCTTCCTTGTCGGTGTAGACCAGCTCTCTAGCTTTGGCTGCTTGGTCAGTGAGTGGCAGGAGGCACAGCCCTGTGTCCGGGTCAGTCACGCACCGCTCCATGAGCTGCAGGTAGGTGAGGTTCTCCTGAGTGTTGGGATCGAAGAAGCCCTTGGTGTCATCAGTGGGGTCAGACAGGACTTGATTCATCTCCTCATCGAAGTAGCCACGCTTGTAGGCGGCTTCCACGGGCAGGCGGTGGCTGTTGACAGGATCGATGATGCCGCCGGTGGCGATCTGGGCCTCGAGCAGGCGGATGCCGTGATCCCTGACGATGAGATCCTTCTGCATGGCCTGGAACAGGGAGATCTTGTCACCTGTGTACGGATCCTTATAGCCGGTGACAGCCCGCTCGGCCGACAGCATCTTGTTGTGCAGCTCTGGCCCGATCACTCCCTCTCGCACCGCCTCGTTCACCGAGAGCCTCGCATTCCGCACAGGGTCAATGATGAAGCCAGAAGCAGCCTGTGCCTCCAGGAGCACCAGTGCTGTGCCTGGGCTGAGCAGCTTCTTCTTCATGGCTTCGTAGATGCTCATCTTCTGGTTGGAGGGTTTGATCAGCAAACCGGCAATGCTGCTCTTGCCCTGCAGGTACTTCTTGATATCCTCCCTCTGAGAGAGCTCGCCCACACTCACAACACCCTTTGCCAACTTGTCTAAGCTCTCCCTGCTCAGAATGCCGGCATCAGCCAGCTTCTCTGCTGACACCTTCTGCCGGATGCCATCAAAGGCGAACTCCGGCTCCCCATTCTGGGCTAAGCCATCCATTGCATCCCGGCCGTTGGGCACGGCCTTGATGTCCAGCAGCTGCGTTGTCGTAACCGCCTCCCCGGGCAGGTCATCTGTCTGGATCATGATCTCCCGTCTCTGGGCCAGGGCAGCCTTGTACTCCTCCTGCATCTGCTCGAGCCTCTCCCTCAGCTTCTTGTTCTCTTCTTCCAGAAGTTTCTCCTGCTGCTGTCGCTGTCTCTCCAGCTCCTGTAGCTCTTCCTGCTTGTGCCGGACGTTTTCCTCCGCTTCCTTCTGATGCTTCTTGGCTTCCTCTAACATAGCTTTCAACTGCTGCTTCTCCTGCTCCATCTCCTGCTGCTGCCGCTCCTGCTCTGCCTTCAGGTTCTGGGCCTTGTTCACCTCATCCTTAAAGAGCTTCTCCAGCTTCGATTTCTCCTCCTCAATGAACTTCTCCTTCTGCAGCAGGGCATCTTTCTCCGTCAGGAAGCTCTGCTGCAGGAGCTGCGTCTCCTGACGGAGCTGAGCCTGCTGGGCCACCTGCATCTGGGGTGGGAGAGAGAACAGTGCGGTCAGACACCCAGGAGGGCAGTGGGGGACTGAGGGTGGGCTGAGGCAGGGGGACAGGCAGCAGGGGTGGCACGGAGGCACAGAGTCACCCACACACTCCCTACATCAGGTAAGAGTTAAGGAGCTGAGCCGGGGTTAGGGAGCCACACACAACACGGGGCAGGATGAGCAGGGGAAGGACACAAGGGAACCCCCAGCACTAAGGCTGGGAGCTGGGCACAGAGAGGAACACGGCAGGACGTGCCAATGGGGTGGAAGAGCCAGCCCAGGCGGTGGGGATCCCACCTCCATGGCTCCAGGGGTTCTGGGTCCTGCTCCGACGCTGCCTGAGGGGTTTGCTCCACCGCCTCCAACTTTACGCACATCCCTGACCTGCACAGGGGGTCCAGCCCCACCATCCCCAGTGATGGTCCTTGGGGACCGGCCCAGGGATGGTGTGGGCTGGCTGGGAAGAGGGACAGCCTCCCTGTGTACCACCACCACTAAGGGGGACCCACAGCCCAGTACCTCCTCTGCCTTTTGCTGCAGCAGCGCTGCCTCCTGCTTCAGCTTCTCCTTCTCCTTCTCCAGGTCAGCGATGGCCTTCCGCAGCTTTTCCGCATCCTCATCGCTCTGGTGCCGCTGGATCTCCAGGGTGTGCACCATCGTCATCTTCTCCTGTGTGGCCAGCTCAGTCTCATGCAGCCTCTCACTGATCTCCTCCGCCTGCTTCTTGAACCGCTTGGCTTCCTCCTCAGCCTTGGCCTGGGCCATGCTCATCTCCGCCACTTGCAGCTTGAGGCGCTCGGCCTCAGCCGTGATGTCCAGCTGCCGCCGGCGCTCAGCCTCCAGCGTCTTCTGGAAGCCCTCGGTCTCCTCAGCCAGGCGCTGCTGCATCTGCTCCTTGTCCTCCTGCAGCTTCTTGGCATGTTCCTGCGCCAGATCCTTCTGCTTCTGCAGCATTTCAGCCTCGGCCCGCAGCCGCGTGGCCTCCTGCACCGCCTGCATCTTCTCCTTCAGCATCTTCTCTGCCAGCGCCCGCTGCTGCGCCAGGTCGTCCTCAGCCAGCTGCCGCATGCGGGCGGCCTCCTGCGCCTCCACGCTCAGCCGGGCCACCTCCTCTGCCACCTGCTTCATCTTCTCTGCCTCCTCCGCCAGGAACTTCTGCGTGTTGTCCTTGTCCTTGAGGATCAGCGCCTTGTTCTCCTCCTCGATGCGGCTCTTCAGCTTGGCCAGCTCCTCCATCTGCACCCGGACCTTGAAGAGTTCCTCCTCCACTTGGGCCTTCTGGCGGACGGCGTCTGTCACCTCCTCCTTCAGCCGCTGCAGCTCCTCATCCAGGATGCCCTTCTGGTGGTCTGTCTCATCCAGCTGCAACTTCACCTTGGTCAGCTCCTGCTCCACCTGCGCCTTCTGCCGCAGCGTCTGCTCGGCAAACTTCTTGTGCTTCTCCATCTCGGCATCGGCCAGCTGCTTCTGCCGCAGGGCCGCCTGCTCCGCCTGCGCCCGTTTTGCTGCCTCCAGCTCGGCCTCCTTCCGCAGTTTCTCTGCGTCCGCCTGTGCCTGTGCCTTGGCCTGCGCCTCCTCCTCTGCCCGCTGCTTCAGCCGCTCAGCCTCCTCCACGCGCTGCCGGGACAAGCTGGCGTCCTGCTCGGCCTTGCCACGGGCAAACTCGGCCTCCTCAGCCGCCCGCCGGGCCCGCTCAGCCTCCTCGCGCAGCCGGTCCAGGAGGCTCTGCTCCTGCTGGCGTGTCTGCAGCAGCTCCTGCTCCTTCTGCTGCACGGCAGCCAGGTGCGCCTTCTCCTCCGCTGCAATCCGCTTCTGCGCCGCCTCCCGGGCCAGCTGGATCTGCCGCTCTGACTCCTTCTCCGCCAGTTCCTTCTGCCGCCGCGCCTCCTCCACCATGGCCCGCAGCCGCTCCACCTCCTCCAGGGCCAGCCGCCGCTGCCGCCCGGCCTCCTCCTCGGCCGCCAGGATGGCCTGCACCTTCTCTTCGGCCTCGCGCCGGCGGCCCTCCTCCTCCAGCGCCAGCGCCCGCTGCCGCTCAGCCTCCCGCTCCGCCTGCTCCCGGCTGCGCTGCACCTCCTCTGCCTCCCCACGGATGCGGTTCAGCTCCCGCTCCAGCTCGCTCTTGCCAGCTGAGGCCCTCTCGAAGCTGGCCTTGAGGGCGCGGATCTCCTCCTCCACCTGTCGCCGCTGCCGCAGCGTATCCTCCACAAGCCCCTTCTGCCTCTCCAGCTCGCTCTCTGAGGAGCGCTTGAGCAGGGCAATCTTCTCCTCAATGTCCTGCTTGTGTTGGGCCGCCTGCTCCTCCAGCAGCTTGCGCTGGTAGGCCTCGTCCTCCGCCAGCCGCCGCAGCCGCTCGTTCTCCGCCTCCTTCTCCTTCAGCGCGATCTCCGCCTCCGCCTTCAGCCGCGAGGCCTCGTTGATGGCCGCCAGCTTCTCCTTCAGGATGCGCTCGGCCTCGGCCCGTTGCCGGCTGGCCTCCTCCTCTGCCAGCTGCCGCTGCCGCTTGGCCTCCTCGGAGAGGGCGCGCAGGCGGGCGGCCTCCTCGGCCAGCTCCCGCAGCTTGTTGGCCTCCGCCTCCAGCCGCTGCTTGGACTTCTCGCTGCTGGAGCGCGACTCCTCCTCTGTCTTGGCCTTGCTCTCCAGCAGGACCTCCATCTCTGCCCGCAGCTTGGCCAGCTCCTCCTCCAGCTCTTTCCTCCTCTGGATGGCCTCGTTTACCTCGCCCTTCAACCGCGAGAGCTCTTCCTCCAGGAGCAGGCGCTGCTGCTCCCCATTCTCCATCTCCGCCTTCAGCCGGATCAGCTCCTGCTCCGCCGCCAGCTTCTGCTGGGCTGTGCCCTCTGCCAGCTCCCGCTGCTTTTCCAGCTCTTCCTCCGCCAGCTCCTTCTGCCGCACGGCCACCTCCTCTGCCTTGGCGCGCTTGCGGGCCTCGCGCTCTGCATCCTCCTTCTGCTTCTCGGCCTCCTCCTGTGCCAGTGACTTCTTGTGGGCCACCTCTTCGGCCTGCAACCGCAGGCGCAGCGCCTCGTTGGCCTTCTGCCGCCAGCGCTCCAGCTCCTTCTCGGCCTCCTCCCGCGAGCGCTCGGCCTCCAGCTGCTGCCTCTTCAGCCGCTCAGCCTCCTCCTGCAGCTGGGCCACCACATCGTGCTCCTGCTGCAGGGACAGCTCCAGCTGCGCCGTCTTCTCGGCGAAAGAGAGCCGCTTGCTCTGCAGCTCGGCCTCAGCGCTGCGCTGGGCCACCTCCTGGGCCACCTGGATCTGCCGGTCCTTCTCAGCCTCTGCCTGCCGCATGCGTCGCTCAGCCTCCTCCGCCTGCAGCCGCAGCTGCTCCAGGTCTGCCACCGCCTTCTGCTTCTCCCGTGCCGCTTCGCGCTCAGCCTGCACCTTGCGCTTCAGCTCCTCCTCCGCCTCCCGCTTCTTCTGGCTCTCCTCCTTCACCTGCCGGCGCAGGCGCTCGGCCTCCTCCTGTGCCTGCCGCTTCTGCCGCTCAGCATCTTCGGCACGTGCCCGCAGCTCCTGCAGCTCCGTCTCTGCGCTCTCCCGCTGCTTCTCGGTGCTCTCCAGCTGCAGGCGGATGAGGCGGATCTCCTCCTCCACTTTCTTGCGGTTGTATTCGGCCTCCTCGATCAGCTTCACCTTGGACTTGATCTGGTGGTCCGAGTTCTGCCGCAGCTGCATCAGCTCCTGCTGGATGTTCTGCTTCTGCTGCTCGGCATCCACGGCCACCACCTCCCGCCTGGTGACCTCCTCCTGCATGCGGAGCTGCAGCTCCCGCGCCTCCGCCTCCGCCTGTGCCTTGGCTTTGGCGTGGGCCTCGGCCAGCTGCCGCTGCTTCTCCAGCTGCGCCTCCACCTCCGCCAGCCGCTTCCTCTCCTCCTCTTTCAGCTTCTCGGCGGCTTTCTGGAGGGGAAAGAGGGTGCAGGGGACAGAGAGGGGAGAGAGAGACAAATCACAAGGGATGCGATCGCGCCGTGGAATCGATGCTGGCCCAGCCGCACACTGCCGAGACAGCCGAGGGGTGGCAGATGCGCGTGGAATGGCTTCGGCCCCTGGGCCACCGCACGAGCCGGTGACGCCAGCTTCCAGAAGATGTGTGGCACGACAGGGGACACACGACAGCACAGGCAGACAGGCAACGGGAGCCAGACAGCAGCGCAGGAAGCCACGTTCCAGAGAGAAGGGACAGAGAGCGAGCGGAGCCCAAGCGACGAAGACGATGCGAGCAGCGTGCACATCACCACCCTGGCTCCCCCTGCGAGGGGCCTGGCACAGACAGCGCTGCCGTGGGGAAAGGAGAGAGACGGCCGGAGCACTGGGAGCAGAAGAGAGGGGAGCGGTGCGAGGGCGGTGCCAGCAGAGCTTTTCCCTGCCGGGAAAGCCTCAACAGGAGAGAGCAGTTCAGCTGGTTCAAACCCCTCCCAGCCCTCTCCAGGCAACCGGGAGCAGGGTCTGCCAAAGGGCCAACGCAGCTGGCGCCCGGCTTGGGGCCGTGCCGCAGCACGTGCACCACATGCACTACGAGCGAGGCAGCCGCACGCTCCGCAGGGCCCGGGCAGCGCATGCAGGGGAGCCAGACCCCACAGCGGACCCCTGGTCCCAGAGCAGCAGAGATGTAGAGGAGGGCGAGGAAGAGAGGGTGAGCCGTGGGGGAGGCGGAGGGTGCCGCGGGGAGAAGGCATGCGCAGAGTGAGTACCTGGTGCACGGCTGCCAGAGTCATCCTGGTTTTTTACCCTCCATTAGATCCCCACCAACACAAATATTCCCCAAGAAAAAGCACTGGCAAAGCGGCTCCAAGGGCAGAAACCAAGAGTTAGAGAGGTTACCCCGCGCCAGACCCCGCGGGCCAGCGCCCAGCACAGCAGCATGCGCAGGCAGGTGCTGACTGCACTACGTGTATCTGGGAAGTGCCTCCTACCACCAGTCACACCAGAGCCCCCGGTGCCCAGAGCCAGCTTGGCTCAGAGACCCGCTGTACACAGAGCCAGCAGCCTTGCTCCCAGGAGCCCAGCAGGGAGCAGGAGCTAGAGGCCGTGGGCCAGTGTTAGTGATAGGGCCGGAGTCATGGCCATGGGCCAGAATTAGTCACGGGTCTGGAGCCACAGCCATGGGCCACTGTTAGTGATGGGGCCGAGGCTGGAGTCACAGCCATGGGCCACTGTTAGTGATGGGGCCGGGGCTGGAGTCACAGCCATGGGCCACTGTTAGTGATGGGGCCGAGGCTGGAGTCACAGCCATGGGCCAGGGTTAGTGATGGGGCTGGAGTCACGGCCATAGGGCTGGCGTTAGTGGTGGGGCCAGAGTCATGGACGTGAGCTACCATCAGTGGTAGGGCTGGAGTCATGGCCGTGGGCTGGTGTTAGCGATGGGGCCAGAGGCCCCGTGAACTTTTGGTTATACAGCTGGCCATGCCGCCCTGCACCGCTCCCTACCTCCTCGTCCTCCAGCCGCCGCAGTGTCTCGGTGATGAACTTGATGTACTGGGTGGTGAGCGTGGTCAGCTCGCTGTACTGCGTCCGCAGGTCCACGTACTGTGGGGACAGTGGGTCAGCACGAGAGAGGGGAGCTTGCCCCGTGGCCCACCGGGTACCCCAGCAATCGCGGGGCTGCACGGAGGCGCGGCCACGCGCCACACCCCCAAATCCACCCCTTCAGTGAGCAGCCACGCCCCGGGAGCTGCTGCAGGACGTCCCAGGGCAGTGGCAGTGAGACGCCTCCCTCACCTCCTGGATGATGCTGTCAGATGCCGACTGCACCTTGGGCTTCTTGGCCGGCGATGCCACCGGCTCCACCTGCGCCTTGAAGCTCACCAGCTGCAGCTCGTAGTCCTGATGAGGAGAGGGTGATCAAAGCTCTGCTACGTGGGACGAGCCCCCTGGCCACGGTGCTGCGAGCCCACCCCCTGCAGGACTCCCAGTGCTGCCTCCCCAGCCCCCCAGGCAGTGGGCTCACCTTGATGGCATCGATGTACTGCTTGGCATAGCGCTGGCACTCCTCCACCTTCTCCTTGTGCTGCTCACACTCCTCCAGCAGTTTCTGGGGAGACGTGTGGGGGTGAGCCCGGGCACCCCATGGCCACCCTGGAGCACACCTCACCCCACCTTGGCCAGGGATGGCCAAGAGCACCCCTTGCCCTGCCATGGCTGGGAATGGCCGGGAGCACCCCTCACCCTGATGTAGCCAAAAATTGCCGGAGTCTCCCCCAGATTGGGGTGACTCTGGGTGGTGGTAAAGTCTCTCCTCCAACCCGTGCCTTCAAAGAAAGACTCAGCAGTCTTCAGTCGTGTGGTCTCAAGGCAGTTTATTGCAATAATCTCAAGGCACACACACTCCCTGACATTGTCCCTGACTCCTTCTCCCTCTGTGTCTCTCTCCGTCTCCCTCCGTCTTCGTCTCCCCCGCCCAGGGGGCTGGTGCCATCTTTTATATCACACATTACGTATTAAATGTTTATAGTTTTTCCCCAATGCCTATCACCTATATTGAACAGTGGCTTTCCACTCTAAACCAATCTGGGAGTGCCAACATCACCAAGAACATGGGGAATAGGAAGGAGAAAGAAGGAGGACAGGGCACGCCCAAATCCCTCCATCTTAGAACCTCTGACCCCCATGTACAAAACTCAGACCCCTCTGTACAAGGCCTAAAACCCCCCTGTACAGCACTCAAAAATCCTACCTTTCACTTTGTGACTACTTCTATTATAATATCTAAACTTTTGTGATTTCTTGTTCTTCCTGCAAAGTTGGTAAATTGTTCCATGGGTCGAACTCAAAGCCACAGGGGTTTCCGGCTGCCTGCCAGGGTCTCAGAGGCTTCTGCCCTGGACCCGGAACATCCAGGAGTGTCTGAGGGACACCTTGGGTTCCGACAAAAAATGGTCAGGCAGGAGCACCCCCCATCCCACTGGGGATGGATGAGAGCACCCACTACATGCCATGGCCAGGGATGGTCCCCCTCCTGCTGCAGCCACCCGAGAGCAACACTCAACGTGCCATGGCCGGAGACAGCTGGGCACTCCCCTCACTCTGCCACAGACAGAGATGGGCAGATCTGCACTCTGCTGGGGATGGCCAGGTGAACCCCTTGCCACGCCACGGCCAGGGATAGCTGAGAGTACCCCTCGTCCTGCTGGGGAGCGCCCAGGAGCACCCCTCGCCCCACTGGGGATGGCCGGGAGCGCCCCTCGCCCCACGGCCAGCCCAGCCCTACCTTCTCCTGCAGCAGCTGCTCGCGCACGGCCTGGCTGTCGGTGATGGGCACGGCCTGGATGGCCTCCTGGCGCTGCCGGGCGTCGCGGATCCACTGGCGCAGCGCGTCGCAGCTCTGCCGGTAGTAGCCCAGCTGGCGGCCCAGCTGGTCCAGCTCGCGCTGGCGCAGGTCAGCCTGGCTCAGCACGGCCTGCCAGCGCTCCAGCAGCTGCTGCACGCGCTCCCGGTACCGCTCCAGGTCCACGTCCCGCTCGCTGTGGCCGCGGACCATCCGCTCGTTGACGTCCTTGGCCTTGCCGAGGTCGGTCTCCAGCGTGCTGAAGAAGGGCTGGTGCCCCTCGGCCTGCGCCCGCAGCCGCTGTGGCAGATGGGCACCGGTCAGGGCCAGCCACGGTGTCCCCAGCCACCCTCTGGGGCTCCCCTTGGCACCCCCCCAGAGCCCCTGGGACTCACATCCCAGGACAGAGATGTCCTGGGGACCCACAGCAAGGAGAGGGGACATGGGGGTGGCTCAGAACCATGGGGACACCCTGGGGACACAGGGATGTCCCCGGGACACCCTGGAGACCCAGTACCTTTAGCTCAGCCTTGCTGGCCTCCAGCTCAGCCAGGTCAGCCGGCACCGCCTGCACGTCCTTCAGCTGCTCCTCGTACTTGCGGAGCAGCTCCTCAGCCCCCTGCGTGCTCCGGATCACCAGCCCGATGGTCTTCAGCCTGCGGCACGGGGACGGGATCAGCCGGGAGCAGGAGCGGGGTGGGAGCGGGATGGATTAGCCGGGATCGGGGTGGGAGCGGGCAGCTGAGCAAGGGCAGCACTGCAGACCCAGGAGGGAAGGGAAAGGGGAAAAGGGAAGAAAGGGGGAAAGGGAAACAAAAGGGGGAAAAGGAAAAAAAAAGGAAAAAAGGAAAAAAAAAAAAAGGGGGAAGGGAAAAAAGGGGGAAAGGAAAAAAAGGAGGAAAGGAAAAAAAGGGGGAAAGAAAAAAAAGGGGGAAAGAAAACAAAGGGGGAAAGAAAAAAGGGAACAAGGAAAAAAAAAAGGGAAAGGGAGAAAAAGGGGAAACAGGAAAAAAAAAAAGGAGAAAGGGAAAAAAGGGGGAAAGGGAAAAAAGGGGAAAAGGAAAAAAAGGAAAAAAAGGGGAAAAGAAAAAAGGGGGAAATAAAAAAAAGGGAGAAAGGAAAAAAAGGAAAAAAAGGGGAAAAGAAAAAAAGGGGAAATAAAAAAGGGGGAAGAAAAAAGGGGGAAAGAAAAAAAAGGGAAAAAGGAAAAAAGGGAACAAGGAAAAAAAAAAGGGAAAGGGAGAAAAAGGGGAAACAGGAAAAAAAAAAAGGAGAAAGGGAAAAAAGGGGGAAAGGGAAAAAAGGGGAAAAGGAAAAAAAGGAAAAAAAGGGGAAAAGAAAAAAGGGGGAAATAAAAAAAAGGGAGAAAGGAAAAAAAGGAAAAAAAGGGGAAAAGAAAAAAAGGGGAAATAAAAAAGGGGGAAGAAAAAAGGGGGAAAGAAAAAAAAGGGAAAAAGGAAAAAAGGGAAAAAGGAAAAAAAGAGGAAAAGGAAAAAAAGGGGGAAAGGAAAAAAGGGGGAAAGGAAAAAAGGGGGAAAGGAAAAAAAAGGGGAAAAAGGAAAAAAGGGAAAAAGAAAAAAGGGGAAAAAGAAAAAAGGGAAAAAGAAAGAAGGGGAAAGAAAAAAAGGGGAAAAAGAAAAAAAAGAAAAAAGGAAAAAAAAAGGGAAAAGAAAAAAAAAGGGAAAATAAAAAAAAGGGAAAAGAAAAAAAGGGAAAAGAAAAATAGGGAAAAAGAAAAAAGGGAAAAAGAAAAAAGGAGAAATAAAAAAAGGGAAAAATGAAAAAAGGGAAAAAAAAAAGAAAAAAGAAAAAAAAAAGGGGAAAGGGAAAAAAAGGGAAAAGAAAAAAAAGGGGAAAAGGAAAAAAGGGGAAAAAGGAAAAAAGGGAGAAAGGAAAAAAGGGGGGAAAAGGAAAAAAGGGAGAAAGGAAAAAAGGGGAAAGGAAAAAAATGGGAAAAGGAAAAAAAGGGGAAAAGGAAAAAAAAGGGGAAAAGAAAAAAAGGGAAAAGAAAAATAGGGAAAAAGAAAAAAGGGAAAAAAAAGGGGAAAGAAAAAAAGGGAAAAATGAAAAAAGGGGGAAAAAAAAGAGAAAAGGAAAAAAAAGGGGAAAGGAAAAAAAAAGGGGAAAAGAAAAAAAGGGAAAAGAAAAAAAGGGGAAAAAGGAAAAAAGGGAGAAAGGAAAAAAAGGGGAAAGGAAAAAAATGGGAAAAGAAAAAAAAGGGGAAAAGGAAAAAAGGGGAAAAAGGAAAAAAGGGAGAAAGGAGAAAAGGGGGGAAAAGGAAAAAAGGGAGAAAGGAAAAAAGGGGAAAGGAAAAAAATGGGAAAAGGAAAAAAAGGGGAAAAGGAAAAAAAAAAAGGGAAAAGGAAAAAAGGGAAAAAGAGAAGAGGGAAGGAAAAAAGGGAAAGGCATGCTGGCTCTCCCCAGGCTCCCCATGGCCTCCCAGCTGCCCAGGCTCGTTGGCAGCCCCGGAGCCGCTGAGTGCCGGTGCCAGGGCTCACTCACTTCTCCAGGTAGATGCTGGACAGGCTGTACACCTGCTCCATCTTCCGCAGGGTGACCTCCAGCTCGGAGCGCAGGACAGGGGCTGAGCCCGCCTGCTCCGGCTGCGCCAGCACCTGCTCCGTCTTCTCGCTGACTTTGGCCAGGTTCTTCTGGATGCCCTCCAGCTCCAGGTGTGTTTGCTGCAGGGGAAGGAGTCCCTCAGTCCTTGCTGGCTGCAGGACAGGGCCAACCCCCGACCAAATGCTCGTGGACCCCAGGAGGGGAGGAGCAGGGGAAGGCTCTGCAGCCCATCGGTGCAGGTGGACAGGGGAGGTTTAGGATATTGGGAGAACTCCTCCTGGAAAGGGCACAGCTGGCCAGGGCAGGGCTGGAGCCCCAGCCCTGGGGAGGTTTTACAGCCCTGTGCTTCACCTGGGGACGTGTCAGGGGTGCAGTGCCGGGGGACCGGGTGGACTCAGTGGGCTCTGAGGGCCTTTGCGACCCAAACCGTTCCCCCGGGCCCATCCTGGCACCGAGGTTCCCCCCATCTGTGCGCGCTACACGCGTCACAGGCGTGTCGCAGGCGTGTCACACACCTGCTGCTCAGCCTGGCGCTGGGCGCACTCGCGCAGGGGGTCGGCCTTGAGGGGCAGGCGCAGGCGGTGCACGGTGCGGCTCTCGCAGCTCTCCAGCTGCAGACGGATGTCCTTCAGCTGCGAGATGTAGCTCCTGCACAGAGACTCGTCCTGCTCTCCTGCGGGGACACGGGGGGGCGGCTCAGTGCCCTGGGACACCGCGGGGACACCGCGGGGACACCAGGATGGCTCAGCACCGTGGGGACACCCTGGGGACCCAGAGGAGGGAGAGGGGACACAGGGATGTCCTGGGGACCCACAGCAGGGAGAGGGGAGATGGGGATGTCCTGGGGACACCCTGGGGACCCACAGAAAGGAGAGGGGACAGGGAGATGTCCTGGGGACACCCTGGGGACCCACAGCAGGGAGAGGGGACACAGGGATGTCCTGGGGACCCACAGCAGGGAGAGGGGACACAGGGATGTCCTGGGGACACCCTGGAGACCCACAGCAGGGAGAAGGGACACAGGGATGGCTCAGAACCATGGGGACACCCTGGAGACACAGGGATGTCCTGGGGACCCACAGCAGGGAGAGGGGACACAGGGATGTCCTGGGGACCCACAGCAAGGAGAGGGGACATGGGGGTGGCTCAGAACCATGGGGACACCCTGGGGACACAGGGATGTCCCCGGGACACCCTGGAGACCCAGAGGAGGGAGAGGGGACACGGGGATGGCTCAGAACCATGGGGACACCCTGGGGACCCACAGCAGGGAGAGGGGACACGGGGATGTCCTGGGGACACCCCGAGGACCCACAGTAGGGAGAGGGGACACGGGGATGGCTCAGAACCATGGGGACACCCTGGGGACACAGGGATGTCCTGGGGACACCCTGGAGACCCAGAGGAGGGAGAGGGGACACTGGGATGGCTCAGACTGCGGGGACAACACGGGGACCCGTGTCGGGAAGGGGAGGATGCAGGGATGGCTCAGCACCCTGGGGACACCCCGAGAGCCAGTGTGAGGAGTGGGGAGACTGGGACAGCTCAGCACCATGGCAATACCCCAGGGACACCGCGGGGACCTGGGGATGCTCAGCACCCGGGGAAACCCTGGGGAACCCCCACCCTTCAGAGGAGGCAGGGAGGGCACAGCCACCTTTCTCCTGGCTACGCAGCAGCAGCTCGTATTTGTGAGTGCAGGCGTTGTAGTCACGCTCCACCTGCAGCCGGTCGTCGGGCTGGAAGCTCTGGGAGTCCTGGCTGTCCCGCAGGAACTCCTGGTAGTGGCTCTCCAGGCTGGACAGGACCTGGCGCACCTCCTCGGCCGGCAGCGTGCGGAACTGGGGGGGCGGGGGGGGGCACGGCCGTGTCAGCCCCCGCCGGGACCCCCGGGACCCCCGTGGCGCTGTGGGGACCCCCAGGAACTCACCGTGACGTGCGTCCAGGACTGGATCTGCTGGATGTGCCGGGTCAGGTACTGCCAGGCGCGGAGGCTGCGCAGGTCCTGGTGCAGCTGCTGCCACAGCCCCAGCAGCTGCTGGTGGGTGGTCTCCAGCCTGTGGGGACCTGGAGTTAGAGGAGGGGGGGGGGGGGACACAGGGGAGCCCGTGTGGGGTGCAGGGTCACCGTCCCCACCTGTGCACGGCGTCCAGAGCCTCCTTGTTGGGGGGCGGCAGGAGGAAGCAGACCGAGGGGACGACGGCCTCGCTGCCACCGGCGCTCAGCACCCGCCACTGCTGCGGCTGCGCGTGGTTCACCAGGGCACAGGTGTCGTTCTTGTGCACCGTCACCTGCGGGGCGGGGGGTCAGGGTGGGGGTGCGGGCCCTTGCGCCCACCTGTGCCTCTACCACGTTCCCCAGTGTCCCCCCATATTCCCCTGTGGGACTGGTGTGGTCTCAGTCTGGCTGGGGGACGCCTTGTGTCCCCCCATGGGGCTGGGGCAGCGTGAGAGAAGGGTGGGAGGTCCCCCCATGTGTCCCCTTGTCCCCCAGGGTGGTGTCAGACCAGAGGGGGGTTCCTCCTGTGTCCCCCCATGGGGCTGGGACAGCGTGAGAGAAGGGTGGGAGGTCCCCCATGTGTCCCCTTGTCCCCCAGGGTGGTGTCAGACCAGAGGGGGGTTCCTCCTGTGTCCCCTTGTCCCCCAGGGTGGTGTCAGACCAGAGGGGGGTTCCTCCTGTGTCCCCCCACAGGGCTGGGACAGCATGAGAGAAGGGTGGGAGGTCCCCCATGTGTCCCCTTGTCCCCCAGGGTGGTGTCTGATGAGAGGGGGGTTCCTCCTGTGTCCCCCCACGGGGCTGGGGCAGCGTGAGAGAAGGGTGGGAGGTCCCCCATGTGTCCCCTTGTCCCCCAGGGTGGTGTCTGATGAGAGGGGGGTTCCTCCTGTGTCCCCCCATGGGGCTGGGGCAGCGTGAGAGAAGGGTGGGAGGTCCCCCATGTGTCCCCTTGTCCCCCAGGGTGGTGTCAGACCAGAGGGGGGTTCCTCCTGTGTCCCCCCATGGGGCTGGGTCAGCATCAGAGTGGGGTGCTGGACCCCCCCACGGCCTCCCCAGGGGAACCAACCCTAATCCAACCCTCGCGCCCCCCACACCTCCATTTGCTTGTAGTCGCAGACGGCCTGGATGGGGGGCCGGCCCTGCAGGGGGGTCGAGGGGCTGCGCGGCTTGAGCTGCACGATGGTCCTGGCGCGGCGGGAGAGACCCCCCAGCTGCGCCCCCAACTCCGCCAGCTGCTCCTTCTGCTCCTGTGGGGGGGCAGATTTGGGACCCCTCAGGATTTGGGGTGTCCCATCGCGTTGAGGGGCATCAGAATTTTAGGGAGATACCAGGGTTTTTTTTTCAGTATCAGGAGGTCCCAAAGGTTTTGGGAGCTCTTGGGATATTGGGGGGGGGAGGATCCTGGGAGTTTGGGGAGGGGTCAGGAATATGAGGCAGGGGGGTCACCCCGGTCTGTTGCAGCAATGGACGTGTTGGGGTCACCCCAGGGGCTGCAGTGGGGGTGGCACCCCGGCACTCTGCAGCTGGACACCCAAGGGGCAGCTGTGGGACTCTGATTTTGGGGGTCACCCCGGGGGCTGCAGGGGGTCTGTCACCTCAGAGTCGCCGGGGGCCGGGGTCAGCCTGGGGTTGCCATGGGGCTGGGGACGCCCTGAGGATCTCGGGGGGGGTCCCCGTGGGCTGTCCCCCCTGGGCTCCCACTTGCCCTCGCTCCAAGGTCACGCAGCAGGGTCACCCTGCAGATCTGGGCAGGGTTACCCTGGGGGACCCCCGGGACCTGGGGGGCGTCTCCCTGGGGGTCTCGGGGGTGCCCTCACCGCGAGGTCCTGCAGCAGGTCCTCAAGGCGTGTGGCCGTGGTGCCGCGGTCGCAGCTGAACTTGCGCCGCATCGCCTCCTCCGTCTTTCGCAGCAGCTCCTCGGCCTCCCGCACCTCGGCGAAGAACTGGGGGGGCCGGGGGGTCAGCACTGGTGTCCCGCCCGCCCTCCCCACTCCCAGCCCCTCCCCGGCAGCCCGCCGCCAGTACCTGGAAGTAGTTGGTGTTCTCCTTCAGGTGGGTCTCGATGCAGCAGCAGAGCTGGAGCATCCAGCTCCACTGGGTCTGCAGCGCTGCCAGGAACGCCTGCGGGCGGCGGGGGGGGGACACCGGGGCTGGCACCGAGGGCACCGGTGCCCACACCCGCGCCTGGCCTGCACCCACACCTGCACCCGCACTGCTACAGGCTGCCACACCAGGGACCCCGGTGCCCGCTGCACCCCAGTGACCCCCAGTGCCCACTGCACCCATGACCAGTGACCCCAGTGCCCACTGCACCCCAGTGACCCCCAGTGCCTGCTGGACCCCACACCAGTGACCCCAGTGCCCCCTGCACCCCACACCAGGGACCCCGGTGCCCGCTGCACCCCAGTGACCCCCAGTGCCCCCTGCACCCCACACCAGTGACCCCCAGTGCCCCCTGCACCCCACACCAGTGACCCCCAGTGCCTGCTGCACCCCACACCAGTGACCCCCAGTGCCCCCTGCACCCCACACCAGTGACTCCCAGTGCCTGCTGCACCCCAGTGACCCCCAGTGCCTGCTGCACCCCACACCAGTGACCCCCAGTGCCCGCTGCACCCCACACCAGTGACCCCCAGTGCCCGCTGCACCCCACACCAGTGACTCCCAGTGCCTGCTGCACCCCAGTGACCCCCAGTGCCCCCTGCACCCCACACCAGGGACCCCAGTGCCTGCTGCACCCCACACCAGTGACCCCCTGCTCACTGCACCCCACACCAGTGACCCCAGTGCCTGCTGCACCCCACACCAGTGACCCCAGTGCCCGCTGCACCCCACACCAGTAACGCCCAGTGCCAGCCTGCACCCCACACCAGTAACGCCCAGTGCCAGCCTACACCCCACACCAGTGACCCCAGTGCCTGCTGCACCCCACACCAGTGACCCCCAGTGCTCACTGCACCCCACACCAGTGACCCCCAGTGCCCGCTGCACCCCACACCAGTAACGGCCAGTGCTCACTACACCCCTCACCAGTGACCCCCGGTGCTCACTGCACCCATCACCAGTGACCCCCAGTGCCTGCTGCACCCCAGTGACCCCCAGTGCCTGCTGCACCCCACACCAGTAACGCCCAGTGCCTGCTGCACCCCACACCAGTGACCCCCAGTGCCCACTGCACCCACACCAGTAACCCCCAGTGCCCACTGCACCCCACACCAGTAACCTCCAGTGCCCACTGCACCCCACACCAGTGACCCCAGTGCCTGCTGCACCCCACACCAGTGACCCCAGTGCCCGCTGCACCCCACACCAGTAACGCCCAGTGCCAGCCTGCACCCCACAGCAGTGATCCCAGTGCCTGCTGCACCCCACACCAGTGACCCCAGTGCCCGCTGCACCCCACACCAGTAACGCCCAGTGCCAGCCTACACCCCACACCAGTAATCCCAGTGCCTGCTGCACCCCACACCAGTAACGCCCAGTGCCAGCCTGCACCCCACACCAGTGACCCCCAGTGCCCGCTGCACCCCACACCAGTGACCCCAGTGCCCGCTGCACCCCACACCAGTGACCCCCAGTGCCCGCTGCACCCCACACCAGTAACGGCCAGTGCTCACTACACCCCACACCAGTGACCCCCAGTGCCTGCTGCACCCCACACCAGTAATGCCCAGTGCCAGCCTGCACCCCACACCAGTGACCCCCAGTGCCCCCTGCACCCCACACCAGTGACCCCCAGTGCCCACTGCACCCCTCACCAGTAACACCCAGTGCTCACTACACCCCTCACCAGTGACTCCCAGTGCCCGCTGCACCCATCACCAGTGACCCCCAGTGCTCACTGCACCCCACACCAGTGACCCCCAGTGCCCGCTGCACCCATCACCAGTGACCCCCTGCTCACTACACCCCTCACCAGTGACCCCCAGTGCCCGCTGCACCCATCACCAGTGACCCCCTGCTCACTACACCCCTCACCAGTGACCCCAGTGCTCACTGCACCCCACACCAGTAACGCCCAGTGCTCACTACACCCCTCACCAGTGACCCCCAGTGCCTGCTGCACCCCACACCAGTGACCCCGTGCCCAGACCCTCCTGAACCCCCTCCCCAACCCACCAAGGTGCCCCTCAGTTTCTCCCAGCCTCTTCAAGTCCCCCAAGGTCACTGAGACCCCCAGGCCCCCTCCAGATTCCCCACACCCCCCCAGCACAGCCCGTCCCTGCAGCCCCCCAGCCCTCCCTCATGCCCCACCATTTGCCCCCAGCCCCACGCCCACCTCCAGTGTCTGCGCCCCGGGGTGCTCCTCGCGCAGCAGCCGCTCCCCCGAGCTCCGCAGCTCCTGGATCCGCCGCTCCCGCAGCTCCAGCTCCCGCATCAGCGCCTGGGCCGGGGGCAGGGCTCACACACGTGTGCAGGGCCAGGGGGTGGGGGGGCCAGGGCTCACACACGTGTGCAGGGCCAGGGTGTGGGGGGGCCAGGGCTCACACACGTGTGCAGGGCCAGGGTGTGGGGGGGCCAGGGCTCACACACGTGTGCAGGGCCAGCGTGGGGGGGCCAGGGCTCACACACGTGTGCACAGCTCTGTGTGTATGGTTACACCTGGGGCTGCGTGTGCAAGGGGGGCTCTGGGGGTGCTCGGAGGGTTAGGGGGGTTCTGGGTGTGGGGGGGCACACGGGGGCTCAGCGCTGCAGAGCAGGGAGGGGACCACGTGACGCAGCCACGTCCGTGTGTGGGGATGGCACGTGTGTGTGTGTCCATGGGTGTGTCCACGTGGAGCAGCCGTGTCCTCCATGCGTGTCTGTTCACATGCGTGTCCATGCCATGGCCATGCCTATCCTTGTGCCCATGTCTGTGTCCGTGCCCATCCCTGTGCCCATGTCTTGTCCGTGCCCATCCCCATGTCCATGCTCATCCCCGTGTCTGTCCCTGTGTCCATGCCCATCCCCGTGTCCGTATCCATGCCCATCCCTGGGTCCATATCCATGTCTGTGTCCATGCCCATCCCCGGGTCCATGTCCATGTCTGTGTCCATGCCCATCCCTGTGCCCATGTCCGTGTCCATGCCCATCCCTGTGCCCGTGTCCATGTCCATGCCCATCCCCACGTCCATGTCCATGTCCGTGTCCATGCCCATCCCTGTGCCCATGTCTTGTCCATGCCCATCCCCACGTCCATGCCTGTGCCTGTGTCCATCCCCATGTCCATGCTCATCCCCGTGTCTGTCCCTGTGTCCATGCCCATCCCCGTGTCCGTGTCCATGCCCATCCCTGGGTCCATGTCCATGTCTGTGTCCATGCCCATCCCTGTGCCCATGTTACGTCCATGACCATCCCTATGTCCACGTCCGTGTGTCCATCCCTGTGCCCATGTCCGTGTCCATGACCATCCCTGTGTCTGTGCCCGTGTCCATGCCCATTCCTGTGCCCATGTTACGTCCATGCCCATCCCCATGTCCACGTCTGTGTCCATCCCTGTGCCCATGTCGTGTCCATGCCCATCCCCATGTCTGTCCCTGTCCTTGTCTGTGTCCGTGCCAATCGCTATGTCCATCCCCGTGCCCATGCCCATCCCTGTATCCATATCGTGTCCATGCCCATCCCTGTGTCTGTCCCTGTGTCCATGCCCACGTTATGTCCATGCCCATGTCTGTATCCATATCGTGTCCATGCCCATCCTCGTGTCTGTCCTTGTGTCCATGTCCGTGCCCATCCCCGTATCCATGCCTGTGTCCGTGTCCATGCCCATCCCTGTGTCCATATTGTGTCCGTGCCCGCTCCCGTGTCTGTGCTCGTGCCCGTGCCCATTCCCTGTGTGCCTGTCCCTGTGTCCATGCCCATCCCTGTGTCCATGTCCATCCCTGTGTCCATGCCCATGTCCATGCCCATCCCTGTGTCCATATCATGTCCGTGCCCATCCCCATGTCCATCCCTGTGTCCATGTCCATCCCTGTGTCCATGCCCATCCCTGTGTCCATATCGTGTCCGTGCCCACTCCCGTGTCTGTGCTCGTGCCCGTGCCCATCCCTGTGCCTGTCCCTGTGTCCATGCCCGTCCCTGTGTCCATATCGTGTCTGTGCTCATGCCCGTGCCCATCCCTGTGCCTGTCCCTGTGTCCATGCCCATCCCTGTGTCCATGCCCATCCCTGTGTCCATATTGTGTCCGTGCCCACTCCCGTGTCTGTGCTCATGCCCGTGCCCATCCCTGTGCCCGTCCCTGTGTCCATGCCCATCCCTGTGTCCATATCATGTCCGTGCCCATCCCCATGTCCATCCTGTGTCCATGCCCATCCCTGTGTCCATGCCCATCCCTGTGTCCATGTCCATCCCTGTGTCTATGCCCATCCCTGTGTCCATGCCCGTGTCCATGCCCATCCCTGTGTCCATATCGTGTCCGTGCCCACCCCCGTGTCTGTGCTTGTGCCCGTGCCCATCCCTGTGCCTGTCCCTGTGTCCATGCCCATCCCTGTGTCCATATCATGTCTGTGCCCATCCCCATGTCCATCCCTGTGTCCATGTCCATCCCTGTGTCCATGCCCATCCCTGTGTCCATATCATGTCCGTGCCCATTCCTATGTCTGTCACTGTGCCCATGTCCGTGCCCATTCCCGTGTCTGTGCTCGTGCCCGCCGTGCCCGTACCGAGTAACTCTCCTTCTTGGCAGCCATGGCGGGGTTGTTGTGGCTCCAGTCGAAGGCCACCTCCTCCTCCTCGCGCTCGCTCAGCCACAGCAGCTCCTTGGTGGCGGCACTGACGAAGCCATGGAGACTCTCCAGGTGCCGCAGCCGCGACTTGGAGGAGTTCTGGGGAGGCACAGGGGGGTGCTTTGCAGCTCCGTCCTCGCCCTGCGCGGCCTCATCCCCACACGGCTGCCCCCTGCACACCCTCTGCCCCCCCCTTAACCTCCTCCCCACTTCCCCCCACAAGTCCTGCATCCTCCTGCCCCACATCCCCCTCCCCGCACTCACCCCCAGCACAACCCCCCCAACCAAATTGTCCCCCCTCCTGTCACACCCTCCTCCAGCAGCTCTCTCCCATGTCACCCACCCCGCCAGGTCCCCCCCCCATCTCACACCCCACCAGCAGGGCCCCCTCCCCAGCAAGTCCCCTCACGTCTACCACCCCCCATGACCCCCCCCAGGCCACACGTCCCCAGCAGGTCCCACCACGTCTGCCCCCCATTCCCGCCCACCCCTCCGGCCTCACCAGCAGCTTGGCGTACTGCAGCTCCAGCTTGCCCAGGCACTCCCGGTACGCGCCGCTGGGGCCGGGGGACAGCTGGGTCTGCGGGAGACGCCGTCAGCCCCGGGACCCCCACCCCAGCTGCCCCCCTGCGCCCCGCAAGGGGACTCCTGGGGAGGGCAGCGGAGGGGCCACACCAGGGGTACAGGGGCTGCGGGGTGATGCCCTCGGGGCACGGTGCCCCCCCACCCTCCCAGGGCACCCCGGGCCCCACGGGGCTCCAGAACAAGGGCACAGCTGTGGGCACAGCTGGGCTGGGCTGCTCTTCCCAAACCACCCCCTCCCACCAGGCTGTGCACAGCCCCAGGAGCAGAGGTGGGTGAGCCCTGGGGGCCTTGGGGAGCAGAAAGAGGGGTGGCCATGGTTCTTCAGGGACCCCGAGGCACAGAGCAAAGGCACCCCGCAGGAAATGCTCGTGAGGAGGGGAGGACACAGCACTTGGGGGACCCATTGAAGCACAGTGGGGACAGCCCCAGAGGACCCCCAGGACTTGGGAGCACCCCAGCACCCTGCAGGGTCTCACCTCGTCACCCCCAGGACCAGGGGGTCCCCAGCGCCCAGGGGCCTCACCTCATCAGCCCGTGCCCGCTCCACCTTGGCACGGAACTCCTCGATGGCGCGGTGCAGCCCACGGTGGGCGCCCAGGTGGGTCTCCACGGTGGGCAGGTCCACGCCCCACTCGGCCGCGGCCACACGCCGCTGGTTCTCCTCCACCCAGGCCAGCAGCTCCTGCAGGTACCGCAGCGGAGCCTCGTCCGGCTCCGGCCGCCGCTGCGCCGACGTCACCGACACGGCGGCCGCCGCCGCCACCGGCGCCCCCGACTTGAGCCGCAGGTTGTACTCGGTGCGGATGGACACCAGGCGCTCGTGCAGGCGGTACACGCTGCGGGGAGGGAGGTGTCACCGGGGCACAAGGGCCACGGGGACTCGGGGGGCGTCAGGGGCTTTGGGGTGCACAGGGCTTTGCAAAGGGGGCACAGCGGACATGGGGACTTTGGGGACGCGAGAGGCTTTGGGGGCATGAGAAGCTTTGGGGTGTACAGGGGTCACGGGGGGGGCTTGTGGGGAGAGTATGGGGGGCTTTGAGGGGTACAGGGGACATGGGGCGGGTCACAGGAGGCTTTGCAGGGCTTTGGGGGGCACAGGAGTGGCTGGGGGTGCAGGGAGCATGGGGGGCATGGGGAGGATGGGCAGCGTGGAGGACACAGGGGGCATGGGGGACACAGGAGGCTTTGCAGGGCTTTGGGGGGCATAGGAGTGGCTGGGGGTGCAGGGAGCATGGGGGGCATGGGGAGGATGGGCAGCGTGGAGGACACAGGGGGCATGGGGGACAAGGGAGACACGAAGGGCTTTGAGGGGCAGGAAGGACAAGGAGGACATGGGGGGCAGGAAGGACAAGGAGGGCTCTGGGGGGACAGGGCCACGGGGACAAGCCGTGGGGGACCCCCGCAGCGCCCGTACCGACGGTACATCTGCTCGCCCTGGGGGTGCCGCCCGTCCTTGAGGGTCTGGACGTCGTTGAAGAGCAGCCGGATCATGGCATCCGCCTTGTCCAGGTCCCTCTCCACCTCTGCCGCCTTCTGTGGAGCCTTCCCAGCCGCCAGCAGCCGCACGTCCTGCGGGGGCAGGGACGGTAAGGGCGGGGCCATGGCCGGGGGCTGCTCCCACCAGGCCCCCCCTGCCCCGGTCGGTGCCACCGGCACTCACTGCCTGCAGCAGAGCATCCGCCTGGTTCAGCTGCTCCTCACAGAGCCCTGACTCCATCTGCAGCTTGGTGACCACACGCTGCAGCCGCTCCAGCCTGCAGGGACACGGGGGGGGGGGGAGGACACAGAGGGACACGGTCAGCAGAGATCAGGTCCTGCCCAAGGGGGGCAGCTGTCCTGGCCATGCACGGCATGGGTCCTGTCCCACGCTGCATCCTGCTCCCAATCCCCATCTTCCTTTTCCCATCCCCACCCCGCTTCCAACCTCAATCCCAATCCCCCGCATCCCATTCCACTTCAATCCCCATCCTGCCCCCCCCATCTCATTCTCAATACCCTCCACCCCCATCCCACCTCCTGTCCCCATCCCATCCCACCCCCATCCCCGCTGTCCCCGATCCGGCCCCCATCCCTCTCGTGCCGTGCTGTGCTGTGCCGTGCTGGAGGCCGGCGGCCGCAGAGGTTTCCCAGCAGGAGCGGTGACTCACAGCCCTGTGGTTCCCCCTCGGGGGGGGCCGGGACACCCCACCCTGGCCCAGCCCCGCGGTTTGGCAGCGGGAGGGGGGTGTGGGTGCCAGCGCGGCCCTGCCCGGCCCCACGGCCCCCCCCGCCTCCGCTACTCGCCTCTCGAACTCCGCCCGCAGCAGCTTCTCCCGCTCCAGCACGGCGACGTGCAGCCGCCCCCACTCCTTCTCCACGTCCAGCGGGTGGTACCCGGGGGGCACCTTCAGCTGTCCCGACTGCACCGCGCCCTGCACACCCCAAACGTCACACGCTGCCCCAAGGGGCACTGCCGCGGGACCCGCGGCACCATCATCCCCTTGGGACCCACCCCACACCCCCAAGACCCCTGACACCCCGGGACCCACAGCCCCTAGGACCGTCATCCCCTTGGGATCGACCCCACACCCCCAAGACCCCTGACACCCCGGGACCCACAGCCCCTAGGACCATCATCCCCTTGGGACCCACCCCACACCCCCAAGACCCCTAACACCCCAGGACCCACAGCCCCTAGGACCGTCATCCCCTTGGGATCAACCCCACACCCCCAAGACCCCTGACACCCCAGGACCCACAGCCCCTAGGACCATCATCCCCTTGGGACCCACCCCACACCCCCAAGACCCCTGACACCCCGGGACCCACAGCCCCTAGGACCATCATCCCCTTGGGACCCACCCCACACCCCCAAGACCCCTAACACCCCAGGACCCACAGCCCCTAGGACCGTCATCCCCTTGGGATCAACCCCACACCCCCAAGACCCCTGACACCCCAGGACCCACAGCCCCTAGGACCGTCATCCCCTTGGGACCCACCCCACACCCCCAAGACCCCTGACACCGCAGGACCCACAGCCCCTAGGACCGTCATCCTCTTAGGACCCACCCAGAGCCCCCCGAGGCCCCCAGGACCATCATCCCCTTGGGACACATCCCCAGCTTCTCGAGACCCCCGGCTACCGGGACCCCCACCCCTCAGGACCTGAGGTCCGCAGGGTCTCCCCCTCAGGCCCCCCCCACCCCTTGGGATCCCAAGCACCCAGGACTCCACCTCCGAGCCCCGCCCCAGCCCTTGGCCGGTACCTCCAGCGCCTGGAAGATGGCTTTGGAGCGGTTCTTGTCGGCCTCCCGAGCCGGCAGCTCCGTCTCCTTGAACTTGAGGAACTGGCGCCAGAGGATCTGCCGGGGGGGGGGGGGGGGGGGGGGGGGGGGTTGGGGGGGCACAGCTGAGCGGGGACCCCCAGCCGCCGCTGCCCCCTCCCCAAGCATCCGCCCTCCCCACCCCGCAATTTTCCATGTGCGCAGAGCCGGCGGGAAGGAAGTGGCCGCGCTGGGCTTTGCCAGCGGTGACTCACGGCAGAGCCAGGAGGGTGAGTCACAGGGGGGGGCCCCCCCTCATGGGGCACCCGGCTCTGTCATGGCTCTGAGTCCCCGAACCCCGCAGACCCCCAGGCTGGCACCGGAGGGGGCTCCGTGCCACAGCCGCACCCCGGTCTCACGGTGACCCACTGCCTGGCACAGCTCAGCTGGCCGTGGGCTGCCACACTGGACACAAGCCACCCACGGTGGGGCTGCCGGCCGGCTGGCACCCCTCACTGGCCACGAGCCACCCACAATGGTGCCACAGGCCAGCTAGCCCCACACACTGCCCCAGCTACCAGTGGCTCCCGGGGTCGGTCACCCTTGTGGCAGCACCGTGATCCCCGTGCCCATGCCAGGCCATCAGCACCATTCCATTCCTGTCCCCACTGCCATGCCCGTGCCGGTGGCCTCACCTCGATCTCCTCGTAGCTGGCGGGGAGGCGACGCTCCTCGAAGAGCGCCGAGTGCTGCCGGCTCCACTGCAGCAGCCCCGTCACCACCTCGTAGTACTCCTGCCAGCGCAGCTGCAGCTCCTGGCGAGGGGGACACGTGTGAGGCTGGGGGGTGACGCTGCAGGGGGTGGCAGAAGACCCCCCCAGCACCCCAACTCACGTTGGCCTTGACGCCGTCCTGCACCTCGGGCACGCGCGGCATGGCGTCGTACAGCGAGGACACGTAGGTGATGATGGACTTCTCGTCTGGCTGCGCCACGTCCACGTCTGCGGGGAGGGAGGGGCTCAGCTGGGGGACCCCGTGGTGGGGAGGGATGGGGCTCCGCAGAGGGACCCCCCCCAGTTCACCCCAGCCCGTACCTTCGGGGTCCAGCAGCCGCGTCACCCCCAGATCCCGCTCGGCCACGGTGAAGGCCTGGTCCAGGTTCTCCAGGTTGCTCTGGCGGTACACCCGGCTCATGTCGATCAGCATTGGCCTGCGGGTGGGGGTCAGCAGGGGTCAGTGGGGCTGTGGAGACCCCAAAACCCCGAGGAGGGCAGGTCCCCCCTTTTCTGGGGCCCCCCTTCCCCTGCCTGTACTCCTGCCTGGCCATCCCACACCGGGGACACCGGTGGCAGGGGAGACCCCCACAGCCAGCACAGGGGCAGGACGGGCTGGGGATGCACAGAGTTCCCAGTGGGAACCCCGACACAGTCAGAGCCCCCACGTCCTGTGAATTGGGCACCCCAACCCTGCATGGGGCTGGCACCCCAGTCCCCTGTGGGGCTGACACCGTGGGGCTCCATGGTGGGGCCAAGCTCAGCGTGGCAGTGCCGTGGTGCAGAGCACGGCACAGCCGTGACACGGCACAGTGCAGGTGACTCCCCCCCATCTGGCACAGGCCTGCACATATTTGCTCTCCCCAAAAGCACGCAGCGGTCCCAGCGGGACCCGTGGGGACCTGCCTGCCACCGCCCTGGCACGCCAACAGCGGGCACGGCACACTGCAGCACAGGCCGATGGGCCGGGACTCGTCAGGAGCACGTGCTCACATCGCCCCGAGTAGGATTGGCACAGCTGCCCCGGTGAACACAAGGTCAGCACGGCCGTCCCATGAGCACGGGATTGGCACGGCTGCCCCATGAGCACGGGATCAGCTGCCCCATGAGCACAGGATCAGCACAGCCACCCCATGAGCACAGGATCAGCTGCCCCATGAGCACAGGCACAGCTGCCCCATGAGCACGGCCACCCCATAAGCCCAGGCATGGCTGCCCCAGTGAGTACAGGATCAGCACAGCCACCCCATGAGCACAGGCACAGCTGCCCCATGAGCACAGGCACAGCTGCCCCAGTGAGTACAGGATCAGCACGGCTGCCCCATAAGCCCAGGCATGGCTGCCCCATGAGCACAGGATCAGCAGGGCTGCCCCATAAGCACAGCACAGCTGCCCCATGAGCACAGGATTGGCCACCCCTGTGAGCACAGGATCAGCATGGCTGCCCCATAAGCCCAGGCATGGCTGCCCCATGAGCACAGGATCAGCAGGGCTGCCCCATAAGCACAGCACAGCTGCCCCATGAGCACGAGATCAGCATGGCCACCCCATAAGCACAGGCACAGCTGCCCCATGAGCACAGGATCAGTACGGCTGCCCCATGAGCACAGGACCAGCCACCCCCATGAGTACAGGATCAGCACGGCTGCCCCATGAGTACAGGATCAGCACAGCTGCCCCATAAGTACTGGCATGGCTGCCCCATGAGCACAGGACCAGCCACCCCCATGAGTACAGGATCGGCAGGGCTGCCCCATAAGCACAGGATCAGCTGCTCCACGAGCACAGGATCAGCACGGCTGCCCCATGAGTACAGGATCAGCACAGCTGCCCCATAAGTACAGGCATGGCTGCCCCATGAGCACAGCACAGCTGCCCCATGAGCACGAGATCAGCATGGCCACCCCATAAGCCCAGGCAAGGCTGCCCCATGAGCAAGGGATCAGCATGACTGCCCCATAAGCACAGGATCGGCTGCCCCATGAGCACAGGATCAGTACGGTTGCCCCATGAGCATGGGATCAGCACAACCACCCCATGAGCACAGGATCAGCACGGCTGCCCCATAAGCACAGGCACAGCTGCCCCATGAGCACGGGATCAGCATAGCCACCCCATAAGCCCAGGCATGGCTGCCCCAGTGAGTACAGGATCAGCACAGCTACCCCATAAGTACAGGTATGGCTGCCCCATGAGCACAGGATCAGCTGCCCCAACGAGCACAGGATCAGTACGGCTGCCCCATAAGCACAGGATGAGCTGCCCCATGAGCACAGGATTGGCACAGCCACCCCATGACCACAGGCACAGCTGCCCCATGAGCACGGGATCAGCACGGCTGCCCCATGAGCACAGGATCAGCCACCCCCGTGAGCACAGGATCAGCACGGCCGCCCCACGAGCACACGCCTGCCCGTGGATCACACGGCACCACCACGGCACCCACCTGTGCCGGTGGATGATGGCGTTGAAGAGGCGCCCGTCCCGCCAGCTGGTGGTGAAGTTGTCACAGCGGAGGCCCTGGTAATCCTCCACCATCCGCTGTGACCACAGCAGCAGCTTCTCCTTGGCTGTCATGTCCTCCGACTGCCCCGTCACCTGGATGTCTGAGATCTGCCAGGACACAGCTGTTACTCTGGAAACTGGCACCGGCACCGTGACGCTCGCTGCATGGCACTGCCAGTGACCAGTGACACCACTCCTGCCCCACTGGGGACCGGACCAGCCCGGGGAGGCCCCCAGCACCACGGAATCCTGGCCCCTCGGTACCACTGTCCCCGTCCCCACCCCGCCGGGCTCACCTGGAAGTGGAGGATGATGGTCCAGATGAGCCCCAGCGTCAGTTTGGGGTTGCCGTCGGCGATGTCATCGTTCCGGATGTTCACCAGCTTCACCTGCAGCGCAGGACACACACGGCTCAGGGTTGGGGGAGCCCGGCACAGCCCCGGGGGTCATGGGCATCCCAGGGGTCCCTCCCCATGCTCACCTGCCGATGCTTCAGGTAGTTGAGGGCAATCTGGACATTCTGCAGCTTGTGGAAGCGCATCCGGCCCTTCTCCCGGGGCTGGGGAAGAGGAGGGTGGTGAGCGCGGCCACGCTGGACACATCCCTGCCGTGTCCTGCCACCGCAGCCCCTCCGTGACGCCACCACACACCCCCGGCCCCCCCCCCGCGGCCACCGCCCCGCCTCGATGCCACCACACCGTCCCGGCCGCCCCCACCCCCGGCGCCGTCCGGCCCCTCCCAGCGCCGCACATGCCGATGGCACCCGCCCTCGCACTTTGCCCCTGCCGGGGTGGGGACGCTCCCCATGCTCCCCCCGCGAACCCGGCGGCGCAGGCTGTTCCCACGCCACGCCCGGCAGCACCGGGACCATCCCAGCCGTCCCGAAGGGGAGCCGAGTGCCCGGCGTGCGGGGCTGCTGCTGGCCCCGGTGCCAGCGCACCGCGGTCCTGGCAGCGCTGCACGTGTGGCCACCGCGGTCCCTCGCTCGCCATGCAGCTCCCCAGCACGCTCCAGTGTCCCCTCAGCAGGACCGGGAACTGCCAAGCTGGGTGAGCCCCCCAAACTTGTGGGTCCCGGCCGGGGTCCCCTGGGTCCTGCCCAGACCCCCCCAAATATGTTCCCCGCCCCACGGCAATGCCGACGTTGCACCAGCTAAGCCCAGATTTGGCTGCCGGGAGACCTGGGGACTCCATGAACCCCCTTGTGCCACTCAGCAGCAGACCAGGGTCGCTCCCGTCCCACAGAAAGGGGCCAACGTGGACCCGCAGCCGCTCGGGGCCAGGGCCAGCCCTAGCGTGAGACCCAGGGAGTTGGTGGCCACGTGCCACCCCGCTTGCCAGCCACCCCGCAGGGCACGCCAGGAGCCAGAGTCCGGCTCCAGCCTGACACCCAGCGTGGTGGGATCACTCCCAGTGACGGTGCTTGTGGAGGATGACTTCTCTCTTGCTGCTGCCACCGAGTTCTGGCCCAGGGAAACCCGCCCCGCACAGCTCTGGGCGTCAGGGGGCACCAGGACAGGCAAAGCATGCAGCAGAGCACTGGGACAGCGCTGGGACAGGCACGGCACACGGCACGGGGCATGCAGACCGCGCTGGGACGTGCTCGGCACTGCTCCGTGCCGCTGCTGTCACGGCACTGCTGTCTCCGTCCAGCCAAGAGCTGACGGCGGAACCACTCACCAACCGCAAGGTCCGGAGGACGTCGCGCTCCCGGGGCTGCCCCGGCCGAGCCGAGCGGAGAGGAGCAGAGAGAGGAAGGAGAAGGAGGAGGCAAAGGCGGCGGTGGGCCGGGGGCCGGCGCCAGGAAGCAGAGAGGGCACCAAAGCAAAGAGAGGTTAGAGGCGGGGGCGGGGGGGGCGCGGGCACTCCGGGGTCACCGGGACAGACCGACGGCCAAGCAGGACGAGAGGGAACAGAGGCAGCGAGCGAGGGCGAGGACGAGGATGAAGACGAGGACGGCCGGCGGAGGGGTGCCGGCGCGTGTGCGGGGACTGGGGGACAGCGCGGGCAGGGCGGAGTGGCACCTACCAGCGTGTCCCCCGACAGCACCTCCAGCAGCGAGATGAGGTTGTGCCCGTCCCGCAGGTCCTCGTACAGGTCGTTGACGTGGCGCTGCGCCTGCGGGGAAGGCGACGGTGTCAGGGGGGCCGGGGCCAGCTGAGCACCCCCCACCCCTGCCAGCCAACACCGGGGTGGGTGCCCGGTGACCCCACCCAGCACAGCGGGTGCTCACACACAGCCCCAAGTGCAGCTGGTGTCCCCAGTGCCACGATCCCCCCCCAAACACACGCAGCAGCTCCCCCTGTGCCGGGATGGATCTGGTGTCACTCTGGCATCACTCTGGCATCACTCTGGCATCACTCTTGGCATGCAGACACCCACCGTGAAGGGGTCAGAGCCACTGCCTACCACAGTGGCAGCCCCAGGGGAAAGGAGGGTGTGCAAAGAGGAGGAGCGCAGCGGGACAGACAGAGAGAGAGGGGAAGGACCTACCTCTGGTCGCCAGTGCTGCGCAGGGCAGAGAGAAGAGAGCAGTTAGGAGAGAGCTGAGAGGGGACCCAGGATGGGCAGAGCGTGGTGGCACCACGATGGCCCTGCAGGGTCAGGGACGTGTGGAGACACACTCTGGGGGGCTGGGCCATGTCCCAGTGTGTGCCAGGTGCCAAGGTGGGGCTCTGCCTGGGGCAGGGACTGGGGACTGGCAGCGCTGGGACGGGACTGAGGGCGTCAAGGCACAGGACACATCCCCAGGTGCCAAGGGCACCGTTCCCTCCTGGCATACCGGGAGGGCAGAACCCCACCAAGGAGGCAGCTGAGAGGCCTTGACCAGAGGTGTGGCACAGGAGCACCGGGGACCCTCCACTGCCACGTCCTCGGCTGTACCAGCACACGGGGCTGTGGCTGGGGGTGATTTGGGGCCAGGGACTGCTGGGGCAGTGGTGCCCGCTGGACTGGCGGTGCCCGTACCTTGATAAGGTGCTTGTTGACCCATTTGGTGAAGGTTTTCTTCTGGACACGATCTCGCTCATCTGCAAGAGAGGAGAGGGACAGGTGAGCCAGTGGCACCAGGGTCGTGGCACAGCAAAAAACCAGGCCCCGCCGGTGGCACCGCGGGGCACGGCTGGCGCAGGAAATGATGAGCCAACCGCTCTGGGGAACCACGGTGAGTCACGGGGGTGTGGGGAGAGGAAACAGCTAACGGGGATCGGCCCCAGCGTGCCAGCACCATGCCAGCACCATGCCAACACCCACCAGCACCTCAACTCTGAGCGCTGAGATTAGATCAGTTGGCCAGAGCGTGGTGCTAAGAACGCCAAGGCTGCAGGTTCAACCCCAGTACGGACAAATTAGGAGCTGGACTTGGTGATCCTTGTGGAACTCCTTTCAGCTCGGAATATTCCGTGCCTGCTGGGAGCAGGAGGTGCCCACCCAACCCTGAGCCCTCTGGCGCTGCTCTGAGGAGCCCCAGCACTGCCCTGGGCACTGACTGAGCGGTTTGGGCATGGTACGGAGACGAGGCCACGGAGTGCTTGTCCTGGCACCACCCTGGCACCGTTCCAGCCCCACAGGCAGGGCCCCGGTGGGACATGTAAGGGATTGGGGTGCGCCCACGCACCATCTGCACTGCCAGAGCTGTGGGACGCCCCAGGACACCCCCGGGACACCCTTCTCTGCGGGCACGGGGCCAAGCAGGGCTGCAGTGAGTCACGGCGCTCCCTGCCCGCTGCCCTGTCATTAGGGGATGGCATGGGAATGGCGACGCATTGGGATCCCACAGGACCCACCCCACAGCACCCGCTACCAGCGCCCACTGCCCTGCACCCCGCTAACCCCCCCAGCGCCCCACTGCCAGCACTCCTGTCCCCCTGGGTCCCCGGTGTCACCGCCAGTGCCACACCCAGCCTGACGCCCAAGGGGGGTCGGAGGCCAGAAGTGCCACCCCACGCACATGGGGCGATGCCACCGGTGCCGCGGCAGCCGCAAGGCGCCCCTGCCCTCGCCGTGGCGAGCCGGGCGCTGCGTGCTGGGTCTTGCCCCGCTGGAGCGTGCCGGGATCTGCCCACGCGGCGCCCCACAGCCAACACTCCCCGCCGGGAGAGCACCCCGGGGTGCTGCACAGCCCGAGCCGCCCCGCGGGCCCACGGGCGCTCAGCGGCGCAGCCAGGGCGTGCCGGGCCAGGAGTGGCCACGGTGCGAGAGGAAGAAAGGAAGGAAGGAAGGGAGGAAGGAAACGTGGGGCACACCGCGCGCCGAGCGGGGGGCACCGACACCGTACCCCGGCACCCGCGCCCACAACATTGACACCCGAGGGGTCCCCGGAGCGGCGCCCACCCCGCGGCGGCGGCGGCACAGGGAGAGCCGCGGCCAGGCCGGGGCGGCCAGGCAGGGCGTGGCAGGAAGCGACCGAGGGCACCGGGGATGGAGCTGGGCGGCGGCGGGGGGGGTCTGCTGCCGTCTGCCCCCACAGCCCGCCCCGCAAACACCGCCCCAGCTCGGGGGTCTGCCCCGCAGCCTGGCCGGAGATATCGCCGCGGCGTGCGGGTCTGCCCCACAGCCTGCCCTGGCTACACCAACCTGGGGGACACCGCCCCGGCACGGGGCCCTGCCCCAGGGACACCGCTCTGGTGTGGGGGGGGGGCTGCCCCACGGCCCGCCTGGGGGCCCACAGCCCCGGGGACACGGAGCCAGCACTGCGGACCCCGCCCTGGTGCGGGGGTCTGCCCCGCAGCCCGCCCTGGGGGCACCGCCCCAGGTGGGGATGCGATGGTGGGCGGCCCCCCCCCCCACGCCCCCCCGCGCCGTACCTTTGCGGCCCTCGGCCGCCCGCAGCACGGCCAGGTACAGGTTGTCCTCGGAGCCCGTTCGGGCGGCCACCGCCGGAGCGTCCTCCGAGCTGCGCCGCGGCCGGGACATGCTGAGCCCCGACACAGCTGCTCTCCCTTCCCGCTCCGCCGCCGGTCCCGCCGCGAGTGGGGCGGCCCGGGGAGGAGACGGGACTCTCTCCCCCCGCCCCCCAAGCCCCACGCCCCGACCCTGCCCACAGGAAACTCCTGAGCTTTAACCCTTCCCCTCCCTGCGCCTGCAGGCGGGATGGGACACGGACCCACGGAGCAGCCACGGGACGCTCCACGGGGAGCCGGCACCCCCAGCCCCACACACGGGGCCGCGAGACCCCCGGATCTGCGAGCGCGGGGAGCGGGACCCTGGTTCCTGAAGATCGGGGTGCTCAGAAACCCCTCACCCCTCACCCAGGGCGGCCAGACCCCCTGCCCCACACCTCGGGGCCTTGGGACCCTCAGGCCCGTAAGTCCGGGGGGGGGGGGCCCACAGCCTGGGGCTGTTGGACCCCCAGCCACCACACCTCAGGACCATCAGATTTCCAAGCTCTGGAGGCTCAGGTCTCCCAGGTTTCCAGGTCAAGACCCTCCTTGCCCCTCGCAGAGGGTCCCCAGAACCCCTCTGGCCCCATGGTCAGGAGCTGCCCGGCACCCCAGGCCCCAGCTGGGACCTTCAGTCCCTGTGGGGGTTTTGGCACCACCCGGTGCCACAGCCCAGGGACCACCCCAGAACCCCCCAGCTCACGCCCTGGAGCTGTAGGACCCCTGCTCCCCCCACCTGGGGCTCAAGCCCCCAGGTTCACCAGCCCCAGTCCCAGGTCCCACATTTGGGGGTCTCAGATCCCTGGGGCCCCTCTTGAGGGGTTCAGGGTCACAATCCCCTGGGCTGCAGGATCCCCGGGATGGGGGACTGAGCCCCACAGACTCCCCCGGGTGCCCCCATGCACACACCAGCCCCGCCAGCAGCTCCGCTCCCACCAAGCACCCCAGGACAGCACCCCACACCCTGCCCTGCGCCCCACAGCACCCACGGGCTCTCACGTCGGGTGGGGGCATTGGCAGCAGTGTAGGAATCCCCCCTCCCCAGGGATTCACCTCCCACCGCCCTCCCCCAGTGGGTGACAACATCAGCTGAGGGGAGCACAGGGCAAATTCAGGGGTTGTGCCCCATGGGGTGCTGCGTCCCCCCGGGATGTCCCCCCCCCGGGGACCCCCAGGGTGGCTGGCACAGGCTGAGAATCCCCAGCCCCTTGGGGTGACACGGAGCTGCCAGTCCTGCCCACCAGAGCACCCATGTGACCAAAGTCACCAAAGACACCCACGTCACCCACGGCAGGGGTGGCAGCTGCTGGGGAAAGGGCAGCTGCGGGTGCCCTGGGCGCTGCCAGCCTGGCAACACCCCAGTACCTAGATCTGCACCCCAACACACACGTCAGTGCCCTAAGGCTCACTTCCTGCGCCCCGACACCCATGTCTGAAACCCAACACCCATGTTTGCACCCCAACACTCATGTTTGCACCCCAATATCCATGTCTGCGCCCCAATATCCATGTTTGCACCCCAATACCCATGTTTGCACCCCAATATCCATGTCTGCACCCCAACACCCATGTCTGCACCCCAATATCCATGTCTGCACCCCAACATCCATGTCTGCACTCCAATACCCATGTTTGCACCCCAATATCCATGTCTGCACCCCAGTATCCATGTCTGCACCCCAACATTCATGTCTGCACCCCAGTATCCATGTTTGCACCCCAATATCCATGTCTGCACTCCAATACCCATGTTTGCACCCCAATATCCATGTCTGCGCCCCAACACCCATGTCTGCACCCCAACATCTATGTCTGCACCCCAGTATCCATGTCTGCACCCCAATATCCATGTCTGCGCCCCAATATCCATGTCTGCACCCCAGTATCCATGTCTGCACCCCAACATCCATGTCTGCGCCCCAACACCCATGTTTGCACCCCAGTATCCATGTCTGCACCCCAATATCCATGTCTGCGCCCCAATATCCATGTCTGCACCCCAATATCCATGTCTGCACCCCAGTATCCATGTCTGCACCCCAATATCCATGTCTGCGCCCCAATATCCATGTCTGCACCCCAACACCCATGTTTGCACCCCAACACCCATGAGTGCACCCCAATATCCATGTCTGCGCCCCAATATCCATGTCTGCACCCCAGTATCCATGTCTGCGCCCCAACATCCATGTCTGCACCCCAATATCCATGTCTGCACCCCAGTATCCATGTCTGCACCCCAGTATCCATGTCTGCACCCCAACACCCCCGTTCTGCAGCGGCGGGCATCGCCCGTCCTCAGCGCGGAGTCCAAAGGACACGGGGCCGTGGCCTCGTCCTGCCGTGACTCACGGTCCAACCGCGCGCCGGCGGCGCCCCGGGAGCCCCGCCGGCCCCCGCCCACCCGTGACACCCACCCCCGACACCCACCCGTGACACGCTGTGGGTGCGGGGGCCCGTCAGGGAGCGGCAGCCGCGGCCGGGCCGATGCCCGCTGGGACAGAGCCAGCGCGGCCGCCGCGGAATGCGGGCGGCACCGGCCCGGCCCCGGCCCCGGCACGCACATTTTTTCCGCCGAGAGCGCATCTGGCACAGGCACATCTGGCACAGGCACGTCTGGCACAGGCACATGTGGCGCCCGGAGCGCGGTGGGAGCCCTGCTGACGCACGTCGGGGGAGGCAGGGACACCCCGGAGCCGCGGCTACCGCGACACGGCCGAAGGAGCGGCCGGACGAGAAAGGGACACGGCGGTGACACTGCCAGGGCGGTCGCAAGGGTGGCACCGCTGCGGTCTGGCACCGCGCTCGCACGGGCCGAACCGCTCCCGACGTGCCGAGCCGGGACCGACGGGGTTCTGAGCCGAGACCGGGAGCCTGGGACGGCTGCGGGGTGAGGGGCGGAACGGCGCCCCCAGCACCGGCACCCCCCGGCTGTGGCACCCCCCAGCACCGGCACCCCCCGGCTGTGGCACCCCCGGCTCCGGCAGGAACCGACCGGGAGGACGCGGCGGCGTCAGAGCGAGCGCTTTGAAGACCTGACGGGGCGGCTCCTGGCACCGTCCCCGGCGGCTCCCGGGGCAGGCGGCGCCCGGCTCCCGGCCCTGGCAGCTCCCGGCTCCGGCGGCTCCCGGGCCAGCCGGGCCGGCCGGGCAGGAGCGCCTCAGTCTCGCCCGCGGGTGCCGACGCCACCGGGCCGGCCCGGCTCCCTCCCACGGCGTCTCCCACCCTCAGGGCTCCGGGGGAACCCCCGGGACCCGCCGAGCCGCCCCCACCTCGACACCTGCGCCGGGCACCCGCGCCCCGCGGCACCCGCGGGCACGGAACGGGCGCTGCCGCCGCCACCGGGGCTGCACCCAGCGCCGTGGTGACACCCAGGCGACACCGCCACGCACCAGGCCGGGACAACGGGGCAGCAAAGCGCTGCGGTGGCCCGGGGACCCTACTGCACCAGGGTCGGGGGAGACCTCGAGCCCCACGCCAGGGAGTGCCAGGAGGCACCGGGCGCCCGCAGCGAGCGGGGATTGGCACCGGGGGGGAGTGTCAGGGCCCAGGGGCGGGGGGACAGCACCGGGGAGGGGGTCAGCAGCAGCGGTGACACACGCAGGGGGACCTGACAGGGCAGGATGGGCACGCAGGGCACTGAGGGCAGCGGCTCCCCAAGGTGTGGGAGCGCGCCAGGGTGGGCGGGCACGGGGAGATGAGCTGGGACAGACACACGGCGTGCACACACGGACACACAGACACACAGACAGACAGACAGCGGCACATGCACACGTGTGCAGGCAAACACACGTGGGTGTGCAGGGGCATATACACACACACACGGAGAATACATCTGTGTGCCACTGCGTGTAACACATCTGTACACACACACACTCACCAGGACACCCTGTGCACACACACACACACACACAGAGAATACATCAGTGTGCCACTGTGTGTAACACATCTGTACACACACACACATGCACCAGGACACCCTGTGCACACACACACACACACACATAGAGAATACATCAGTGTGCCACTGTGTGTAACACATCTGTACACACACACACATGCACCAGGACACCCTGTGCACACACACACACACACACATAGAGAATACATCAGTGTGCCTCTGCGTGTAACACATCTGTACACACACACACGCACCAGGGCACACTGTGCACACACAGAGACACAGAATACATCTGTGTGCCACTGCGTGTAACACATCTGTACACACACACATGCATGCACCAGGACACCCTGTGCACACACCCACACACACACACAGAATACATCAGTGTGCCTCTGTGTGTAACACATTTGTACACACACACACACCAGGACAGCCCTGTGTGCGCACACAGACACACACATAGAGAATACATCAGTGTGTCACTGCGTGTAACACATCTGTACACACACACACACACAGAGAATACATCTGTGTGCCACTGCGTGTAACACATTTGTACACACACACACATAGAGAATACATCAGTGTGCCACTGCGTGTAACACATTTGTACACACACACACTCACCAGGGCACACTGTGCACACACATACACACACACACAGAATACATCAGTGTGCCTCTGCGTGTAACACATTTGTACACACACACACACCAGGATACCCTGTGCACACACACACACACACACATAGAGAATACATCAGTGTGCCACTGTGTGTAACACATCTGTACACACACACACACACACAGAGAATACATCTGTGTGCCACTGCGTGTAACACATTTGTACACACACACACATAGAGAATACATCAGTGTGCCACTGCGTGTAACATATCTGTACACACACACACTCACCAGGGCACACTGTGCACACACATACACACACACACAGAATACATCAGTGTGCCACTGCGTGTAACACATTTGTACACACACACACACACCAGGACAGCCCTGTGTGCGCACACAGACACATGTGTGCATGCTGAGACACACCTGCACTGGCCTGCACAGGTGTGCACATGCTCACGCACGCGTGTGCACTGGCACAGACATGTGTGTGCACACACAGAGACATGCACACACACAGACTTGCACACACACACACAGACAAGCACACACACACAGAGACATGCACACACAGACACAGACATGCACACACACACAGACATGCACACACACACACAGAGACATGCACACACACAGACATGCACACACACACAGACATGCACACCACTCACGCACACCCACGAGCGTGCAGCAGCTCACTCCCACGCACACGCACCCCCTCACAGACACACGTGCAGCTCACACACGCTCACATGCACGCCTGTACGCACCCGAGTGCACGGACACACACGGGTGGACACAGGCGAGGGACCTGCACCCGCACACAGGTGCGTGCGCGCACACAAACACGCACACAGGCGCACACAAACACGCACACAGGTGCACACAAACACGCACACAGGTGCACACAAACACGCACAGAGGCGCACAAAAACACACACACACAGGTGCACACAAACACACAGAGAGGCGCACACAAACACACACACACAGGCGCACACAAACACACACACACAGGCACACACAAACACGCACACAGGTGCACACAAACACACACACACAGGCGCACACAAACACACAGGCACACACAAACACGCACAGAGGCGCACACAAACACACACACAGGCACACACAAACACACACAGGCGCACACAAACACGCACACAGGCGCACACAAACACGCACACACAGGCACACACAAACACACAGGCACACACAAACACACACACACAGGCGCACACAAACACACACAGAGGTGCACACAAACACGCACACACAGGCGCACACAAACACACACACAGGCGCACACAAACACACACACAGGCGCACACAAACACGCACACACAGGCGCACACAAACACACACACACAGGCGCACACAAACACGCACACAGGCGCACACAAACACACACACACGGGCACACAAACATGCACAGAGGCGCACACAAACACACACACACAGGTGCACACAAATGCACACAGAGGCGCACACAAACACACACACAGGCACACACAAACACACACACACAGGCGCACACAAACACGCACAGAGGCACACACAAACACGCACAGAGGCGCACACAAACACGCACAGAGGCGCACACAAACACACACACACAGGCGCACACAAACACACACACAGGTGCACACAAACACACACACACAGGCGCACACACACACACAGGTGCACACAAACACGCACACAGGCGCACACAAACACACACACACAGGCGCACACAAACACGCACACAGGTGCACACAAACACACACACACAGGCGCACACAAACACACACACAGGCACACACAAACACACACACAGGCGCACACAAACACACACACACAGGCGCACACAAACACACACACAGGCACACACAAACACACAGGCACACACAAACACACAGGCACACACAAACACACACACAGGCACACACAAACACACAGGCACACACAAACACACAGGCACACACAAACACACACACAGGTGCACACAAACACACACACACAGGTGCACACAAACACACACACAGGGCACACAAACACGCACACAGGCGCACACAAACACGCACAGAGGCGCACACAAACACACACAGAGGCACACACAAACACACACACAGGTGCACACAAACACACACACAGGGCACACAAACACGCACACAGGCGCACACAAACACGCACAGAGGCGCACACAAACACACACAGAGGCACACACAAACACGCACAGAGGCGCACACAAACACACACAGAGGCGCACACAAACACGCACAGAGGCGCACACAAACACGCACAGAGGCGCACACAAACACGCACAGAGGCGCACACAAACACACGCACAGGCACACACAAACACGCACACAGGCGCACACAAACACACACACACAGGCGCACACACACACACACACAGGCACACACAAACACACACACAGGCGCACACAAACACACACAGAGGCGCACACAAACGCGCACAGAGGCGCACACAAACACACACACACACAGGCACACACAAACACACACACTCAGGCGCACACACACACACACACAGGTGCACACAAACACACACAGGTGCACACAAACACACACAGAGGTGCACACAAACACACACAGAGGTGCACACAAAACACACACACACAGGCGCACACACACACACACACACACACAGGCACACACAAACACACAGGCACACACAAACACACACACACAGGCGCACACAAACACGCACACAGGCGCACACAAACGCGCACAGAGGCGCACACAAACGCGCACAGAGGCGCACACAAAAACACACACGCACACATTTACACAATCACCCCTTCCCGGCAGAGCCCGCCCCAAACTCAGCGCAGCCCAGCCTGGCCCTGAAGGCGGGGTCACAGAGGGGGGCGTTGCTCGGCATGGGGGGGGGGATCCGCGCACACCCCGCCCTTCCCTGTGTCCCCCCCGCCCTCCCGGGTCCCCCACCCGTCCCGCCGCTCCCGCACCCCCGCCGCGAACCCCCCCGCGCTCCCCTTCTTCCCCGGGACCCCCCTCGCTCCCTCCCCCGCGTCCCCCCGGCCCCGCTCCCCTCGGTCACCGGTGCAGCAGAGCCGGGCGCTCAGGTACCGCCGCCGCTCGGGCCCGGAGCCGCCGCTCAGCCAGTCCCCACCGGGACCAGACATGGCTCCACCGGACGGGACTGGACGCGACCCACCATCCACCGACCGACCGACGGACCCACGGCCGGGACCGACCAGCGGCACCGGGCGGGACGGGACGGGCGGGGGGGGGGGAAACGGGCGGGACCCGCCCCGCTCCGCCCCGCCCTCCCCTCAGCGGCCCCGGCTGCGCCACCGCCCGCAGCACCCGGGGAGACCGGAGGGATCCGGGGGGAACACCCCGTCCCTGCAATCCGGGGGAACTCCATCCCACACCCCGGGGCGATGTCCGGGCGGGACACCCCCTCCTGCACTCAGGACCCCCGTGTTGGGGACTCCGCTCCCCGCACAGCCGGCACCCCGCACTCCCCTTTCCCCCCCCCCCCCCCAGCCGCACCCCTCCGCCCGGAGCCCCCAGGACCAGCCGGTACTGCAGTCACGGGGCACCCCGACATCTCCAGCACCCGCGTCCCGGCCCCTCCGCGCACACAGAGCTCCCGGGGGTGGCCCCCCCAAGCACGAACCGCTTACCCCCAGCACCCATTCCTCCCGGCTTCTTCCCCCCGCAGGGGTCCCTGTGCCAAGGGGAGCCCTCAGCGTGTTTTCCGGTGGGTGTTTTCCCCCACCGACGCCCCCCAAGCTGCCGGGACCCCCTGCGCCCCCGCCCCGCGGTCGGACGAGCCCGCCAGCACACGCAGGGCCCGTTTGTGCCGGGAAGGGGCCTGCGGCGGGGACGGGGGTCCTGGGGGATGCCACGGCACCCCGATCCCCCCAACCCCCGCGGCCCGCAGGTCACCTTCTCCTGGCCCGCAGCAGCAACAGCAGCAGAGCGAGAAGCCCATCGCGCGTCCTGGCCCGGCGTCCCCCCGCCCCCGCTCGGCGTCCCACCGCGTCTGGTGGGAGTGCAGCGGAATCCGTGCCCGGAGCGCGGCCAGAGCGGCGGCCAGTGACTCACACAGCCCACGGCCTCCGCCAGCCCGGCTCCTCCTGCTCCTGGGCAGCGCGGAGCCCAACCCCGGCCGCTCTGCTGGGACCCCCCGGTCCCGCACGGCTGTGGGCAGGGCGCAGCGGGCAGCTGGGACGAAGCTGGAGGGGCTGGAACCGCCGGGCAGGGGACACAGGCACGGGCATGGGCATGGGATGGCACAAGATCCCCGGTCAGCGAGGCACTGGAGTGGTTTGAGGTCGGCTGCAGCCCCTGCCAGCACCCTGGGCACTGAGGGGGCTGCTGGAGCAAAGCACATCCCTGCTGCGGGGAGCACGGGGGTCTTGGGGGGGGTCTCGGGGGGCTTGGGGGGGGGGGGGGGGTCTAGCGTTAAAACCCAACATGGCACAAGCCAGCCAGGACGAACCAGGTCAGCAGCGAGGCCCAGGAGTGGGGGCTGGGCACGGCACGGCACGGCACGGCACGGCATGGCACGGTGCCGACCCACGGCAGCGGCGGCGTCCCATCTGTGCTGCGGAGATAAGGAGCCCGGGGGGGGGGGGGGGGGGGACGGGGGGGGGCCGAGCCGGGGCGATAGCAGCCGGGCAGCGGGGAGCGCCGCCTGGAACGGGACACGTGTCCCGTGGGATGCGCCTGCCGCCACGCCCGCCACGCTTCCCGCACGCTGCCAGGGCTCCGACACGCTTCCCACGGCTCCGGGACGCTTCCCACGGCTGCACCGCGGAGGACGTGGGGACAGCGGCGGGAAGAGCTTCCCCATGGCCGCCAGAAGCAGTGCCGGGGGGGGCGGAGGCCGTGTCGGGGGGGGCCGCGCCGGGGATGCCGGTGGTTGCCAGCCACGGCCCCTCGAGGCTGGTGAGTCACTGCTGCGGCCAGAAGCAACATCCAACAACGCTCCCGGCCTGGCACAGCCGGAGCCGCCAGCGCGGTGGAAAAGCTGAGTGGAGCGGAAAGGGGGACACAGGGTGGGGGGGGGGGGGGTGTTCCCAAACCTCTGGGGCCCCCACCCGCCCACTGCCGCCACGTCTCTGGCAGCCTTGGAAACCGGCGCGGAGCCAAACAAACAGCGGCATCCTGCTGCCAAAACCAGCCGGCGCCGCCACCGGGCTGCCAAGCTCTGCCTCGCCCGCCCGAGCTTCCCCCAGCCTTCTGCCCTCCAGCCCTCTGCCCCGCGGGCACGGGGATGCAGACCCGGACGGGAGCTCCGGTTGAGCTGTGGCGTCCCCCGAAAGCACCTGCCTTGACAGTGCGGCACAAGTGACACCGAGGGCAGCCGGTACAGCCCCCCGCGGGCACCGGGCAGCCCCTTTGTGGGCACCGGGAAACCCATCGCGGGCACCGGACAGCCCTCAGCGGGTACCGGGCAGCCCCATCGTTGGCACCGGGCAGCCCTCCACAAGCGCCGGGCAGCTTCTTGCTGGCACCGGGCAGCGCCTTCGTGGGCACCGGGCGGCCCCCCCCTTGCCCCCCACCAGGCTTTCACGAACAGCGCTCTAAACCGAACCCCCTGCCCCGGCGTGGCGCAGCCGAGCGCGGGCACCAACCGGGGGCACAGCCCCGAGCACCGAGGGACGGCAGAAGCGCCGACCTCAGCACCGCCCGGCGCAGCCGATGCTGCCGGAGCCCCCCGGGAGCTCCCGGCCCGGGGGGGGGGGGGGGGGTCGCGGCGCGGCGCGATGATGGGCCCCGGCAGGTGCGACCTTGGGGGTGTCCTTCGGGCTGGACCGGCGCCAGGGACAGCCAGCGGCCCCCCCCCCGGCCGGGAGCAGCGGGGGCTCCGGCCCGGCCAAGGTGCCCCTGCCCGCCTTATCTGGCACCGGCACCGGCAGCGGCCGCCGCGGCTCCCACCGGCCGCGGGCTCGGCGGTGGATTCCCAGCGCGGCGGCCGCGGGAGCGGGGCCATCCCGGGCCGCGTGACGGTGCCCAGCGCCACACACAGACCGACGGAAGCCGCGGCCAACGCCCTGGAAAGTACCGGCGGGGAGGGCCGGGGCCGCCGGCAGCGCCCCCGGCAGCACGGATACGCGCCGGGGGTGCGTGTGGGGGTCTCAGAGGACCCCCAGGCACCGGCATCCTCTCGGCCCATCGCGGCCCCTTCTGTCGCCGGATACCCAAAAATACTTGGCACCTTCATGCCTCGGGATGGGGATGCTGCGGAAGATCTGGGCAGCCAGCTCAGTGCCAGGAAGCTCCTGGCGGGACCTCCACTCGAAAAAGCGCCCGAGTGGACGGGGTGGGCAGGGGGCGGCGGCACCGGGGGGGTGGGGGGGGGGTGGGGGGCACACTCTGCCAGTGCTGAGTCACCCTTGGGTACCATCGCTCCCGCCACTTGGGTACCACTCCCACCGGGATGCTCCCCCGCGGCAAGGTGAAGCCCCCCGGAACCCAGGGCAGCACGTCTCTCCCCTTGTCCCCCACCCCACGGTGAGTGGGTCCCCCCCAGGACCCCCACCCACGCGGGACCCAGCGGGGCTGCCGGTGTCGTGTGGCTCCCCCCTTCCCCGGGGCGGGTGGGCGGGGCGAGGGGCCGAGCCGAGCGGGTTGGAGGGGGGGGGGGGGGCGAGCGGAGCCGAACTCACCGGTGGCCCCCGGCTCGTCCCGCTGCCGCCGCCAGTACCAGACCAGGGCGAGGGATGCCGCGTGCCCCGCCGCCACCAGCGACGGGAACAGGGACCCGGTGTCCTCCATGAGGGACACGGGACGGGCTCGGCACCGGCCGGGCTCCGCGGGTCAGGGACGAACCAGCGCCCGCCCCCACGGGGCAGCGCCCTCTCCGCCTTAACCCCTCCCGAACCGTGGAGACGCCTCCTGCCCGCCGCACCGGCAGGGCCCCCCCCCCCGTGTCCCCCCCCGTTCCGCGTCTCTCCCCCCCCCCCCCCGAGTGTCCCCTTCATCCCGGCTTTTTATATCCCGGGACAAGGCGCTCCGGCGGCGCCAGCCCCCCCCCCCCCCCACCCCGTTCCCGTGCTTTCCGCAGCCCCACCGGTCTCACCCACCCGGTACGACCTTCATGGGCAGGCAGGGTGCGGGCAGGTGCGGGCAGGGTGCGGACAGGTGCGGAGCGAGGGCGCAGCGCGGCTCCGCCGGTGGCGGCGGGGGCTGGTGGGGGGGGCGGGCAGGGAGCGGGTGTCGATATAAATAACCGGGGCCCGTCACCGAGCCCGAGTTAGAACATGACACGGGCGGGGGCGGGACGGGGCGACCGCGGCGGCGCCCCAGGACCCCCGGACCCCCCGGCACCGGGGCGGGTCACCAGGCTGTCACCTCGGGGGTCGCCGTGACATCAGGACTAAGAGCCCCGGCACGGCCCCGCCGCCGAGGGAGGCCGCCCCCCCGGCCAGGGGGAAAAATGGGGCCGATGGGGGGTACCGGGATCCCCTCCGCCCCGCGGGGACCCCGAAATCGCCCCGCCGCCGGCGCGACCCCGTCCTCGCAAGCCGCGATTCCAGGCCGGGCTTTCCGGCAGCGGCTCTCGGGGCGGAGGGAAAGCCCGGAGCCGGATCCGCTGGCACGGCGGGACTGGACGGGACGGCCGGGGCTCCGCGATCGCGTCCCACGCGAGGGTCGGGCAGCGACCGCAGCCCCGGAGCCCAGCGCGAGATGTGAGCCCCCCCCCCGCCCCGGGACAGAGCTCGGGGGAACCCCTCCCGTGCCCACGGGACGTGGGTGCCGCCCGCGCAGGACCCGCACCCACGGGGCAGCAGCGCCGCGGGCCCGGCCCCCCCCCCGCGCCGGCCGGTGACTCACGGCGCTGGCAGGGAACGGGCTCGGCGCCTCCAGGCTGGAAACTTGGACCGGAGGCGGCTGCCCACGGCCACGGGCTGACTCACAGCCCGGGGGGATCGGGGCGGGGGGGCCCCCTCACCGCAGCCTCGGAGCGACACCACAGCTGCCCCGCCCGGGGAGGGGGGTGGGGGGGTGGGACACCGGACGCCCCGCACCCCCGCCGGGTCCAGCTGCCGCCGATCGTGTGTCGGGATCGCGTGTCGCCAGGGAGGCGGGGTTGGGGACCCCCCTCCCCGCAGCCGCAGCCCCCTCCCCAGCAGCACTGCCCGCCCCAGCTGCCGCCGTCTGTCCGACCCACCCTAGGCCCAGTGGGGACTTCGGGGAGCAAAATCCCCACGGAATGCCCCCCCCCCCCCCCGCCCCCCACGGCACGGGCACCCCCCGGCACATCCCCCCCCCCCCAGCACAGCCCCCCACAGTCCAGCTCCTCTGCCTCACCCTCCTCCCCACCTCGGTGGAGCCCGGGTGGGCGGCAGCAATGCCACCCCTGCAGCGCCCCGGGTCCCGTCACCCCACCGGCCTCTCGGGGACCCCGGGAAGCCACCTCCCTGCACCCCGGCCCCCCGTGATCCCCCAGAGACCACTCCTGCCCAGAGCGTCCCCGTGGGGTTGGGGGGGGGGGGCACGGCGAGGAGCCCCCCGGCGCCCTCCTCCCTCCCCAGACAGCGCAGGGGCCTGCAGGTACCCCCCACCCCATCCTTGGCTAGGAAGCGGGGGGGGGTTTAGGGGAGCTTAAGGACCTGTCCTTGTCCCAGACCTCCCCTGGGAGCAGAGGGGCTCGAGTGCCCCGCCACCCACGAGAGCACCAGGAGCACCCCGGGGCGCTGATCGGTACCTGTGGCCGGGCTGGGCTGGGGGGGCGGCTGGGACACCCCCCGCCCTGCGGCGACGGCGACGGGTTCCACGTGCCCCTCGCCCTCGTCCTTCCTGCGGTAGAGCCGGTCGCCGCCGGCAGGACGCGCCCGGTGGGTGCCAGCGCCGGCCGCGGCAGCGGCGCGGCGGGCCTCGGGGCGGGGGGCGGCGGGGCGTGGGACGCGCTGCAGGGAGCGCGGCACGACGTCCGGCGGCAGCCGCAGGTACTGGCGCAGGTGGGCGACGCCGGCGTCCGTCAGGTACCAGTAGAGGTGTCGCCAGGCCGCCGTTTGGCGCACGAGGCCGCGGGAGCGCAGCGAGGCCATGGCGCGCCGGACCTCCACGTTGGCCACGCCGGGCAGCTGCGGGTGGGTGCGCCGGGGGCACCCGTCCCGCTCGCCGACCAGAACACCCTCGCGAAACAGCAGCTCCAGGATGGAGCGGAGCCGCTCCAGCGGCATCAGCATCCCCGCCACCATGGCGCGGGCAGCGCGGCACAGGGCACGGCACACGGCAGCAGGGCACGGGGCTCGGTCACGTCTCGCCCAGCACAGCTCAACAGGGTCCAGCACCGCTCCGTATGGCACGGCCCAGGCTGCTCCAGCACAGCCCAGTATGGCCCAGCACAGCCCAGTATGGCCCAGCACAGCCCAGCTCACTATGGTCCAGTACAGCCCAGTACGGTCCGACACGGCTCAGTGTGGTCCAGCCCAGCCCGGCACGGTCCAGTTCGGCTCGGTATGGCCTGGCACAGCCCAGCAGCAGTCCAGTACAGCCCCGTATGGCCCGGCACGTCCCGGCGCGATCCGACACCGAGCGGTGCTGGCTGCCGGCACGGCGGGAGCGGCTGCGGCTCCACCCCCGGTCGGGAGGGGTCATGGGGGGGCCCCAGGCCCAGCCCTGACTCACCACCGGCCCCTCCCCGGCCCCGGCTCCCGCCCGGGGGGAGCACGGCCGGACCCGCCTCCCGCTTCCCCCCCCTCCTGCCCCGACCCACCCGGCCGGTTCCTGCGTGGGAACCCCCGCGGGTCCCGCCCTGCCCCCGCCCCGGGACCGGCCCCGTGGAGTGGCCCGGAGGGGACCCTGAGCCGGGGGTTGTCCCTGAGGCGGGCACGGCCCCTCCAGGCTCGCCCGAGCATCCCGCGCTGCCGGCGGAGCCACGGGCAGGGGTCGGGCAGGGGCGCGAGCAGGTGTACGGGCACAGGGGCACAGGCAGGGCTCGGCAGCCACATCCTGCCACGTCAATATTTGCTCTGCTCCTGCCCCTGTTTGTCCCGGCATCGCCAGGGGGACCCCACGGCTCCCACGCCCCCCCGGCAAGTGACACAGCCCCGGCGGTGCCACAGCTGCGCCACACCACGCCCTCCGGGTGGCAGGTGGGGACGCGGCAGCTGCCACTCCCCCGAGCCCCCCACCCCCGGCACCGAGAACCGCCCAACAGCCCCCACCGGCACCGCGGGGACCCCAGCATGGCCCCCGGCACAGCAGCGGGACCCCCCAGCACCGCCGTGGGGGTGGGAAGAGCCCCGGCACCGCCGACCCCCCCCCTCTCTGCGGGTTCCGTGTGAGGGGATGTGGGGGTGGCACACCCTTCCCAGAGCAGGAGGAACTGTGTGGGAGGAACTGGGGTGCCAGGGTGTGTCCCTCACGCCGGGGGGGATCCCAGGCCCACAGACCCCAAAAGGGGAGGAATCCCCCCAAGGCTCCCTCAGCACCCCCGGCCAAGCGCAGTGAGGTCGGGGCACAGGGACGCTGCAAGGCTGCAGCAGGAGCCCCCCGGCAGCCTTGGGGGAATGGAGAGACACCCCCCCGGCACGCCGGTCCCTGCCGATGGGATTCACTGGGATTCACTGGGATTTACTGGTGGGGAGCAGCGACCCAGGCATGGGGGGCTGCTGCCTGTGGGGTGCCCGCCCCAGAGCTGCCAGGCCCCGGGGATCCCAAAGCCGCGGGGGCTGATGTGCATGCACTGGCGTCTCCGGGGGCCCCACCAGGACTTGCACAACTTCCCCATCCCGGAGGGCAGACGGGGGTGGCAGAGCAGGGCTCCCGTCGCGAGACCCCCCCGGCACAGCTGGTGCAGGGGCACTGGGAGCACTGGGGTGCCCAGACACCCCCCCCCCAGAGGGAATCCCCTGGGAGAGCAGCAGGTGCCTGTCGGAGCCCCACCTCGGCATGTTGCACCCACAGAGCCCCACAGCACCCCAGAATCCCAGCGGGGTGGGATAGGTGGCAGGAGAGAGGGGGGCAGCGGCTGGGGGTCGAGGGAGGGGGAATGATGGCGGGCAGGGATGGGGACAAAGGGGGGCAGGGATGGGGACAAAGTGGGGCAGGGATGGGGACAAAGGGGGGCAGGGATGGGGACAAAGGGGGGCAGGGATGAGAAATGATGGGGAGCAGCAACGGGGGAGCGATGGTGTCTGCGATGGAGGAGGCAATGGGGGCATCTACAGAGAAGTGATGGGGGCAGCAGGAGCGCGTCCCCCCAGCCGCGGCCCCGCACCCCCAGCCCGCAGCGGGGTCACGGCCGCGCCGGCGGCTCCCTCCGGGAAGTGCCGCGTCAGCGCCCGCCGCCCGCCGTGATCCAACGCGATGTGACAGCGGGGCCATCGCCGGCGTCCCGCCGCTGCCCCGTGCTGGGCAGGGCGCCGGCACCGCCCCGCACCCACCGGGGAAGAGCCCTCCCGCATCGGCCCCGCAGCTCCGCTCGCCGCCTCGCGTCTCGGGGCGGGCCGGGAGCACCGGCTGCCAGCACGACGGGCTGGGGGCACCCCCAAAATCCCGGTGCGCCCCACGAGCCCCGCACCCCTACGACGCACGGAACCCTCGGGCAGCCCCGCAAATGTGGGGCGGGCAGCGCTTGTGGCAGCGGCTTCTGGCCACGGGCCCGGCGCTGCCGTCCTGGTGCCGGTGCCAGCGCCGGTGCCGGTGCCAGTGCTGGGGTCTGGCGGGGCCGCCGGGCTCCCCGTGCCCAGCGGAACAAAGCCGCGGCTGTTCGCGGAGGGCACCGCGGCCAGAGGCCGGCTCGTAATGAGGCCGATGCCGGCAGGGGTCCCGGCGCCGGCAGGGGTCCCGGCGCCGGCGAGAATCCCGGCGCTGGGAGACTTCTCACCGTAAATCAGCCTCGCCGCAGCCCGGGCTCTGCTGGAGGGGACACGACCTGGGATCCCTCGCTGGGGCCTGCGACATCTCCTGACCCTGGCGGGTTCATCCCGAACCTTGCCGGGATCATCCCATCCCCACCCGCCCGAATTCCACCCCATCCTCCCGAAGTCCATCACGACCCCCGCCGGTGTCCATCCCACCCCCAAACCCTCGCTGACTTCACCCGGAGGCTCCCGGGCTCCATCGCGACTTTCCCGGCGTCCATCCCATCTCCCGCCGACCCCTCGCCGGGCCCCGTTCCGGCCCGACCCCGGCCCGGCGGCTCGCTGCGGTGCCGGGCCCCGCCGTGGCTCTCTGCCCGCTGCGGTGACACAGGGGCCGGTGGCCGCCGGCAGCCCCGTGACCGGCATCCGCCGGCGCCCGTTACTCACGCCCCAGCGCGCCGGCTCTGCAGCACGGCTCGGTAACACGGCACCGCCGCGGCGGAGCCCGGCAGGGGCCTGGCGGCACCGAGTAACTCCGAGTGAATGCCGGTGATGCCGGGGCGTCCCCGGTGACCCCCGCCCTCCTGCCCGCGCTGCGACATTGGCACAGGAGGGATGCGGCGCGGCTGGAGCTCCCCGGGACGCGGGTCCCCCCCCCCCCCCCACCCACCACCGCGGGACGCGGAACCCTCCCCGGGACGCGGAATTCCCGCCGGTCCCCGTGGGCTTGGCCCCGGGACCCCCTCGCCCGGTACCTTTGAGGGAGGCGATCTCGTGGTGGATGCCCCGCGCCCCTTCCATGGCCGCCCGCACTCCCGCACGCTGCCGGCCGGTCCCGCAGCCCCGGGGCGGGTCCGTCCCGCCCCCCCCCGGCCGCGGCCCCCGCCCCGCCCCGCCCCACCGCCGCAGCCCCCCGCCCCTGCGGCACCGACACCGCCCCCCCCCCCCCCCTCCAGCGGCTGGGACCGGCCCCGCAGCCCCCCCCCCCGGTACGGCACAGAGTGCCACCAGCACGGCAGAGACCCCCCCCCATCAACAACAGCACAGCCCCCCCCACCAGCAGAGCCCCCCTGCCCCCCACAAGAACATCACAGCCCCTCCACCAGTGTGCTCCCACCTCCCAGACGCCCCCACAGCGCAGACCCCCCTCGCACCCAGCGTACACAGTGCCCCCCCCCCCCCCGTGCTCGGCCCCCCCATTCCAGGCTCACCCAGCCCAGCTTCCCCCAGTGGGGCCACCCCCAGGGCGTGAGGCTTCAGTCCAGCTCTGCCGGGCCAGCAGTGCTGGGTGGGCGTCTGTCCCCCGGGGGGGGGGGCTGGCAGGAGCCCCGGCACGGTGCCAGCTGGTGGTGCCAGGCCTCAGCCTCAGCTCCGCGTGGCCACACCAGCCCCAAACCCAGCCAGGAATGGCCACTGCACTGTGGCCACCAGCCAGCCCTGGGGTCAACAGGAGGGACCCAGCACAGCCACCATACTGCGGCCACCAGCCAGCCCTGGGGACATCAGGAAGGACCGTGGCATGGCCACCACACTGCGGCCACCAGCCAGCCCTGGGGACACCAGGAAGGACCCAGCACAGCCACCACACTGTGGCCACCAGCCAGCCCTGGGGACATCAGGAAGGACCCAGCACAGCCACCACACTGTGGCCACCAGCCAGCCCTGGGGACATCAGGAGGGACTGTGGCATGGCCACCACACTGCGGCCACCAGCCAGCCCTGGGGACCTCAGGAAGGACTGTGGCATGGCCACCACACTGTGGCCACCAGCCAGCCCTGGGGACCTCAGGAGGGACCGTGGCATGGCCACCACACTGCGGCCACCAGCCAGCCCTGGGGACATCAGGAGGGACCGTGGCATGGCCACCACACTGCGGCCACCAGCCAGCCCTGGGGACCTCAGGAAGGACTGTGGCATGGCCACCACACTGTGGCCACCAGCCAGCCCTGGGGACCTCAGGAGGGACCGTGGCATGGCCACCACACTGCGGCCACCAGCCAGCCCTGGGGACATCAGGAGGGACCGTGGCATGGCCACCACACTGCGGCCACCAGCCAGCCCTGGGGTCAACAGGAGGGACCCAGCACAGCCACCACATTGTGGCCACCAGCCAGCTCTGAGGACACCGAGAGGGACTGTGGCATGGCCACCACACTGCGGCCACCAGCCAGCCCTGGGGACACCAGGAAGGACCCAGCACAGCCACCACACTGCGGCCACCAGCCAGCCCTGGGGACACCAGGAGGGACCGTGGCATGGCCACCACACTGTGGCCACCAGCCAGCTCTGAGGACACCGAGAGGGACTGTGGCATGGCCACCACACTGCAGCCACCAGCCAGCCCTGGGGACATCAGGAGGGACCGTGGCATGGCCATCACACTGCGGCCACCAGCCAGCCCTGGGGACAGCAGGAAGGACCAAGTACAGCCACCACACTGCGGCCACCAGCCAGCCCTGAGGACACTGAGAAAGGACCCAGCACAGCCACCACACTGCAGCCACCAGCCAGCCCTGGGGACACCAGGAAGGACCGAGTACAGCCACCACACTGCGGCCACCAGCCAGCCCTGGGGACACCAAGAGGGACTGTGGCATGGCCACCACACTGCGGCCACCAGCCAGCCCTGGGGACATCAGGAAGGACTCAGCACAGCCCCTCCACCACAGCCACTGGCCAACCCCTGAGCCCCAGGGACACCAGGAGAGAGCCAGCACAGCCACCAGCCACTGGTCACCACGCCACAGCCACCCCCAGAGCCCTGGGGACACTGAGAAGGACCCGGACATTGCCACCACACCTTAACCACTGCAGCCACCACCCAGTCTCTGAGGAGAGATTGCGGAACAGCCACCACACTGCGGCCACCATAGCTGCTGGCCACCACACTCAGCACACTGGCCAACCTCCAAGCCCCAGGGACACCAGGAGGGACACCAGGATGGACACTAGGAGGGACACCAGGAGGGACACCAGGAGGGACACCAGCCAGCCCCCCAGGGACACCAGGAGGGTCTGTGGCACAGTCACCACAGTGCAGCCACTGGGCCACTGTCCACTCCCAGGGACACTGGGAAGGACTGTGGCACGGCCACTGCACTGTGGCCACTGTGACCCCCCAGCCACCTCCAGGGACCCTGGCAGGGACCCTGGCACGGTCTCCACTCCACAACCCTGCTGAAGGGCCGGGGTGTCCCAGGGGCCCAGCTGTCCCCCACAGGTGACTATGGATGCCAAGCCCGGGGCCCAGCTGCCACAGTGACAATGACAGTGGTGATGGTGGCAGTGCAGATGGTGTCCTCCAGCCTGGCTTCAGTGCCCACAGGCCCTGTGCCACATTAATGGCTCTAACGGAGAGGGCACGAGGTGCCCAGCGCCCATCTCACCCGGGGATCTCAGTACCCTCGGCATCCCCAGCGCCCAGCCCCACGCCGGGGCCACCTCCAGCTCCTCCAGCCCTGCCCCATGCGTGGCAGAGCGGGTGTTGGGTGCCCTGTGGCTCTGAGCCTCAGGGACGGCACGTGCCAGCCGCGCTGGCAGGGATCACCGGCTCCGATGGGCTCCGTGCCCACCGCCACTGTGTCACCCTTCCCGCCTGGCCTGGCTCGTGAGGCTTCCCGGCTGTGCTGGCTCAGCTCTGACATCACCACCCTCCTCCGGACAAACTGCCCTCCGGCCACTCGGCCACCGGGCATCCGCACCCACCCCGTGGGCCGTGGCACCAAACCCGCCAGCACCCGGCAAGGGGTGACAGGAACCCCCGCTCGCGGCCCCCCACCGGCACCCAGTGAGGTGGGACCGCAGAGTGACACCAAACCCTCCGGCACTCACTGAGGAGTGGCACGGAGCCCAGCCCGTGTCCAACAGCACCAAACCCCGGCACGGAGCACGGCGGGATCACGTGGTGATACCAAACTCGCCAGCACCTGACAAGGTGGGGTGACACAGTGACACCAAACACCGGCCCCGGGACCTACAGCACTGAACCTGGTGGCACATGGTGAGGGGGGACCACGGTGTGACACTGAACCTGGTGAGAGGGGACCACAGAGTGACACTGAACCTGGTGAGAGGGGACCACAGAGTGACACTGAACCTGGTGGCACATGGTGAGGGGGGACCACGGTGTGACACTGAACCTGGTGGCACATGGTGAGGGGGGACCACGGTGTGACACTGAACCTGGTGAGAGGGGACCACGGTGTGACACTGAACCTGGTGAGGGGGGACCACAGAGTGACACTGAACCTGGTGGCACAGCATGAGAGGGGACCACAGAGTGACACTGAACCTGGTGAGGGGGGACCACAGAGTGACACTGAACCTGGTGGCACATGGTGAGGGGGGACCACGGTGTGACACTGAACCTGGTGAGAGGGGACGACAGAGTGACACTGAACCTGGTGAGAGGGGACCACAGAGTGACACTGAACCTGGTGGCACACGGTGAGGGGGGACCACGGTGTGACACTGAACCTGGTGAGGGGGGGACCACAGAGTGACACTGAACCTGGTGAGAGGGGACCACGGTGTGACACTGAACCTGGTGAGGGGGGACGACAGAGTGACACTGAACCTGGTCAGGGGGGACCACAGAGTGACACTGAACCTGGTGGCACAGCATGAGAGGGGACCACAGAGTGACACTGAACCTGGTGAGGGGGGACCACGGTGTGACACTGAACCTGGTGAGGGGGGACCACAGAGTGACACTGAACCTGGTGAGAGGGGACCACAGAGTGACACTGAACCTGGTGAGGGGGGACCACAGAGTGACACTGAACCTGGTGGCACAGCATGAGGGGGGACCACAGAGTGACACTGAACCTGGTGAGGGGGGACCACGGTGTGACACTGAACCTGGTCAGGGGGGACCACAGAGTGACACTGAACCTGGTGGCACACGGTGAGGGGGGACCACAGAGTGACACTGAACCTGGTGGCACAGCATGAGGGGGGACCACAGAGTGACACTGAACCTGGTGAGGGGGGACCACGGTGTGACACTGAACCTGGTGAGAGGGGACCACAGAGTGACACTGAACCTGGTGAGGGGGGACCACAGAGTGACACTGAACCTGGTGGCACATGGTGAGGGGGGACCACGGTGTGACACTGAACCTGGTGAGGGGGGACCACGGTGTGACACTGAACCTGGTGAGAGGGGACCACAGAGTGACACTGAACCTGGTGAGGGGGGACCACAGAGTGACACTGAACCTGGTGGCACATGGTGAGGGGGGACCACGGTGTGACACTGAACCTGGTGAGGGGGGACCACGGTGTGACACTGAACCTGGTGGCACAGCATGAGGGGGGACCACAGAGTGACACTGAACCTGGTGAGGGGAGACCACAGAGTGACACTGAACCTGGTGAGAGGGGACCACAGAGTGACACTGAACCTGGTGAGGGGAGACCACAGAGTGACACTGAACCTGGTGAGAGGGGACCACAGAGTGACACTGAACCTGGTGGCACACGGTGAGGGGGGACCACGGTGTGACACTGAACCTGGTGGCACAGCATGAGGGGGGACCATGGTGTGACACTGAACCTGGTGAGAGGGGACCATGGTGTGACACTGAACCTGGTGAGAGGGGACCACAGAGTGACACTGAACCTGGTGGCACATGGTGAGGGGGGACCACAGAGTGACACTGAACCTGGTCAGGGGGGACCACAGAGTGACACTGAACCTGGTGGCACATGGTGAGGGGGGACCACGGTGTGACACTGAACCTGGTGAGAGGGGACCACAGAGTGACACTGAACCTGGTGGCACATGGTGAGGTGGGAGCAGAATGACACCAAACTCCCACGTCAGGACCCACAAAGCCAAACCCACCAGCACCCATCAAGGTGGGACAGCACGGTGACAGTGAACCCCTGCCAGCACCTGGAGAGGTGGGACAGCACGGTGACAATGAACCCCTGGCGGCACCCATCGACATGGGACAGCCAGGTGACAATGAACCCCTGCCAGCACCCATCGAGGTGGGACAGCCAGGTGACAATGAACCCCTGCCACCTGCCCAGCACCGCCAGCCAAGTCTCACCAACCCATCCCACGGTGCCCTGGCACCTCTGAGGGACAGCAAGCTGCCGAACCGTGTGCCATCCCCGCCGGTGGCACCCGGACCGTGATGACATCTGCCAGGCTCAGACGCGCTGAGCTGCTCCTGACAGCACCAAGTGTCCCCCCTCAGCCGGGGGACACCGGCGCTGCGGCACAACTGCCGGTGGCACCAAGCAGGGACCGCAGGCCGTTCCCACCACCCCGACACCGGGGTCCCACTCCGCTGGGAGCGGCCAGGACCCCGCAGCGGGGACAGCTGGGACCCCCGGCGTGGGGCCGGGGTGGGGGGGGGGGGGGCTCCCCCCGCAGGCAGCGCCCGCTCCCATGTAAGGGCATGGCCGCGGCCGCTGCCGGCCCCACGCCGCGACACCGGGGCGCCCTCGGCCACGCGCAGGCACCGGGGGCACTGCGGACAGCACCGGGGTCAGAGCCACCACCCGGCGCGGGGCTCGCACCCCGAGACGCCACCGATGCCACCGATGCCACCGATGCCACGGCCGAGCACCGCTGTGGCGCTCCACCGCCCCCCGCCGCCGCACCCTCACCGCCCGCGCCCCCCTCCGCGCCGCCCCCGGCAGCGCGCCCGTCCCCAGAACATTCGGAGGGACCCCCCCCCCCCCCCCCGGCCCCACCACGCCGACACCGACCCCGCCAGTCTCTCCGGGGGCCGCGGGCACAGCTCCCCCACCCGCCCGCGGGCACCGAGCCCCGGCGAGGGCAGCGGCCCCGGGGGGCTCCCCGCGGGGTCCGCGGTGCCGGGCCGTGTCCCCCGGCCCCCCCACCCCGGCCCCCCCACCCCGGCCGTGCCGGGGCTGGCGGTGCCCGTCGTGCCCAATTATGGGAATGAGCGGCCGCGCTCCCCCGCGGCCCCCCCCCCTCCCCAATCCCCGCGGCCGGCGCCCCACTGCGCCCCCCGGGCGGCCCGCGGTGGGGCAGGGGTCCCGTACCCTTGTAGCGCTCCCGCACGTCCTCGTAGGCCTGGATGAAGTCCTGCTCTTCGGGCGCGGGAGGGGGGCAGGCGGCGGCCATGGCGGCGGAGGGCGGTTTTGGGGGGCGAGGGCGGGGGCCGGGGCCGGGGTCCGGCGTGCCCGGCGTGTCCGGCGTGTCCGGCGGCTCGGCGGCCCCGCACCCCGCGGGCTGGGCAGGGGCACGGGACGGGACAGGGGGACGGGACAGGGGGACGGGACGTGCCCCCGCCCAGCCCTTTAAAGGAGCCGCCGGACACCGCCCCGAGGCGCGCCGCGACTCGCGGAAAACGGCACCCACGGACACGGCGCCGTGGGGCAGAGCACCCTGTGGGGCACGGGGCGAGTGAAGTCCTCTACGCCCCCCAAAACGGGTCACTCGGCGCTGCGGATGTGGCACGGCCCGAACCCCGATACTGCTGGCCCCGTCCGTGGGGCACCCACGGGTGCCCAGAGGAGCGCGGGGGTGGGTGGGCGAGGGGTGGGTGACAAGGGACAGGGGTCGCAGGTGATAGGGGACCATGTGGGGCTGGGGGCGCCGGTGATAGGGGACCGTGTGGGGCTGGGGGCGCAGGTGGTGAGGGATGGGGTGGGGGGGTGCCTGGTGCACCCCACAGCCGGCGCAGGGACCCCCCCCCCCCCGATTCGCACCCCAACCTCTCCACCCTCGCTCGAGGGGCAGACCGGGCGCCCCCTCCCCTACTGAACGCCCAGCCCCTCACCGAGACCCCCGCGTCCCCTCCGGCTGGTGGGGACAGGGGCGTCACGCCCCCCCCCGGGACTCCCCCCTCAGCCCCATGAGCACCGAGGGACTTTTAAAGCTCCGACCCCCAGTGCCACCTGAGGGGCACTGAGGGGGGCCCCACCGCGGCCCCCAACAACCCCCCCTCGGAGCCCAGTCCCAGCCGTGGGCGAGCTTGGGGGGGGGGGTGGGGGGACACACCGGCCCCATGGGGACGGGGCATCGTCATCCCTAAAAATAGACATTAATGCCCCGAAACTCGAGCGGGGACAGCGACGGGGGGGGAGGGGGGATGAGGGGGGGCGGGACGGGGAGGGAGGGAGGGAGGGAAGGAGGGAGGGAGGGAGGGAGGCGGGGAAGGACGGGGAGGTGTAACGGAAATAGCCGGGGGGGGGAGGGTTCTGTGCCGCGGGGGGGCTGAGTGCTCTGTGGGAGGGGAACGCCGAGCATTTTTTGGGGACACACACTGGCAGCCGTATGGGGACGGCACGGCACCGCTCGGCGCGGCTCGGCATCCCCCAGGGCGGCTTCACTGCCCCGACCTCAGCACAGCTCCCAGCGCTGCGTCACCCCAAGACCATCCCCTCCCGGCCCCCGCGGGACTCCCACGGCATCGCCCCACGGCAGCGCCGAGCCCTCCATCCCCCCGCGCACGCTGAGTCCCCCGGGGTCGCGTCCCAGAGCCCCGGACACTTCCCGGGCCCCCCAGCCCCGCACAGCGGCTCACGCCGAGCCCACCAGTCACGGCCCGACTCGCCAGTCACGGCCCGGCTCCCCTGTCACACCCCGACGGCCCCGGACACGTTCCCGTCCCCCGGGCCGTACCTGCGATGCGGATGACGGCTCTCTCGGCGGGGTCCAGCACCGTCCCGTTGCCCGCGGCCGCCTTGGCGCGCTGGGAGCGCTGGTGCTTGCCCAGATTCCAGGGCAGCGTGTCCCCGGCGCCAGGCGAGCCGCTGCTGCCACTCGAGCTCTCCTCCGCCATCGCCGCCGACCCCGGCTCCTGCCACAGAGGGACGGCGTCAGGGACCCCCGGTACCGGGACTATCGCCTTCATAGGCTAGGGACCCCCGGTACCGGAGCACCAGGGACCCCCGGCACGGCCACTGCCCCCCTCTCGCTTCAGGGACCCCCGGCCCCAGGGCACCAGGGACCCCCGGCACAGCCACTGCCCTCCTCTCGCTTCGGGGACCCCCGGTACCGGAGCACCAGGGACCCCCAGCACCGCCACTGCCCCCCTCTCTCTTCGGGGACCCCCGGCCCCGGGGCACCAGGGACCCCCGGCACCGCCACTGCCCCCCTCTCGCTTCAGGGACCCCCGGCCCCAGGGCACCAGGGACCCCCGGCACCACCACTGCCCCCCTCTCGCTTCAGGGACCCCCGGCCCCGGGGCACCAGGGACCCCCGGCACCACCACTGCCCCCCTCTCGCTTCAGGGACCCCCGGCCCCGGGGCACCAGGGAACCCCAGCACCGCCACTGCCCCCCTCTCTCTTCGGGGACCCCCGGCCCCAGGGCACCAGGGACCCCCAGCACCGCCACTGCCCCCCTCTCGCTTCAGGGACCCCCGGCCCCGGGGCACCAGGGACCCCCAGCACCGCCACTGCCCCCCTCTCGCTTCAGGGACCCCCGGCCCCGGGGCACCAGGGACTCCCGGCACCGCCACTGCCCCCTCCTCTCGCTTCAGGGACCCCTGGCACGGCCACCTCCCTCCTTCTCGCTTCAATGTCTCCCGGTACCGGGGCACCAGGGACCCCCGGCACCGCCACTGCCCCCCCCCCCTCGCTTCGGGGACCCCCGGCACCGTCGACCCCGGCTCCTGCGGTAGAGAGGCGGTGCCAGGGACACCGGGCACCGGGACCGCAGCACCGGCAGCGCCCGGTGCAGCACACGGTGGAATCACGGGGCGCCCGGAGGAACCCCTCGGGACAGCCCCGGGGAAGCGGGGTCCGTGCCGAGCCGTGCCGTGCAGGGCGGTGTCGCTAGGGACACGATCCCCACGGGGCCGCGGCGGCGAAGGGACGGGCAGGGAGCCGCGGTGATGGCTAGTCCGGCACCGGGAACTCGCCCGTGGGACCGCCCGCGGTGCCGCCGCAGCCGGGGAGCGCACGGGAAGCGCACGGGAAGCACAGCCAGACCGAAGCCGTGGGAGACAAGACCGCACCGGCAGCGGGGCAGCGGGCAGGCCGGCTCCGTGTCTCGGAGCGGCTGCCGGGTTCGGCCCGGGTTCGGCCGGCCCGCGGGGTCGGTGCCGGTTGCGGCACCTCGGTGCCGGGAGTGCTCCCAGGGGAGGGTGCCGGTAGCGGCGGGGATGACTCTGATGCCGGTACCTCCGTGATCCTGCCCCCTCCATCCCGGCACCTCCGCCATCCCGCCTCCATCATCCCGGCACCTCCGTGATCCCGCCCCCGCCATCCCGGCACCTCCGCCATCCCGCTGCCTCCGCTATCCCGGCATCTCCGTGATCCTGCCCCCAGCATCCCGACACCTCCGCGATCCCGGCACCTCCGCGATCCCACCTCCGCAGCCCTGACACCGGCTCGGGCTCGTTCCCCGGGGAGCCGGCAGCACCGGGCGATTGCCGCGGCCGAGGCGCCATTTGCAGAAGCTCCGAATCCGGGAAAGTCACCGGGCCCGGCACCACCGGGCCCGGCACCGGGAGCCACCGGCATCACCGACATCACAGCGCCCGGCCCTCCCGGCACCCTGGGACCCCGGAGTGACCGACATCACCGGCACCCCCGGACCCACCGGCACCCCCGGCAGGGGGGTGGCGGCGGGGGGTGGGCGTGGGGAAGAGATGGGGGGCGGCCGTGGGGGCGTAAGTGCCGGGAAGCAGGTGGGGGGGGCGCGGGCGTGGGGGACAGCGCGGTGCCAAGCCTGAGTCACCGGCTCCATCGCCCACGTCCCCCGAGCAGCCCCTCCACCCCAGGCCTGGCGCCGCCTCCCCCCACCACAGCGGGGGCCATAGGGGACCCCCCTGCCCCCAGACTCGGGTCTCAGCACCCAAACACCCCTCGCTCCCGCAGCAGAGCCCTCCCGCACCACCCCTCCACGCCGCAGCCCCCCCCCCCCCGCCCCCCCCAAGCCCTGCGGCAGCCCCGCAGCATCCTCCAAGCCCCCCACCCCCGCCGCTCCCCGGCTCCACGGGGGAGTGGGCGAGGGGGGGGGGGGTCCCACGCGCGGGGAACTCACCGAGCGCCACGATGTCCGCCAAGACGCGACGAGGGGGCATGACCGGGGGGGGGGGGAGGAAACGGCACCGGCACCGGGAGGGCTCCGGAGGGGATGCGGCACCGGCGGGGATCACCGACACCGGTACCGCGGGGGATCCGGGGGAAAATGGCCCCGGGGGCTCCGCCCGCACCGGCACCGGCACCGGCTCCGGCTTCGCGGCAGGGGCGGGGCGGGGGGCGGGCAGCGGGGGGCGCCTTATCTCACCGCCCCACCCTCCACAGCCGGCGCACCCCGCGGGGGAGGCACCCCCGGGCACCCGGCGCGGGAAGGATTAACCCCGACCAGTGCTCCCAGTACAGCCAGCACCAGGGGCCGACCCCCACCAGCGCTCCCAGTACAGCCAGCACCAGGGGCCGACCCCGACCAGCGCTCCCAGTACAGCCAGCACCAGGGGCCGACCCCCACCAGCGCTCCCAGTACAGCCAGCACCAGGGGCCGACCCCCACCAGCGCTCCCAGTACAGCCAGCACCAGGGGCCGACCCCCACCAGCGCTCCCAGTACAGCCAGCACCAGGGGCCGACCCCCACCAGTGCTCCCAGTACAGCCAGCACCAGGGGCCGACCCCAACCAGTGCTCCCAGTACAGCCAGCACCAGGGGCCGACCCCGACCAGTGCTCCCAGTACAGCCAGCACCAGGGGCCGACCCCGACCAGTGCTCCCAGTACAGCCAGCACCAGGGGCCGACCCCCACCAGTGCTCCCAGTACAGCCAGCACCAGGGGCCGACCCCGACCAGTGCTCCCAGTACAGCCAGCACCAGGGGCCGACCCCGAGCAGCGCTCCCAGTACAGCCAGCACCAGGGGCCGACCCCGAGCAGCGCTCCCAGTACACCCAGCAAGGCACGGGTTAACTGCGACCAGTGCACCCAGTACGCTCCGTACGGAGCAGGTTAACCCTCCCCTGTACACCCAATCCGGAGAGGATTAACTCTCCCCAGTCCATCCAGTATGGAGAGGGTTAACCCTGACCAGTGCTCCCAGTACACCGAGCAGACAGGGGTTAACTGACCAGTACTCCCAGTACGCCCAGTCCAGAGAGGGTAGCTGTGGCCAGTACACCGAATATGGAGAGGGTTAACCCCCACCACTGCAACCAGTGTGCAGAGGGTGAACCCCGCCCAGCGCTCCCAGCGGAGCCGGTCCCGCCCCGCTCTCCCGCAGGGAAGTCCCGCAGCCGCTCGGCACTGCCCGCCCCGGCTGGGCGCTCGATTGCGGGCCCAGCACCGGCCCAGCACCGGCACACCGGCTCGGCCAGCAGCACGTTTGACGGTGGCACGGGCCACCGCCGGCTGCCGCATTCAGAGCCCAGGGGAGCGCGGCGGCGGAGGGGTGAGACGGGAGCCCCAGCCCGGCCCTGGCACGGCCCTGGCACGGCCCTGGCACGGCTCCGGCGCGGTGGTCACACCCTGCCGGCCACCAGCCTCTCTTCTGGCCGGAGAACAGAGCACGGCTCCAGCCACCGGCGTTGCAGCAGGACGTCTGCTCTGGCATCTGGGGAGGCTGGGGAGCCGGGGATCCATCCCCCTGTGCAGCTGGGGAGATGGCGCTGGGGACTGGGGTCAGGGCCGGGAACCAGTGCTGGGAGCCGGAGCCTTGATCCAGAGCTGGTGCTGGGAACCAGAGCTGCTGCCAGGTCCCGGAGCTGGTGCCGAGAGCTGGAACTGGTACCAGGAGCTGGAGCTGGTGCCAGGAGCTGGAGCCAGTGGGACCCAGAGCTGGTGCCAGGAGCCAGAGCCGGTACCGGGAATGCGATCTGGAGCGGACAACAGGCGTGTGCGCAGCTCCCCAGTGCGTGAGCACACCTGGGTGTGGACACAGGTGGACACGGGTGGACACGCGTGTGCCCTGCCCCGGCTGGCTGCAGGCACGCCCCGGCGCAAGCACCGCGGTGTGCAGGGCACAGGAACACACCTGTGCACACGCACACACACGCACGCACGCACTGCGGGGGTCTCGGGGGCTTCAAAGACCCCCGGTGCCCCCCGCCACATCCAGTTGCTGGCGTGGCATCACACGGCACAGCCCCCCGGCCCCCAGCTCCACCGTACGCCTCATCGGGGCCATCGCGTGCCAAACTGACCCCGGCAACCCCAGCACAGCCGCACCCACCCCGCGGGGCGCAGAGACCACCGGGGACCCCGGACCGGAGAGGCATGAGGGGCCCCCGGGACCCGACACCGGGGCAGCGCAAGGTGGCACCGGCAGCGCCGAGGTCGGGACCCTCTCCCCGGACACTCTGTCCCCACCGTGAGGTACCTGCCGTGAGGGGGCCAAGGCTCAGACCCCCACCCTCTCTCGCTGCGGCCGTACCGGGGCCGCCGCTCGCTCCGTCCGTCCGGATCCGGCGCTGGCGCAGCCGCTCTTGCCGCGGTCATGTGCCGGTGCCGGCACGGGCGCAGGGAGCGAATCCCCCGGCCAGAGCCGGACAAAGGGCCCTTTTCAGCGGCGCTGGGCCCCGCGGGCCCCTCGGCGTCAGGGGACAAAGGTCCGGCACGCTTGGCACCGGCAGCGCCGGGCACTCCCCGCCCGGGGCACCCGCGGGGCGCGGGGCACCGGACTCCGCAGAGGGGGTGGGCGTGCGGCCAGGAGCCCTCCTGCACCCCCGAGCCTCTCGGCTCTACACCTCCATCCGCCGGCGCTCCCCGGGGAGCGGGGCTGGCGCCACGTGCGCGGGGCTGGCGCGGCTGGCACGGTGCCCGACGGGATCCCAGGGCTGGCACACGTCAGCGGGGCTGGCACACGCCGGCGCGGTGCCACCGCACCCTGCCCTGGAACCGCACCCCTGCCCGCGGGGCCGGGGCCGCCGCTGTGTCACCCTCGTGCCCACTCCGTGTGGGCTACCCCAAGGGGCGCGGGTGCCACCGAGACCCTCAGCCAGCCAGTCCCGTGCTTGCCCACCCGTGACTTGGGGCATCTGAGTGGGCAGCAGGGGCACGGAGGGGACGCTGGGCACTCCCGCCTCCCCCCGCCGCTGCCTGCTGGAGGGTCTCACCCGGTGGGCAGCAGTGCTGCCAGCACTGCCCACGGCGGGGGCTCTGCCCGCACCCACAGTGGGGGCACCCGGGTACCCCCTGGAACAGCGCGGGGCGCAGTGGGACAGAGGAACAGGCAGGGAGCAGGGAGGAGGCAGGGAAGAGTTGGGGAGCAGGTGAGGAGCAGGCAGGGAGCAGGATGCAGGTAAGGAGGAGGCAGGGAGCACGGAGGGAGCAGGGAAGAGGTGGGGAGCAGGTGGGGAGCAGGATGCAGGTAGGAAAGAGGCAGGGAGGAGGCAGGGAAGAGTTGGGGAGCAGGCAGGGAGCAGGTGAGGAGCAGGTGGGGAGCAGATGGGGAGCAGGATGCAGGTAAGGAGCAGGTGGGGAGCACGGAGGGAGCAGGGAAGAGGTGGGGAGCAGGTGGGGAGCAGGGAGAAGGTAGGAAAGAGGCAGGGAAGAGTTGGGGAGCAGGTGGGGAGCAGGTGGGGAGCAGGATGCAGGTAGGAAAGAGGCAGGGAGGAAGCAGGGAAGAGGCAGGGATCAGGTGGGGAGCAGGGAGAAGGTAGGAAAGAGGCAGGGAGCAGGGAGGAGGCAGGGAAGAGTTGGGGAGCAGGTGGGGAGCAGGCAGGGAGCAGGATGCAGGTAGGAAAGAGGCAGGGAGGAAGCAGGGAAGAGGCAGGGAGCAGGTGGGGAGGAGGGAGAAGGTAGGAAAGAGGCAGGGAGCAGGTGGGGAGCACGGAGGGAGCAGGATGGATGCAGATAGGGTGCAGGCAGGGAGCAGGGAGGAAGCAGGGAAGAGGCAGGGAGCGGGTGGGGAGCAGGCAGGGAGCAGGTGGGGAACGGGGAGCAGGTAGGAAAGGCAGGGAGCAGGATGGAGGCAGATAGGGTGCAGGCAGGGAGCAGGATGGAGGCAGATAGGGTGCAGGCAGGGAGCAGGTGAGGAGCAGGAAGGTTGCAGGATGGAGCAGGTAGGAAAGAGGCAGGGAGGAAGCAGGGAAGAGGCAGGAAGCAGGTGGGGAGCAGGCAGGGAGCAGGTGGGGAGCAGGGAGAAGGTAGGAAAGAGGCAGGGAGCAGGCAGGGAGCAGGTGAGGAGCAGGCAGGAAGCAGGATGCAGGTAGGGAGGAAGCATGGAGCAGGTAGGAAGGAGGCAGGGAGCAGGTGAGGAGCAGGAAGGTTGCAGGAAACAGGCAGGGTGCAGGATGGAGCAGGTAGGAAAGAGGCAGGGAGCACAGAGGGAGCAGGTGGGGAGCAGGCAGGGTACAGGTGGGGAACAGCGAGCAGGTAGGAAAGAGGCAGGGAGCAGGGAGGAAGCAGGGAAGAGGCAGGGAGCAGGTGGGGAGGAGGCAGGGAGCAGGTGAGGAGCAGGAAGGGTGCAGGGAACAGGCAGAGGTGCAGGAGTGGCCAGGTCCAGCCCTTGGGTGGCCCAGAGCCACCGCCCAGCACAGCCACCTCACAGGGGAACACAGCACCCACACACAGCCAGGCTCCTGCCTGACCCCAGCTCCCAGTGCTCCCAGTTGGATCTGGGACCCCATCCACTCCAATCCCAGTGATCCCAGTTGGGACTGAGACATTCCCCGTATTCCAATGCTCCCACTTGGGACTGGAATTTTCCCTCTCCTCTCCCAGTCCCCGCTCAATCCCAGCCATGCAAAAGGTTCCAATTTATCCCAAATTTTATTTCAAGTTTTAATTCCAAATTTCACTGGTGTCACACGGGTGACCCCAAGTCCTCCTGCCCTGGCACGAGGGTGCCCAGGAGCGTCCCCAAGTGAGGATCCCCCCACTCTGAGCTCCCGGGCAGGGCAGGAACCTCCCTGCACACCTCGAGCCCCTGGACGCCGTAACCCCCGCAATGGCACCAGTGCCAGGGGGCGCCGGGGGGATAAAAAGGGCTCCTTGAAGCAGAGCCACAGCCGGGGGGGGGGGGGCTCAGAGGGGGCCCCCGTGGCGGCTGCGGCAGGTGATGAGGTACTGGGGGTAGGCCTGGGTGTCGTTGAAGATGACGAAGATGTCGGGCTGCCGGGGGTCGTCCACCACGCTGTGGTAGCGCTGGGGGACGCCGCAGCCCTCTCGGAGAGGGGGTGCCCCCAGCCCCGGCCGCCCGGCCGCGAACTCCCCGGTCAGCACCTTGGCCATGAAGACGAACTTGGTGCCGTCGGCGCAGGGGGGCGAGTAGCGGTCCCGCGCCGAGATGGCCGCGCGCGCCGCGAAGTACACGCCGCGGCCGTAGAGCGTGGCTGAGGGGGCGGGCATCAGCTGGGGCACGGGGTTGGGGGGGGTGTGCCAGCGGCACCGGGCCCGCGTCGGCACCCCGGGCCCATATTGGCACCCCGTTCTACACCGAGGGCACCGTGCCCACCTCGGAACCCCGTTCCCATGCACCCATGATCGCGCAATTCCTGCGCAAATTCCTGCCCCTAACCCTAAACCAATTCCTGCACGGTGCCCACCTCACCACACCATGGGCACTGTACCCACCTTGGCACCCCATTCCCATGCCCCCATGGTCACCTTATCCCTTTGCAAACGCCACCATGCCCACCTCACGACCCCATTCCACACCACGGGCACCGTGCCCACCCTAGCACCCCATTCCCATGCACCCATCATCTCCCTATTCCAGTGCAAATGGCACCGTGCCCACCTCACCACCCCGTTCCACACCAAGGGCACCGTGCCCACCTCACCAGTCCATTCCCACACCGAGGGCACCGTGCCCACCTTGGAAGTCCGTTCCCATGCCCCCATGATCGCGCAATTCCTGCGCAAAGTCCTGCCCCTAACCCTAAACCAATTCCTGTCCCTGAGCTGGGCACCACGCCAACCTCACCACCCTGTTCCACACCAAGGGCACCGTGCCCACCTCGGAACTCCATTCCTATCCCCCCATGGTCACCCTATTCCAGTGCAAATGGCACCGTGCCCACCTCACCACCCCGTTCCCAAACCGAGGGCACTGTGCCCACCCTGGCACCCCATTCCCATGCCCCCATCATCACCCTATTCCTGTGCAAATGGCACCGTGCCCACCTCACTACCCCACTCCCACAACAAAGGCACCGTGCCCACCCTGGAACCCCATTCCCATGCCCCCATGGTCACCTTATCCCTTTGCAAACGCCACCATGCCCACTTTACCACCCCATTCCACACCATGGGCACCGTGCCCACCCTGGCACCCCATTCCCATGGACCCATGGTCACCCTATTCCAGTGCAAATGGCACCGTGCCCACCTCACCACCCCGTTCCACACCAAGGGCACCGTGCCCACCTCACCAGTCCATTCCCACACCGAGGGCACCGTGCCCACCTCGGAACCCCGTTCCCATGCACCCATGATCACGCAATTCCTGCGCAAAGTCCTGCCCCTAACCCTAAACCAATTCCTGCCCCTGAGGTGGGCACCGTGCCCACCTCACCACCCCATTCCCACACTGAGGGCACCATGCCCACCTTGGAACTCCATTCCTTTCCCCCCATGGTCACCCTATTCCTGTGCAAATGGCACCGTGCCCACCTCACCGCCCCATTCCACACCAAGGGCACCGTGCCCACCCTGGCACCCCATTCCCATGCCCCCATGGTCACCTTATCCCTTTGCAAACGCCACCAGACCCACCTCACCACCCCATTCCACACCAAGGGCACCGTGCCCACCTTGGAACCCCATTCCCATGCCCCCATCATCACCCTATTCCTGTGCAAATGGCACCGTGCCCACCTCACCACCCCATTCCCACACTGAGGGCACCGTGCCCGCCTTGGCACCCCATTCTCATAGACCCACGGTCACCCTATTCCAGTGCAAATGGCACCGTGCCCACCTCACCACCCCGTTCCACACCATGGGCACTGTACCCACCCTGGCACCCCATTCCCATGCCCCCATCATCTCCCTATTCCTGTGCAAATGGCACTGTGCCCACCTCACTACCCCATTCCCACAACAAAGGTACCGTGCCCACCCTGGAACCCCATTCCCATGCCCCCATGGTCACCTTATCCCTTTGCAAACGCCACCATGCCCACTTTACCACCCCATTCCACACCATGGGCACCGTGCCCACCCTGGCACCCCATTCCCATGGACCCATGGTCACCCTATTCCAGTGCAAATGGCACCGTGCCCACCTCACCACCCCGTTCCACACCAAGGGCACCCTGCCCACCTCACCAGTCCATTCCCACACCGAGGGCACCGTGCCCACCTTGGAAGTCCGTTCCCATGCCCCCATGATCGCGCAATTCCTGCGCAAATTCCTGCCCCTAACCCGAAACCAACTCCTGCCCCTGAGGTGGGCAACACGCCCACCTCACCACCCTGTTCCACACCATGGGCACCATGCCCACCTCACCACCCCATTCCCACACTGAGGGCACCATGTCCACCTTGGAACTCCATTCCTATCCCCCCATGGTCACCCTATTCCAGTGCAAATGGCACCGCGCCCACCTCACCACCCTGTTCCACACCATGGGCACTGTGCCCACCCTGGCACCCCATTCCCATGCCCCCATGGTCACCCTATTCCTGTGCAAATGGCACTGTGCCCACCTCACCAGTCCATTCCCACACCAAGGGCACCGTGCCCACCTCACCACCCCGTTCCCACACTGAGGGCACCGTGCCCACCTTGGCACCCCATTGCCATTCCAATGGCACCCAGTGCCCTCTTCCCATGCTGTCAGCACCAGGCCCACATGGACACCATGCCCCCCTCAGTGCCCCGTTCCCATGCCAATGGCACCGTTCCCACACTGGCACGATGTTCCCATGCTGACCGCACCGTGCCTCCCCTGGCGCCCTGTTCCCACACCCAAGGGCGCCACGAGGTCACCCCACAGCCGCCCGGCGCTCACCGTTCTTCCCGCAGAAGCTGCGGTTGAAGCCGTGCAGGCAGATCTCGCAGCTGGAGGCCTTGGTGGTGCCGTGGAAGAGGACGCGCTCCACGGCGGTGCCGGCGGCGCAGGCACGCTTCACGCTGCCCTTCTTCAGCTGGTACTGCTTGTACAGCACCGGATGGATCAGCTTCTGCACCTGCTGGGCACCGCCGTGTCACTGCCCTGCCGCGGGGACGCCCCGGGGGTCCCACATGCCCAGCCCCACCTGCACGACGCTGATCTGGCCGCGCAGCTCCTCCAGAGTCGCGCAGAAATGCCGCACCGTGTCGGCGAACTCCTCCGAGTCCTCAGGCAGCGCCATCAGCCGCACCTCCTCCTCCAGCCCCGCCAGCTCTGGCCCTGCCGGACAAAGCCCCGGTGAGCGTGGGCGCAGCGAGGGGCAGGGCCGGCCCCGCGGCACCCGCACGCACCGAGCAGGAAGAAGGTGCTGTCCAGCGGCGGCTGGCTGCGGCAGACGGGCGCGGCGCGGGCGCTGCCGATGTCAAACTCCTCCATGCGCTCCAAATCCACGGTGAAGGGCCGCCCATCCAGCACCAGATCCAGCCGGCGCTCCTGGCGCAGCCAGGCCTGCTCCAGCAGCGCCGCTGTCTCGGGGGCGTAGGGGACAGCGGTGCCAGAGGGGTCCCAGCGCACCCAATGCGCGGCGGCAGTGGTGGCAGTGGTGGCAGCGGTGACAGCGGTGACAGCGGTGGCAGCGGTGGCACCGTGCCCCGGCGGCGGCAGGTGGTGGAGCAGCGAGGCGAGGTCTTGGGCGGCAGGTGCCGTGTACTCGGCGAAGCCGCGCAGCGTGGCGGTGTCGCCACGCAGGCTGAGCTGCACGGCGTGCCGGCACCGCAGCAGGGCCAGCGCGCAGCGGCCGGCGGCCGGCAGCGCCCGCAGCCGCTCGCTCGCCACGTCCCGCGTCCGCAGGAGCCCCGCCAGCGCCCGCTCCAGCTCCCGTGTCACCGACGACGCGTCCCGCTCAAAGGAGCAGAACACCGTCACCCACGCCGCGTCGGCCGCCAGCAGCGCCTCCTCCAGCGAGGCCTCCAGCGCGGCCAGGAGCCTGGCGTCCTCCTCGGCCTGCTCCTGCTCCTGCTCCCGGCTGTAGGAGCGCAGGGACAGGGCGGTGGCACGCTCCAGCTCCTCCTGCTCGCACCACGTGCGGTCCATGGAGTACTGGATGGCCAGGGCCATCTGCACCTCCTCGTCCTCCGCCCCGGTGTCCGACAGCAGCTCCCCGGCACCCTCCCCACCGGCTGCGCAGATGAAGGCAGCGTTGTGGTCCCGCTCGTTGCCGGGGACGGTGCCGGGCCACAGCTCGGGGCTCCCACGCTCGTCGGCGTCGCTCGGGCGCAGTGCTGCCAGCACCTTCTTGATCTCCTCTGCAGGAGCTGCGGGGCGTCAGCCATGAGGCCCCCACCACGTCCTGGGGGAGGACCAGCACCCACGGGCCCCTCATCCCACTGCAGCACCCCGAGAGCGGGCTCCAAAGCCGCGCCCTCGCCCCTCACCTGCGCTGGGATGAAAGCCGTCGCCACCACCATCGCCATCAGCAGCCGCAGTGCTGCCCTCAGGCAGGTCCTGGTGCCAGGACTGTGCCCGGGGCTCCCGGTGGCCGACGGCGGGCAGCAGCTCGTCCAGCTCCAGCTGTGGGGATCAAGGGGTTGGCATCACCAGCGCCGCTCCAGCACAACAGGGACCAGCACAACGGCGCCCGCCTGCCAGACCCCTCCCCATGAGGCTGCACCTGGGGATCCGGAGGGCTCCAGGGTTCACCGTCCAGCTGGATGACGCACTGGAAGCGGCTCTCCAGCTGCTGGAGGAGGCTCTGCCCGGCCAGGTCCCACAGGAAGCGGGCAACGCCGGGGAAGCGCAGGGTTGTGGAGTGCGAGGCCACAGAGTCCAGCAGGCTCTGCAGGAAATCCGCCACGGCCCGGCACCGGCCCGGCTCCCCACTCACCTGTCAGCAGACGGGCAAAGGGTCAGCAGCTGGGCACCAGCGCCTGCCCAGCTCCTCACTCACCTGCAGGCAGTGTGGGCAGCACCACGGGGCTGGCAGCCTCTGGCACCAGGATGTGCTGTGAGCACGGGGAGGTGGGAGACAGCAGAGACCCCTGCCCACACCCCTGCCCCTACGTGCCACACCTCCCTGCACTGCTGCCTGCACCTGTCTGTACCTGCCCACACCTACCTGTACCTCCCTGCACTGCTTCCTGCACCTCCCTGCCCTACTGCCTGCACCTGTCTGTACCTGCCCACACCTCCCTGCACTGCTGCCTGCACCTTCCCACACCTACCCATACCTCCTTGCACTGCTGCCTGCACCTTCTTGCACCTCCCTGCACTGCTGCCTGCACCTGCCCACACCTGTCTGGACCTTCCCACACTTACCTGTACGTCCCTGCACTGCTGCCCACACCTGCCTGCACCTGTACCTGCTGGCACCTCCCTGCACCGCTGCCTGCACCTTCCCGCACCTGCCTGCACTGCTGCCTGCACCTGTCTGTACCTGCCCACACCTCCCTGCACTGCTGCCTGCACCTGTCCACAGCTCCCTGCACCTGCCCACACCTGTCTGCACCTTTCCACACCTACCTGTACCTCCCTGTACCGCTGCCTGCCCACACCTCCCTGCACCGCTGCATGCACCTGCCTGTACTTACCCACACCTGCCTGCACTGCTGCTCGCACCTGCCCACACCTGCCCGTACCTGCCCACACCCCTGCCTGCAGCTCACCCGGAACCCAGAGACGTCCCCTCCCTCCAGTGGCAGCAGGGACACGTCGGAGACGCTGCTGAGCATGTCCTGGTAGTGCTGCTGCAGGTACCGCACAGCTCCCGGCTCCGCTGGCACCAGCGCCTCGTCCTGCGCCAGCGCCGCCGCCGTCGGCTCCGGGACCACCACCGACACGGGCCTCGGGGGCTGGGCCTGGCTGGGCACGGCCCTGAACCCCTCTGTGTCCTTGTCCCTGCTGGGGAAGGCGGCTGAAGGCTGCCCCGGCCCCGGGGGTGATGTTGGCGCTGCCGGCGCTGCGTCCGGTGGGGGGTTCGTGTGTGCCGCGGCGGGGTCTGAGGACGCCTCTGTGTCCGGCGGGCAATCTGTGTCCACCAAGGGGTCCCTGACCAGCAGGGGCTCCACGACAGGAGGAGGGGCCCCCGTCCGGAGCGGGGACAGCGTCCAGGGCCGTGTCCGTGCTCGCCTCCAGCAGCTCCAGGAAGGGGAAGTGGGGGACGAGCTCCAGCACCACGTCCTGCAGCCGGTGTGGCCTCTGCAGCACCCGCTCTGCGGCTGCGGGGGGGACAAACGGACGGGCAGCCGGCGGCCCAGAGCGGCTCCCCGCGGCCCCCTGGCACCGGCGGGCGTTCCCGCTGGCAGCCCCTCACCTGCTGGCTCCTGGAAGGTGACGACGGCCCCGCGCCCGCCTGGCAGCGTCCGCACGTCCCTCACGCGGCCGCCGCCGCTGCGCCGGTTCTCGAAGTAGAGCTCGAGCAGGTCCCGGCTCGGCGCCGGCCCTGCTGCCCGCACCAGCACCGCGGGGCTCCGCGGCGCCCGCAGCAGCGCCAGCCCCCGCTGCCGCGCCCGCTGCTCCGCCGCCGCCAGCTCTGCGGCACGGGCAGCGCTGGCACCGCGCGCACCGGCGAGCCCGCGGCCGTGCCGCCGTCAGAACCCGCGCCCCAAAACACCACCCTGGTGCCCTGGTCTTTGAAAGCGTTTTCTTTTCTAGCTCTTTTGACAGCTCTAAAGTTCTTTTAAAAGTTTTCTAGGCCTTCTGATGTCTACGTTTTCCTACTGGAGTTCTCAGGCACTGCTCACATAAATAATGATTGTTTTGCATCCTTCTTTGCGACAAGAAAGAACGAATAGACTATTCGTTTGACCAGTGTGGTTGGAGAGGTAGAAATCTCATCCTCCAATCCACCGTCACTTTTAGAATTCTCTATGTTTCGAACCCAGAAATAAAATTTACTCTCTTTCTCTTCGGAACTCACCAAACTTCTGTGTGCTCGTTCCGTGTCCAACAACAGCACCACCCCAGCCCATCAGCCCCCATAATACTCCCACCCCTGGCACCACTGTCCCCCCACCCCTCAGCAGCCTGACCCTGCCAGCCCAGCCCCCGTATCCCCCACCCTGTTCCCCCCAACCCCCTGGCAGCTCCACCCCACCACAACCCCACCCCTGACAACCCCCATCCCACCCTGGTGTCCCCCCACCCAGTCCCACCTGGGGGGGTGAGGGGGTCCTGCAGGCGCAGCAATCTCCAGCCGGGCGCAGAGACCTGGCACAGGGTCACAGTGCGGGGGGGGACCCCCAGCAGGGTCTCCAGGGGTAAGTCCAGGTGCTCTGAGGGGGTCCTGGGGTCCAGATCGCGCAGCAGCAGGTGGCTGGGGTCCCAGGGGGGGGCCAGGCGCACCCCCAGCTCGGCCCCCCCAAGCCTGTGGCTGCCGTGGGCCAACACGTTCTGAGCGTCTGTGGAGGGAAGCCGGGGTCACCTGGGACTCACCCAGCACCCTGTCCCCACCCCCCGGGGGCACAGCACTGCTCACCAGTGCTCCCAGTAGGGCTGGGAGCTCCAATCCCAGTGCTCCCAGTCGGTACTGGGCACCCCATACCCTATCCCAGTGTACTCAGTGGGGATGGGAGCTCCAAACACAATCCCAGTGCTCCCAGTCGGGATTGGGTCCCCCCATACCCTATCCCAGTGCTCCCAGTGAGACTGGGATCCCCCATACCCTATCCCAGTGCTCCCAGTGGGGCTGGGAGCTCCAAACACAATCCCAGTGCTCCCAGTCGGGATTGGGACCCCCCACACCCTATCCCAGTGCTCCCAGTGAGACTGGGATCCCCCATACCCTATCCCAGTGCTCCCAGTGGGGCTGGGAGCTCCAAACACAATCCCAGTGCTCCCAGTCGGGATTGGGACCCCCATACCCTATCCCAGTGCTCCCAGTGAGACTGGGATCCCCCATACCCTATCCCAGTGTTCCCAGTGGGGCTGGGAGCTCCAAACACAATCCCAGTGCTCCCAGTCGGGATTGGGACCCCCACACCCTATCCCAGTGCTCCCAGTGAGACTGGGATCCCCCATACCCTATCCCAGTGCACCCAGTGGGGATGGGAGCTCCAAACACAATCCCAGTGGGGCTGGGGGCCCCACACCCTATCCCAGTGCTCCCAGTGGGACTGGGAGCCCCACAGCCCATGCCAGTGCTCCCAGTAGGGCTGGGAACTCCAATCCCAGTGCTCCCAGTCGGTACTGGGCACCCCATACCCTATCCCAGTGTACTCAGTGGGGATGGGAGCTCCAAACACAATCCCAGTGCTCCCAGTCGGGATTGGGGCCCCCACACCCTATCCCAGTGCACCCAGTGGGGCTGGGAGCTCCAAACACAATCCCAGTGCTCCCAGTCGGGATTGGGACCCCCCACACCCTATCCCAGTGCACCCAGTGGGGCTGGGAGCTCCAAACACAATCCCAGTGCTCCCAGCAGGGATTGCCTCCCCCCCACCCCATCCCAGTGCACCCAGTGGGACTGGGAACCCCCACACCCCATGCCAGTGCTCCCAGTTGAGACTGGGAGCCCCACGGCCCACCTCAGTGTACCCAGTGGAACTGGGACCCCCCCATACCCTATCCCAGTGTACCCAGTGAGGCTGGGAGCTCCAAACACAATCCCAATGCTCCCAGTTGGGATTGGGCCCCCCACACCCTATCCCAGTGCCCCCGGTGGGAGTAAGATCCCCAAACCCCATCCCAGTGCTCCCAGCTGGGACTGGGGCCCCCAAACCCCGTCCCAATGATCCCAATGGGACTGGGACTCCCAAACCCCATCCCAGTGCTCCCAGCTGGGACTGGGATGGTCAAACACCCTATCCCAATAATCCCAGTGTGACTGAAACCCCCAAACCCCATCCCAGGGCTCCCAGTGGGACTGAAACCCCCAAACCCCATCTCACTGCTTCCAGCTGGGACTGGGAACAGTCACACACCCCATCCCAGTGCTCCCACCTGGGACTGAGCCCCCCAAACCCCATCCCAGTGCTCCCAGCTGGGACTGAGACCCCAAACCCCATCCCAGTGCTCCCAGCTGGGACTGGGGCCCCCAAGCCCCATCCCAATGATCCCAGCTGGAACTGGGAACAGTCACATACCGCATCCCAGTGCTCCCAGTGGGACTGAGACCCCAAACCCCATCCCAGTGCTCCCAGTGGGACTGAAACCCCCAAGCCCCATCCCAGTGCTCCCAGCTAGAACTGAAACCCCCAAGCCCCATCCCAGTGCTCCCAGCTAGAACTGAGACCCCCAAACCCCATCCCAGTGCTCCCAGCTGGGACTGAGACCCCAAACCCCATCTCAGTGCTCCCAGCTGGAACTGGGAACAGTCATACATCCCACCCCAGTGTTCCCAGTGGGACTGAGCCCTCCAAACCCCATCCCAGTGCTCCCAGCTGGGACTGAGACCCCCAAACCCCATCCCAGTGCTCCCAGTGGGACTGAGACCCCCAAACCCCATCCCAGTGCTCCCAGCTGGGACTGAGACCCCCAAGCCCCATCCCAGTGCTCCCAGTGGGACTGAGACCCCCAAACCCCATCCCAGTGCTCCCAGCTGGAACTGGGACTCCCAAATCCCATCCCAGTGCTCCCAGCTGGGACTGAAACCCCCAAACCCCATCCCAGTGCTCCCAGCTGGAACTGGGACCCCCAAACCCCATCCCAGTGCTCCCAGCTGGGACTGAGACCCCCAAACCCCATCCCAGTGCTCCCAGCTAGAACTGAGACCCCCCAAATCCCATCCCAGTGCTCCCAGTGGGACTGAGATCCCCAAATCCCATCCCAGTGCTCCCAGCTAGAACTGAGATCCCCAAACCCTATCCCAGTGCTCCCAGCTGGAACTGGGAACAGTCACACATCCCACCCCAGTGTTCCCAGTGGGACTGAGCCCTCCAAACTCCATCCCAGTGCTCCCAGCTGGGACTGAGACCCCCAAGCCCCATCCCAGTGCTCCCAGTGGGACTGAGACCCCCAAACCCCATCCCAGTGCTCCCAGCTGGGACTGGGACCCCCAAACCCCATCCCAGTGCTCCCAGTGGGACTGAGACCCCCAAACCCCATCCCAGTGCTCCCAGCTGGGACTGGGACCCCCAAACCCCATCCCAGTGCTCCCAGCTGGGACTGGGACCCGCCAAACCCCATTCCAGTGCTCCCAGTGGGACTGAGACCCCCAAACCCCATCCCAGTGCTCCCAGCTGGGACTGGGACCCGCCAAACCCCATTCCAGTGCTCCCAGTGGGACTGAGACCCCCAAACCCCATCCCAATGATCCCAATGGGACTGGGACCCCCAAACCCCATCCCAGTGCTCCCAGTGGGACTAAGACCCCCAAACCCCATCCCAGTGCTCCCAGCTGGAACTGGGACCCCCCAAACCCCATCCCAGTGCTCCCAGTGGGACTGAGACCCCCAAACCCCATCCCAATGATCCCAATGGGACTGGGACCCCCAAACCCCATCCCAGTGCTCCCAGCTGGAACTGGGAACAGTCACACATCCCACCCCAGTGTTCCCAGTGGGACTGGGACCCCCAAACCCCATCCCAGTGCTCCCAGCTAGAACTGAGACCCCCAAATCCCATCCCAGTGCTCCCAGTGGGACTGAGATCCCCAAATCCCATCCCAGTGCTCCCAGCTGGAACTGAGATCCCCAAACCCCATCCCAGTGCTCCCAGCTGGAACTGGGAACAGTCACACATCCCATCCCAGTGTTCCCAGTGGGACTGAGCCCTCCAAACCCCATCCCAGTGCTCCCAGTGGGACTGGGACCCCCAAACCCCATCCCAGTGCTCCCAGCTGGGACTGAGACCCCCAAACCTCATCCCAGTGCTCCCAGCTGGGACTGGGACACGACCCCCTGCCCACACTTACCCTGGGGGTCCTCGAAGGTGAGGAAGAGGAGGGGGCCAAGGCGCTGGCAGCTCTGCACGGGCCCCCCGCCCGAGCGCCGCCGGCTCTCGAAGTACAGCACCAGCAGCTCCTCGGGGGCCTCGGGGGGCACCCCCTGCACCTCCAGCACCCCCCCTGCCATCCTGGGGCACCCACACACTTGGGGCTGGCACCCCCTCGCTTCCTGTACGCCCCCCGCCCTGCCGTGCCCCCCCGTGACCCCAAACCCCCTCCCCAAAAACCCCGTCCGCGCCCCCCGGACCAAGCCCCCCCCTCCCCGGTACCGCGTCCCCGCGTCCCCTGTAGCCACAAGCAGGACCCCCCCTCCACGCCCCGGACCGCGACCCCCGCCGCTCGCCCCGGTCCTCCCCAGCCCCGTGGGGACCCCCAGAGCCCCCCGGCAGGGCCCCCCCCCACGCACCGGAGGCTGCGAGGCTCCGCCCCGGCCAAGAACCGAAACCGAAACGGGGCCAAAACGGGAAGGGGAAGGGCGGGGGGCGGGACCGGGGTGGGGACACGGGACGGGCCCCACGCGGGACGGGGGGGGGACGCGTGGCCGGCCCGCAGGGTGGGGCCTGGGGCCGCGGCCGCACGCGGGACACGTGTGCCCCACGGGTGACAGGGGGACAAGTGGCTGGCCGCCGCGCGTGACCGGCCCCACGAGTGACCGGGGGACACGGAACTGACCGCGGAAGTGGCGGTGGGGTGCGGAAAAAGCGCCTCGGGTGGCGGCGGTACACGGGGACGCCTGGCCCCACGCGTGACGCGGGGCCGCGGAGCTGCCCCCAGATGCGGGCGAGGGGACGCGGAAAGCGCCCCGCGGATGGCAGCGGTGCGCGGGGCCGTCGCGGAGAATGACACGGCGCCATCCACGCGGGCGGCAGGGGGACAAGCGGCCCGTCCCTCCCGCGGGACCCCGTGACCAGGGGACACGGAAAAAGCCCCGCGGGGTGGGGTGGGTGGGGTGGAGGGTTACACCGAGAATGACATGGGCGCACGGAGCACCCCCAGGGGGGTGACAGGGCGACACGTGGGCCGCCCCTTGCGCGTCACCGGGGGCGCCTGGCCGCCCCCCACGCGTGACACGGCGCGGAACCGGGGGCCGGCCGCCGCCAGGGGGCGCACCCGTGGCCCCGCCCCCAGCGAGGCCACGCCCCCTGTGGCTACGCAGCCTCACCCTCCCCAAGCCCCGCCTCCACCAAGCCCCGCCCCCCTGCGAGCCCCGCCCCGTCCGGCGCGCAGCGAGCGGACCCCGCGCAGCTCGGCCCGGCCGGTGAGCGGGGGGCGATCGGGGGGTCCCGGGGCTCGGGACGGGGGGGGCGCAGGCGGCGAGCAAGAGCAGCGGGGGCTCCGGAGCCGCCGCCGAGCGCGGTTCGCTCCGCCGCTTCCCGCTGCCGCATTCCGCAGCGCGCGGGTTCGGTGCGGGGGGGGGGGGGGGGGTATCGGGGCCGAGCGGGACCCCCGCGGCCGCGGGCACGGCGGGGGTCTCCAGGCTTTCCCCCACCCCCCCCCGCCTCCCACCAACCTTCCCCGCGGTAGCGCTCGGGGATTAGGCTCGCTTGCTGCCGTAAATAGGCCGCGCCGGGGCTTTACCGAGCGTCAGGGCAAAGCGGCTTTACGGGACTCGGAGAGAAGCGGTGCGGGGGCGGGCGGGCGGCACCCCCGCCAACCCCGTGACGCGGGAGCGCCCGCACCCCCGCAACGCCGCCCCGCCGGGCTGTGGGCATCCCTGCGCCCCCCGCACGCCGTGCTGCGGACACCCCCGCACCCCGTGATGCGGGCCCCCCCCCCAGCAATCCGGGATGCGGACACCCCGCGGCCCCTGACCCCGTTCAGGGTGTCTCCCGTGCCCCCCGAAATGCGCCCCCCCGCCCGGTGTCGGTGCCGCAGGGCCGAGCTCCGTCCCGCCGCCCGCCCGGGGCGCGGGGCCGTCACGCGGCCGCCGCGGTTGCGCCACCGGCCGGCGCTGCCCGTTGGCCGGGCCGGGGCCGCTGCGGCACCGGCAACAGCGGCGGCACCGCACCGGCACCGCCGCCCGCCAGGCTGCGGCACCGCGCGGGTGCCGGCGCCGGTACCGCACCGCCCCGTTTTGTAACCGCGCTCCGGGAGCGGGGGCGGCCCCCGGGGGGCTGCGGCGGAGCCCGCCCGGCTCGATGAGGCGCGGCCGAGGCCGGGCCTGGGCACGGGCCTGGCAGGACGCCGCCGCTCCCGGCGGCGGCCCGAGGGGGCAGTGAAGCAGCGCCGGAGCTCCCCCGCACCGCTGCCGGTAATCGCGGCAGGAACCGGGCCCGCGCAGCGATCCCCGGACCCGCGCTCCGCCCCGCGGCCGAGCCCCCGAGGCGCCCCCGGGCCCGCACGTCGCCCCTGCCCCGGGCCCGTTGCCATGGCAACGGCCTCGCCGCCGCCATCTTGTGCGGGCGCGGGGGCGGGGGGGAGCAGGACGGGACCCCCCCCGATGGCGGGGGACCCCAATTCTGGGGCATCCCCCAGTGGGGACCCCCATTCCGGGGCATTCTCGAGTGGGGACCCCCATTCCGGGGCATCCCCCAGTGGGGACCCCCATTCCGGGGCATTCCCGAGTGGGGACCCCCATTCTAGGACATCTCCGAGTGGGGACCCCCATTTTGGGGCATCCCCCAGTGGGGACCCCCATTCTAGGACATCTCCGAGTGGGGACCCCCATTTTGGGGCATCCCCCAGTGGGGACCCCCATTCCGGGGCATCCCCGAGTGGGGACCCCCATTCCGGGGCATCCCCCAGTGGGGACCCCAATTCTGGGGCATCCCCCAGTGGGGACCCCCATTTTGGGGCCTCTCCGAGTGGGGACCCCCATTTCGGGGCCTCTCCGAGTGGGAACCCGCATTCCGGGGCATTCCCCAGTGGGGACCCCCATTCCGGGGCATCTCCCGGCAGGGACCCCCACTGAGGCGCTGAACTGCCCGGGGACCCCCAGGAATGGGAGGTGGTGGCCAGGGGGGCTGGTGGCCATGGGGGGCTGATGGCCATGGGGGACTGGTGGCCATGGGGGAGGGCTGATGGCCATGGGGGGTTGATGGCCATGGGGGGCTGATGGCCATAGAGGAGGGCTGATGGCCAGAGGGGAGGGCTGATGGCCAGGGGGTTTGATGGCCATGGGGGAGGGCTGATGGCCAGAGGGGAGGACTGATGGCCAGGGGGTTTGATGGCCATGGGGGGTTGATGGCCATGGAGGAGGGCTGATGGCCAGGGGGGTTGATGGCCATGGGGGGGCTGATGGCCATGGGGGACTGATGGCCAGGGGGTTTGATGGCCATGGGGGGTTGATGGCCATGGAGGAGGGCTGATGGCCAGGGGGGACTGGTGGCCATGGGGGGTTGATGGCCATAGAGGAGGGCTGATGGCCATGGGGGGCTGATGGCCATAGAGGAGGGCTGATGGCCATGGGGGGTTGATGGCCATAGAGGAGGGCTGATGGCCATGGGGGTTGATGGCCAGGGGGGACTGGTGGCCATGGGGGGCTGATGGCCATAGAGGAGGGCTGATGGCCATGGGGGGCTGATGGCCATAGAGGAGGGCTGTTGGCCAGGGGGGTTGATGGCCATGGGGGAGGGCTGATGGCCAGAGGGGAGGACTGATGGCCAGGGGGTTTGATGGCCATGGGGGGTTGATGGCCATGGAGGAGGGCTGATGGCCATGGGGGGCTGATGGTCATGGGGGGCTGATGGCCATAGAGGAGGGCTGATGGCCATGGGGGACTGATGCCCATGGAGGAGGGCTGATGGCCATGGGGGACTGGTGGCCATGGGGGGGCTGATGGCCATGGGGGACTGATGGCCAGGGGGTTTGATGGCCATGGGGGGTTGATAGCCATGGAGGAGGGCTGATGGCCATGGGGGACTGATGGCCCTGTGGGGCTGCTGAGGACAGATTGATGGCTGTGGGGGGGACAGCCATGAGGGGCTGATGGCTGTACTGGATGATGACTGGGGGGACAAAGAGGGGGGGGACGATGGCTCTGGGGGATGACGGGGAGGTGGGTGACAGCCAGGAGGTGGGGGATGACACCACTAACCCCATATCCCCCCCCCCCACCGCAGCACCAAGGCGGCCGCAGCCTGCGGGCCACCATGTCCCACGAGAAGAGCTTCCTGGTGACCAGCGACGGCTTCGGGGGCCAGCAACCGCCGACGGCCCCCCCAGCCTACCCTCAGCCCCCCTACCCCGTCGCCCCGTACCCCCAGCCCCAGTTTGCCCCCGCGCCCTACCCCCAGCCGGGCTTCACGCAGGGGCCGGGGCCGTACCCGCCGCCGGGGCCGTACCCCCCTGCCGGGCCGTACCCCCCCGGGCCGTACCCCCCGCCCGGGCCGTACCCCCAGGGCCCCTATGGCCAGCCGCCCTATGCCCAGCCCCAGCCCATGGTCCCTGGCGACCAGGACTGTAAGTATTGGGGAAAAAAAAGGGGGGGTGGGGGGGCTCCAAATGGGGCGTGGGACCCTCCTGGCTCCCAGATGGGGGCCCCCAGTGGGGTGTGTGACACCCCCGGGATTTTGTCTGAGTCTGGGGGCTTCAGGTGGGTGGGGCAGCCCCCTGGGCTTTGGGCACTGAGGGCATCCCTGGGGTGGGGGGTCTGGCAGCTCAGGGGGGCCACCCCACACGTCCTGTGGGGCAGCTGGGGGACCGTGCCCACCGGGGATGGCGCTGGGGGAGGGTCCACTGCCCAGAGCTGTGCCAGCTGTGCCACCTGGCTTTGGGGGGGCACTCCCCGTGTCTCCTGGGACCCCCACGCCGAGCGGTGTGCCCCCCCCCCTGCCCACAGCCCCCCTGCACAGCACCTACCACGAGGACGGGCCCCCCTCCTACTATGACAACCAGGACTTCCCGTCGGCGCACTGGGACGACAAGAGCATCCGGCAGGCCTTCATCCGCAAGGTGGGACGCCGGGGGGCTGGCGGCGGGGCGCGGGGCCTCGGGGGGGCTCCCCCGTGACCCTCCCTTCCCCGCCGTCCCCAGGTGTTCCTGGTGCTCACGCTGCAGCTGACCGTCACCTTCGCCTTCGTGACCGTCTTCACCTTCGTCAAAGGCGTGCGGGGCTTCGTGCAGCGCAACGTGTGGACGTACTACGTGTCCTACGCCGTGTTCTTCATCTCCCTCATCGTCCTCAGCTGCTGCGGCGACTTCCGCCGCAAGCACCCCTGGAACCTCGTGTCCCTGGTGGGCCGGGGGCACGGCCGGCCGGGCCGGGATGGGTTTGGGGATGCCGGGCCGGGGACACGGCGTGGAGGGGGTTTAAGGGTGCTGGGCTAGGGGCATGTGGAAGGTTTGGGGTGTCACGGTGGGGATGGGTTTGGGGGTGCTGAGCCCGGGGCACACAGAGGATTTAAGGGTGTTGGGCTGGGGGCACATGGAAGGTCTGGGGGTGTCACGGTGGGGGTGGGTTTGGGGGTGCTGAGCTGGGTGGGTTGACAGGGTGGGTTTGGGGATGCTGAGCCCAGGCCACACAGGGTTTAAGGGTGCTGGGCTGGGGGCAAATGGAAGGTTTGGGGGTGCCACGGTGGGGATGGGTTTGGGGGTGCCGAGCCCGGGGCACACAGAAGGTTTAAGGGTGTTGGGCTGGGGGCACATGGAAGGTTTGGGGGTGCTGAGCTGGGGGCACACAGAGGATTTAAGGGTGTTGGGCTGGGGGCACATGGAAGTTTTGGGGGTGTCACGGTGGGGGTGGGTTTGGGGGTGCTGAGCTGGGTGGGGTGACAGGGCAGGTTTGGGGGTGCTGAGCCAGAGGCACACAGAGGGTTTAAGGGTGCTGGGCTGGGGGCACATGGAAGGTTTGGGGGTGCTGAGCTGGGTGGGGTGACATGGAAGGTTTGGGGGTGCTGAGCCAGAGGCACACAGAGGATTTAAGGGTGTTGGGCTGGGGGCACATGGAAGGTCTGGGGGTGTCATGGTGGGGGTGGGTTTGGGGGTGCTGAGCCCGGGGTACACAGAGAGTTTAAGGGTGTTGGCCTGGGGGCACATGGAAGTTTTGGGGGTGTCACGGTGGGGGTGGGTTTGGGGGTGCTGAGCCCGGGGCACACAGAAGGTTTAAGGGTGTTGGGCTGGGGGCACATGGAAGGTTTGGGGGTGCTGAGCTGGGTGGGGTGACAGGGCAGGTTTGGGGGTGCTGAGCCAGGGGCACACAGAGGGTTTAAGGGTGCTAGGCTGGGGGCACATGGGAGGTTTGGGGGTGCTGAGCTGGGTGGGGTGACAGGGCAGGTTTGGGGGTGCTGAGCCAGTGGCACACAGAGAGTTTAAGGGTGCTGGGCTGGGGGCTCATGGAAGGTTTGGGGGTGTCACGGTGGGGATGGGTTTGGGGGTGCTGAGCCCGGGGCACACAGAGAGTTTGGAGGTGCCAGGCTGAGGGGGCAGATTTGGGGTACTGCACCACAGAGGTGTTGGGGGTGGGTTTGGAGCTGGGTGGGGTGACAGGGCAGGTTTGGGGGTGCTGAGCCAGGGGCACACAGAGGGTTTAAGGGTGCTGGGCTGGGGGCACATGGAAGGTTTGGGGGTGCCACGGTGGGGGTGGGTTTGGGGGTGCTGAGCTGGGTGGGTTGACAGGGTGGGTTTGGGGATGCTGAGCCCAGGCCACACAGGGTTTAAGGGTGCTGGGCTGGGGGCTCATGGAAGGTTTGGGGGTGTCACGGTGGGGGTGGGTTTGGGGGTGCTGAGCCCGGGGTACACAGAGAGTTTAAGGGTGTTGGGCTGGGGGCACATGGAAGGTTTGGGGGTGCTGAGCTGGGTGGGGTGACAGGGCAGGTTTGGGGGTGCTGAGCCAGGGGCACACAGAGGGTTTAAGGGTGCTGGGCTGGGGGCTCACGGAAGGTTTGGGGGTGTCACGGTGGGGATGGGTTTGGGGGTGCTGAGCCCGGGGCACACAGAGAGTTTGGAGGTGCCAGGCTGAGGGGGCAGATTTGGGGTACTGCACCACAGAGGTGTTGGGGGCAGGTTTGGAGCTGGGTGGGGTGACAGGGCAGGTTTGGGGGTGCTGAGCCCGGGGCACACAGAAGGTTTAAGGGTGCTGGGCTGGGGGCACATGGAAGGTTTGGGGGTGCTGAGCTGGGTGGGGTGACAGGGCAGGTTTGGGGGTGCTGAGCCAGGGGCACACAGAGAGTTTAAGGGTGCTGGGCTGGGGGTACATGGAAGGTTTGGGGGTGCCACGGTGGGGATGGGTTTGGGGGTGCCAAGCCAGGGGCACACAGAAGGTTTAAGGGTGCTGGGCTGGGGGCACATGGAAGGTTTGGGGGTGCTGAGCTGGGGGCACACAGAGGATTTAAGGGTGCTGGGCTGGAGGCTCATGGAAGGTTTGGGGGTGTCACGGTGGGGGTGGGTTTGGGGGTGCTGAGCTGGGTGGGGTGACAGGGCAGGTTTGGGGGTGCTGAGCCCAGGGGCACACAGAGGGTTTAAGGATGTTGAGCTGGGGGCACATGGAAGGTTTGGGGGTGCTGAGCTGGGTGGGGTGACAGGGTGGGTTTGGGGGTGCTGAGCCAGAGGCACACAGAGGGTTTAAGGGTGTTGGGCTGGGGGCACATGGAAGGTTTAGGGGTGTCACGGTGGGGATGGGTTTGGGGGTGCCAAGCCAGGGGCACACAGAGGGTTTAAGGGTGCTGGGCTGGGGGCACATGGAAGGTTTGGGGGTGCTGAGCTGGGGGCACACAGAGGATTTAAGGGTGCTGGGCTGGGGGCTCATGGAAGGTTTGGGGGTGCCACGGTGGGGATGGGTTTGGGGGTGCTGAGCCCGGGGCACATAGAGAGTTTGGAGGTGCCAGGCTGAGGGGGCAGATTTGGGGTACTGCACCACAGAGGTGTTGGGGCAGGTTTGGAGCTGGGTGGGGTGACAGGGCAGGTTTGGGGGTGCCAAGCCAGGGGCACACAGAAGGTTTAAGGGTGCTGGGCTGGGGGCACATGGAAGGTTTGGGGGTGCTGAGCCAGGGGCACACAGAGGATTTAAGGGTGTTGGGCTGGGGGCACATGGAAGTTTTGGGGGTGTCACGGTGGGGGTGGGTTTGGGGGTGCTGAGCTGGGTGGGGTGACAGGGCAGGTTTGGGAGTGCTGAGCCAGAGGCATACAGAGGGTTTAAGGATGTTGAGCTGGGGGCTCATGGAAGGTTTGGGGGTGCTGAGCTGGGTGGGGTGACAGGATGGGTTTGGGGGTGCTGAGCCCAGGCCACACAGAGAGTTTAAGGGTGCTGGGCTGGGGGCACATGGAAGGTTTGGGGGTGCTGAGCTGGGTGGGGTGACAGGGCAGGTTTGGGGGTGCTGAGTCAGAGGCACACAGAGGGTTTAAGGGTGTTGAGCTGGGGGCTCATGGAAGGTCTGGGGGTGCTGAGCTGGGTGGGGTGACAGGGTGGGTTTGGGGGTGCTGAGCCCGGGGCACACAGAAGGTTTAAGGGTGCTGGGCTGGGGGCACATGGGAGGTTTGGGGGTGCTGAGCTGGGTGGGGTGACAGGGTGGGTTTGGGGATGCTGAGCCCAGGCCACACAGGGTTTAAGGGTGCTGGGCTGGGGGCACATGGAAGGTTTGGGGGTGCTGAGCTGGGTGGGGTGACATGGAAGGTTTGGGGGTGCTGAGCCAGAGGCACACAGAGGATTTAAGGGTGTTGGGCTGGGGGCACATGGAAAGTCTGGGGGTGTCACGGTGGGGGTGGGTTTGGGGATGCTGAGCCCAGGGCACACAGAGGGTTTAAGGTTGCTGGGCTGGTGGCTCAAGAAAGGTTTGGGGGTGTCATGGTGGGGGTGGGTTTGGGGGTGCTGAGCCAGGGGCACACAGAAGGTTTAAGGGTGCTGGGCTGGGGGCACATGGAAGGTTTGTGGGTGCTGAGCTGGGTGGGGTGACAGGGCAGGTTTAGGGGTGCTGAGCCCGGGGCACACAGAAGGTTTAAGGGTGCTGGGCTGGGGGCACATGGAAGGTTTGGGGGTGTCATGGTGGGGGTGGGTTTGGGGGTGCTGAGCCCGGGGTACACAGAGAGTTTGGAGGTGCCAGGCTGAGGGGGCAGATTTGGGGTACTGCACCACAGAGGTGTTTGGGCAAGGTTTGGAGCTGGGTGGGGTGATGGCAGGTTTGGGGGTGCCGAGCCAGGGGCACACAGAGGGTTTAAGGGTGCTGGGCTGGGGGCACATGGAAGGTTTGGGGGTGCTGAGCCAGGGGCACACAGAGGATTTAAGGGTGTTGGGCTGGGGGCACATGGAAGTTTTGGGGGTGTCACGGTGGGGGTGGGTTTGGGGGTGCTGAGCCCGGGGCACACAGAGAGTTTGGAGGTGCCAGGCTGAGGGGACAGATTTGGGGTGCTGCACCACAGAGGTGTTGGGGCAAGGTTTGGAGCTGGGTGGGGTGACAGGGCAGGTTTGGGGGCGCCGAGCCAGGGGCACACAGAGGGTCGGGGGACACTGAGCCAGGGGGCACATGGCGTGTTTGGGGGTGCCAGGCTGGGCAGACAGGCCTGATGGGTTCCCCCCTTGCCTTCCCAGTCCATCCTGACTGTCAGCCTGTCCTACATGGTGGGGATGATCGCCAGCTTCTATGACACCGAGGCTGTCATCATGGCTGTCGGCATCACCGTCGTCGTCTGCTTCACCGTCGTCATCTTCTCCCTGCAGGTCAGCGCCAGGGCTGCTCCTGTCTGGGGGGGCTCCAACCTGGGGGTACGACACCCCAGTGACTCCCTGCCGGGCTCCTGGGGGGCTGTGGGATCTCCTCTCGCAGGCCTCTGGACCCCAGATGGGGTGTACAACCCTCCCCCAGCTCCTTGCTGGGTCTCCGGCCTTCTGAGCGGGGTGATGACCCCTCGCTCTGAGCTCCCTGCTGCCTCTGGGGGCTCCACACCAGGGTCTGATCCCCCCCCCCAAAATCCCCCTCCCCACAGACCAAGTACGACTTCACCTCGTGCCGGGGCGTCCTCATCATCTGCCTCGTCGTGCTCGTCCTCTTCTCCATCCTCTGCATCTTCATCCGGAACCGCATCGTGGACATTGTCTACGCCTCGCTGGGGGCCCTGCTCTTCACCTGCGTGAGTCGGGGGGGCCGGGACCCCCAATTCCTGGGGGAGGGGGGGTGGGCAGTGCCACCAGCACCCCTGGGTGCTCCAGCTCGGTGGGGACACGCAGGGTGTGCTCGGGGTGGAGGGAGCTGGGTGTGCTCGGAGTGCCCGGCTGGTTTGGGGTGGGGTGGGGGGGGGATTTATGAAACCTGCTGGTTCCTCCCGCCCCTGACACTGCCCCATCCCGCAGTTCCTGGCGGTGGACACGCAGCTGATCCTGGGGAACAAGCAGCTGGCGCTGAGCCCCGAGGAGTACATCTTCGCCGCGCTCAACCTCTACACCGACATCATCAACATCTTCCTCTACATCCTCGCCATCATCGGCAGGGCCAAGGAGTAGCCCCCGCCGCCTCTCCCGCCCCGCCACTCCCCGCGGCCCCGCCCCGGTCGGGATCCCCTCCCTGTAGCCGGTTTTGTTGCCGTTTTGCCGGTTTTGTTGCCGTTCTCATCGCGTTCCTGCCCCGCGGGGGCTCGCTGGTGCGGGGCTGGCACGGCCCCCCCCCCGGCCCCCTGCTCCTCCCCGCTGTGAATAAGATTTATCCCCCCCTCCCCCCTTGCGTTGAACGCGGACTGGAAGCACTTTGGAACCCCCCCTCTGTCCTGTCCTGTGCCCACCACGCTGTCCCCTCCCTGTCACCCCCGTCACCACTCTGGCCGCGCAGGCAGGGGCAGTGCCGGCAGCACTGCAGAGCCCCCGAGCCACTGTCCCTGCCTGTCCCCACCCCAGGCCCCCCGAGCCACAGTCCCTGCCTGTGGCACCTCCAGGCACTTTCCCACATGGATGTACCCCTCGAGCCACTGTCCCTGTCTGTCCCCAAACCCCCTGAGCCTGTGGCACCCTCAGACCCTCCTGCTCCGAGCCACCATCCTCGCGTGGAGAGGCAACTCCCAGACCCCCCCAGGCCACCAGCCCTGCCCATTCCCACCTGCCTGTCCCCACCCCCCGAGCCACAGCCCCTGCCTGTGGCACCCCCAGTCCCCTCCCCGCGTGGCCGAGGCCCCATCCCGGTCCTGCTGTTAATAAATTGTCTTGTTCATCTCCCACGGCTCTGGCTCCATCCCAGGGAGTCCTGCTGTCCCCAGCTCCCGGTGTCCCCACCACATTCCACCAGGGCTGGGACAGCCTGGGGACAAGAAGGCTCAGGGGGGGACCCCAGCAGGACCAGAGGAGGCAGCCAGGTGAGGTTGGGTCCTACAGAGAATGAATGACATGGGAGGTGAGGTTTAGATTGGATATTGGGAAAATTCCTTCCTGGAAGGGGCAGGGCTGGAGTCGCCATCCCTGGGGGGATTTGACAGGTGTGTGCATGTGGCACTTGGGGACATGGTCTGGGGTGGTCCTGGCAGTGCCATGAGCGATGCTGGACCCCGTGGGCTCAGAGGATTTTCCATCCAACCCAAACCATTCCACGATTCCTTGATGCCCGGTCCGTCCTGGCAACTCCTGATGTGCTCCTTGGCAGCTCCAGCCCTGGCCAATATTTCCATCTCCACATTCTCCCTCGGGAAACATTCCCTGCTCCTAGGTCTCTCCTGTTCGAGAGTTCTAAGAGCAGCTTTTAAGGGTTTTAAGGTGCCACCAGCAAAGGCATCAGCAGAAGGAGGTTTGAAATAAAAGCAAAAGTACGATGAGGTTCATGGGCCAAGTTCACTCTGCTGCTCATTCAATGGTTGGAACACACAGAGACAAAAATCTTAATACCGGTCAATTTAAAGCTAAAATCACCCCGGCCTGATTCACCCAGAGGAACATCCCCGGTGCATTTGCTGCAGCGCAGTCACACCCCAAAAAGAGACCTGAGGAGCTGGCAGCAGGCAGGGGCAGGTGCTGCGTGCACAGGAGGGGCAACAGGGGATGCACAGGGGCAGGGACAGCGTTACAGCTGTGAGAAATCCCCCTGGAGCTCGGGGCAGGGACAGCGTTACAGCTGTGAGAAATCCCCCTGGAGCTCGGGGCAGGGACAGCGTTACAGCTGTGAGAAATCCCCCTGGAGCTCGGGGCAGGGACAGCGTTACAGCTGTGAGAAATCCCCCTGGAGCTCAGGGAAGGGACAACGTTACAGCAGTGAGAAATCCCCCTGGAGCTCGGGGAAGGGCTCGGGGCAGGGACAGCGTTACAGCTGTGAGAAATCCCCCTGGAGCTCGGGGAAGGGACAGGGTTACAGCTGTGAGAAATCCCCCTGGAGCTCGGGGCAGGGACAGCGTTACAGCAGTGAGAAATCCCCCTGGAGCTCAGGGCAGGGACAGGGTTACAGCTGTGAGAAATCCCCCTGGAGCTCGGGGAAGGGACAGCGTTACAGCTGTGAGAAATCCCCCTGGAGCTCGGGGAAGGGCTTGGGGCAGGGACAGGGTTATAGAGAGGCTGGACTTTGGCCATTGTCGTTTTCCATCCCGGCTGCAATTCGGGTCAGGAGCTCTCTCTGAAAGTTTGACAGCGAGAATGTTCCACTTGGGTTGTTCTTCAGGCAAGAAAAATGAGTTCCCAGGGTTGGCTGTTAAAGGAGGAGCTCGTTGTCCAGCAGGAATTCCTGGGAGCAGACAGTGTTCCTGATAGGCTCGGGAGGAGCTCGGCACAGGTGCTGCTCGTTGGGGTCTGATGGCATTTCTGAGATCACAGAGCAGTGGAGGGGTGCAGCACCCCAGCTCCATCTCCCACCTGTCTGTTCCTGGGGCTCCACATCCCACTGGTCTGTTCCCTGGGGTCCAGCTCAAATCTTTCCTCTCCCAGGGTTCCCCAGCTCCCCCTCTGTCCCCTGTCCCTCTCAGGGCTCCCTGTCTGTCCCCTGTCCCTCTCGGGGCTCCCTGTCTGTCCCCTGTCCCTCTCCCGGGGCTCCCCAGCTCCCTCTCTGTCCCCTGTCCCTCTCAGGGCTCCCTCTCTGTCCCCTGTCTCTCTCCCAGGGCTCCCTCTCTGTCCCCTGTCCCTCTCAGGGCTCCCTCTCTGTCCCCTGTCTCTCTCCCAGGGCTCCCTCTCTGTCCCCTGTCCCTCTCGGGGCTCCCTGTCTGTCCCCTGTCCCTCTCCCGGGGCTCCCCAGCTCCCTCTCTGTCCCCTGTCCCTCTCGGGGCTCCCTGTCTGTCCCCTGTCCCTCTCGGGGCTCCCTCTCTGTCCCCTGTTCCCTTCTCAGGGCTCCCCAGTTCCTTCTCTGTCCCCTGTCCCTCTCAGGGCTCCCTGTCTGTCCCCTGTCCCTGATTTGCAGAGCAGCTGCTGGCTCTGGGCCGCCTCGGATGGAGCAGAGCTGCCCTGGCAGCTTCTCCTCTCTCCTGCCCTCCGGATTGCACCCTGCGGCCTCGTTTGTTTATTTTTGTAAATCCCTCCCCAGCACCTGTCGTGTCGCTGCTGTCCCTGTCCCACTGCTGAGGCCACGTGTGTGTCACACACGGGATCCCCGGGGCTGGCCCTGTGTGTGACAGCCTGGAGCTGTCCTGGCTGTCCCCGTGTCCCACAGCCTGGAGCTGCCCTGGCTGTCCCCGTGTCCCACAGCCCCGGGGCTGTCCTGGTTGTCCCCATGTCCCACAGCCTGGAGCTGTCCTGGCTGTCCCCGTGTCCCACAGCCCCGGGGCTGTCCTGGCTGTCCCTCTGTCCCACAGCCTGGAGCTGTCCTGGCTGTCCCCGTGTCCCACAGCCTGGAGCTGCCCTGGCTGTCCCTGTGTCCCACAGCCTGGAGCTGTCCTGGCTGTCCCCGTGTCCCACAGCCTGGAGCTGTCCTGGCTGTCCCCATGTCCCACAGCCTGGAGCTGTCCTGGCTGTCCCCGTGTCCCACAGCCCCAGGACTGCCTCCTGTCCTGGCTGTCCCCATGTCCCACAGCCCTGGGTCTGTCCTGGCTGTCCCCATGTCCCCCACCCCCGGGGCTGTCCTGGCTGTCCCCATGTCCCACAGCCTGGAGCTGCCCTGGCTGTCCCCATGTCCCCCACCCCCGGGGCTGTCCTGGCTGTCCCCATGTCCCACAGCCTGGAGCTGTCCTGGTTGTCCCCGTGTCCCACTGGCCCCGGGGCCGTCCTGGCTGTCCCCGTGTCCCACAGCCCTGGGTCTGTCCTGGCTGTCCCCATGTCCCACAGCCCTGGAGCTGTCCTGGCTGTCCCCATGTCCCACAGCCTGGAGCTGTCCTGGCTGGCCCTCTGTCCCACAGCCCCGGGGCTGTCCTGGCTGTCCCTGTGTCCCACAGCCCCGGGGCTGTCCTGGCTGTCCCTCTGTCCCACAGCCCCGGGGCTGTCCTGGCTGTCCCCGTGTCCCACAGCCCCGGGACTGCCTCCTGTCCTGGCTGTCCCCATGTCCCACTGGCCCTGGAGCTGTCCTGGCTGTCCCCATGTCCCACAGCCTGAAGCTGTCCTGGCTGTCCCCGTGCCCCACAGCCCTGGGTCTGTCCTGGCTGTCCCCGTGTCCCACAGCCTCGGGGCTGTCCTGGCTGTCCCCGTGTCCCACAGCCTGGAGCTGTCCTGGCTGTCCCCATGTCCCACAGCCTGGAGCTGCCCTGGCTGTCCCCATGTCCCACAGCCCCAGGACTGCCTCCTGTCCTGGCTGTCCCCATGTCCCACAGCCCCGGGACTGCCTCCTGTCCTGGCTGTCCCTCTGTCCCACAGCCCCGGGGCTGTCCTGGCTGTCCCCGTGTCCCACAGCCCCGGGACTGCCTCCTGTCCTGGCTGTCCCCGTGTCCCACAGCCCCGGGACTGCCTCCTGCCCTGGCTGTCCCTGTGTCCCACAGCCTGGAGCTGTCCTGGCTGTCCCCATGTCCCACAGCCCTGGGTCTGTCCTGGCTGTCCCCGTGCCCCACAGCCCTGGGTCTGTCCTGGCTGTCCCTCTGTCCCACAGCCCCGGGACTGCCTCCTGTCCTGGCTGTCCCCGTGTCCCACAGCCCTGGGGCTGTCCTGGCTGTCCCCATGTCCCACAGCCTGGAGCTGCCCTGGCTGTCCCCATGTCCCCCACCCCCGGGGCTGCCCTGGCTGGCCCTGTGTCCCACTGGCCCCGGGGCTGCCTCCTGCCCTGGCTGTCCCCATGTCCCACTGGCCCCGGGGCTGTCCTGGCTGGCCCTGTGTCCCACTGGCCCCGGGGCTGCCCTGGCTGGCCCTGTGTCCCACTGGCCCCGGGGCTGCCTCCTGCCCTGGCTGGCCCTGTGCCCGCAGTGCCAGGGGAGGCCCTGGGGGCGCAGCCAGGGACAGGAGCAGCTGCTGGGTGAGTGACACTGCCAGAGGCCAAGGCCGGAGCCACCGGAGCCCTTCGGGTGCTCCGTGTGGGGTGTTGGTTCTGGAAGGGGAGTGGGGCAGGCACTGAGCCCTTCCCACCACGACACATTCCCACTCGGACCACTCTGACAGCTCTGCGCCGCAGCACAGAGGAGATGTGAGCTGCTGGAATGAGTCCAGAGGAGGCCACGGAGATGCTTCGAGGGGTGAAGCTCCTCTGCTCTGGATAACACTTGGGGGTGTTCAGCCGAGAGAAGGATCCAGGAAGACACCAAAGCCCTTTCCACTGGCTAAAGGAGCTCCAGGAGAGCTGGGGAGGCGCTTTGGACAAAGGCATGGAGGGATAGGGCAAAGATAAATGGCTCCCCAGTGCCACAGGGCAGGGTCAGAGGGGATATTGGGAAGGAATTCTTCCCAGCAACGGTGGTGATGCCCTGGCACAGGCTGTCCAGACAAGCTGTGGCTGCCCCACGCATGGAAGGGTTCCAGGCCAGGCTGGGCAGGGCCTGGAGCAGCCCGGGCCAGGGGAAGATGTCCCTGCCCAGGGCAGGGCTGGCACCGGACGGGCTTTAAGGTCGCTCCATCCCAAACCATTGCAGAGCCCCCGGGGCCGGGATGGGGCGGGGCGGGCGCTCGGCAGCGCCACCAGCTCGTGCTGCCGCCTGCTGTCGGCACCCGGAACTGCAGCCGGAGCGCTGATCGCCCGCGCTCGCTGCTGCCCTCCGGTGGACAATTCCCGAAGCACAACTCCAGGCGATGAGCGGGTAAAGCGGGAAAATCCCCGATGTGAAAGAAAAAAAGAGTTTCCTGAGCGAAACACCAGGGTGTTTTCATAAATAAATGGGTGGTGCTGCCTCTGTCCCCATTTCTCCATTTTATTTTTCATCCTTTTTCTTTCTGTTTTTCTTTTTTTTTTTTCTCCTAATGCTTCTTCTGTTGTGTTACCTCAATTCAGGTACTTTGGAACTGGGCCCAAACTGATCTTTCATCCTTTTTTATTGGCACTGAGCAGCCCTCGCCAGCTCCCTCAGCCACTCCTGCTGCTCCAGACTCTTCCCCAGCTCCATCCCTTTGCTCCAGCCCCTCCAGGTCCTTTGTGACGGCCTGCAGTGAACGAGGAAAAAGGGAGGAACATTTCTCCATCACCTCTCTGAAGATCGAGGTTTGAAAAATAAACCTTTAAGTCGCCTCTAACAAAAACTCCAGGAACTGCTTTATTTTAGGAAATGAGGCGCCCTGCAGGAAAGGCATTAAAAGAGCTGCAGCGGATACATTAGACGCGCCAACAGCAAATTTTGGTAAACTTTTGATGAGCCAGGCAAGCAAGGATCAAATTTTTGATACATTTTCTATGCGGCAGGCGAGCACGCGGCAATTTATTGATACATCAGGTGAGGCAGCCAAGGAGTGTTAGGAGGTGGCCGTGACATTGCCACTCCCAAACCCCTCTGTTGGGAAGTGGCCAAGCGGCCCCAGGTGCTGCCCAATCTCTGCTGTCCGTGCTGTCCTGCGCTGTCCTGGCTGCTCTGTCACCCCCCGTGCTGGTCCTGCTGCCCTGGCGCCGCTCCCTGGCTGGGCAGCTCTCGGAGGGGCTTCCCCTGGATGGACGCCTTGTCACAGTGACCATGGTGGCCACAGCGGCTGTGGTGGCCACGGTGGCCTTGGTCACCTTGGTAACCACGGTGGCCACGGTGGCCTCAGTAGTTACAATGACCAAGGTGGCCACCATGGCCACTGTAGCCTCATGGGTCACTTTGGCCACAATGGCCCTGCTGACCGTGGTGGTTCCAATGCCCAGAGTGGCCAGTGCGGTCATAGGGGCCAAAGTAGCCAGAGTAGCCATAGTGGCCATAGTGGCTATAACAGCCTCAGTGGTCTCAGTGGTCACAGTGGACAGAGTGGCCATAGTGGCAATAATGGCTGCAGTGGTCACAGTGGCCAAAGTGACCAGAGAGGCCACAGTGGCCTTAATAGCCTTGGTGGCCTCATTTCTCTGGGGCTCCTGGTGGCCTTCATGAACATGGCGGCCACAGTGTCCTCCAAGACCACAGTGACCTTGGTGGCCTCGGTGGCCTCACAGCTTAGAAGGTTCCAATGGCCACTGCCATGGCCACGGTAGCCAGGAGAAGCCCCCCAAGGTGGGGGAAGTTCCTGGGGAGGCTCCCACCTGTGGGGACAAAGAGAGGGGTCAGGGAGACCATGGGATGAGGGGGTCAGGGGGTCATAGGGGGAGGGACGGGGTGACAGGAGGGCCCTGAGGGTGTGAGAGGTCAGAGGGGGCCATAACAAGGTCTCTTTCCCCTGTGCCCAGCCATGGGTGTCCTTGTCCCCCCAACCCCAGCACTGGATGTCCCTGTCCCCCTCACCTGGCACTGAGTGTCCCCATCCCCTGTGCCCAGCTATGGCTGTCCCTGTCCTTGTCCCTTGTCCTGCCTCCCACCCACAGTGGGTGTCCCTGTCCCCTCTGGGCCATGGGTGTCCCCAGCACCGTGTGTCCTCGTCCCCAGCCCTCACTGAGTGTCCCCATCCCCCCAGGCTGTTCCCATGATGTCACCTCGCAGCCACTCGCAGTTGTAGTTGCTGGAGTTCCCGGCGGAGCGAAGCTCAATGTTCTTCGTGCTCCCTTCCGTCTTGACATCAATGACCTCGAAGGTCTCGAAGGGTGGGATCAGCACTTCCTTCTGACTTTCATTGTAGGAGAACTTCTGGATGTCCACGCCATGGCACGTGTACACCTCGAACATTGTGTCTGTCCCATAACCCTGGGACACTTTTTTGTCCTGCGATGATGAAGCAAATTGACCGAAGCGGACTTTCTCACCAACTTCCGCATCGAACTGGACATTCTTCACCCCCCGGAACACATTCTGACAGTCATTAGGGCGTCTCAGCTTCTGGAGGGCCTGGGTCAGCAGGAAATGCAGCGTTTTGAAGTGGAAGTTGTTCCGGTATTCCTGGCTGGAGCGTCCAGCCTCGCGCACGGCATCATTGAACTCCCGGTACACGTCGTTCATGGTGTAGGCCATGAGGGCGATGGCCTGGGCTGGGGACAGAGTGGATGAAGAGGAGCCCCGCTTCTGCCACTCGGCCGTGGCCTTCACCCAGACCTGGGCAAAGTTCTTGTTCTCCTGGAACTCAGAGCTGTTGAGGGCCGGCAACGCCGCGGTCATGGCAGGGCCGCAGTTCAGGTACTGGTCATCAAAGGAGTTCTGGGCCATGTCCAGGGGCACCCCCTTGATGGCCACAATGGCCAAGGTCACTGCCAGCAGTGCCAGGGTGTGAGCCAGGGGGGCCATGGAGAAGAGAGTCCACCGTGGGACACTGTGGGACACTGGGGGACACAGAGGACACACTGGGTGACACAGGGTGGACACTGGGGGACACCAGGGGATGCTGAGGGGACACTGATGGGACACAGGGGATGCTGAGGGACATGGTGGCACATGGGGGGGCTTTTTTGGGGAGGGGCTCTGGAGGGATAGTGGGGTCAGCCCAGGGAGAGTCGGGAGAGCCCCAACCAGGAGACCCCTGGACGTGTCCTGGAACCTGATCCCAAGTCCTGGGGACCCTCCTGGATACCCCAGTGTCCCCCCAGACCCTCAGACTCCCAATCCCACTCCCACAGTCCTATATCCCCCCTCACGGTGTCTTGTCAGCCGCCCTGCAGGACCCTGACTCAAATCCTGGGGTCACTTCCTGACCCGCCCCCCCAGTAACCCCAGTGTGCCCCAGACTCCCAATCCCACTCCCATCATTCTGTGTCCCCCCACTCCTGGTGTTTCCCAGTGCCTCTGTTGCCCTAATCCCTCTCCCAATCCCAAACCACTCCCAGAGACCCCGTGCCCCCCAAGATCCTGACCCAAGGCCTGGGGTCCCCCAGTGCCCCCCTTGTCCCCTTCCCATATCCCAATCCCACTCCCAGTCCCATGACCACCCCAGTGAACCCTCAGGACCGCAATCCAGTCCCCTGTGCCCCCAAGTGTCCCGCAGTGCCCCCCAGTACCCCCGCTGCCACTCTCATGGTCCTGTGTCCCCCATTGCTGCCCCCAGACCACCCCAGGACCACAGTCCCTGTCCCCTGACTCGCCCAGTGCCCCCCCAGACCCCAATCCTACAGTCCCGTGTTCCCCCCCGCAAGGGTCCCTCACCCCTGATACCGAAATCGGCCGGAGTGATCTCCCTGATGGAGCTGGAGGTATCAGAATTCTTTATCAGCTCAGACTCACAGCAGATTTCTCCTGGTCCTGCAGCTCAGGGGGGACTTTGCCATCGGGTATTTATCCATCATGATTATAAATATTCATTAAAACGCGTCCCTTATCTGATACAGAAACAGCACTTTTCCCAGAAATAATCTGCATGGCTCTGCCTCTTTTAGGAAATATTTTTTTTATTGTCCTGGAGAGTCATAAAAATGGGTGTGATTTTCACTGAGTGCTCCAGTGTCTCAGATGACCTTGCCTCCAACTTTTGCTTTGTGCAGGTGCAGTCTTACAGCCTGGGTTCTCGGGGGCTGTCTGACCCCGGAGGCCGAAGGTGTCCTGGATAGCGAAGTCCCGCTAAGCACAACCTGTCCAGGTGTCCCAGGCAGGCTCCCAGCCGCAGCCAACCTTAGCAAGCAGCTCAGCTCTTCAGTGAGATCAGTTCTTTGGTGATTTCAGCTCTTCAGTGATTTCAGCTCTTTGGTGAATTCAGCTCTTCAGTGATTTCAGCTCTTCAGTGATTTCAGCTCTTAGTGATTTCAGCTCTTTGGTGAATTCAGCTCTTAAGTGAGATCAGCTCTTTGGGGAATTCAGCTCTTAGTGATTTCAGCTCTTTGGTGAATTCAGCTCTTCAGTGATTTCAGCTCTTTGGTGAATTCAGCTCTTAGTGATTTCAGCTCTCTGCTTGCTAAGTTCCTTGTCAGACAGAGGGATGAGAGAGAAGAAGGCTGTGTGAGGTTCCACAGCGGTGTCTTTATTGGCAGTGTCTGCAGAGGGTGACAGTGACAGCTCTTCTGCTGAATTGGGCAGAACTGGGGGTTTATATAGGGTGCAGGGGTTTTGGGAAACAGCCCAGTAGTAAGGGTCGAGGTAAACATGACCCATGGTCTTACAGAGAGATAACGAGGGTCCGAGGCAGAAGAGGGGTGTCTTGGCCCACTCATCATGACTAGGCATTTCTTACCTTAGGCCACTGACTCCTTCTGTGGTCCAGAACTTGCCAAAAACCCCTCACTGCAGTTCCTGTTTATTTCTACCTCCACAGGTCCCAGCCGCCTTTGCCCTGCTGTGTCCACACTTCTACATCCTTTTATGGATTTTTCTTATTTCATCTTTAAGCCCTATCCAGCATCATTAAAAGATCTGAAACTTCCTATTCTCTCTCTCATTGCTCAGCTCCCAGGACTCCAATCCCACGATCACACAATCCCACGTCCCCCCAGTGCCCTCCAGTCCCACTCCCCACTGCTCACTGAGTTGCTGCCACACCTCAGATACCAAATGGGGTCCCCTAGCAGATGACATCCCTGTAGGCACCTCGAGCCTGGGGACGATCTCTTGGGGGAGTGCCTGGGTGACTTCCCTGGCCTTGTTGGTGTGGCAGGAGAAGGTGTGGACCCCAAAAAAGGGATCTACCAACACCAGGAGATACCTGAGCCCATGTTGGCCTGGTAGCTCAGAAAATCCATTTGCCAGTAATCCCCGGGAGTGTTTCCTCTTTCAGCGATGCCTGGAGGTGATGGTTTTGAATTCCAAGGGTTCTTTTTCAAACATATCGGGCATTGCTCTGTAACAGACCTGACAATTTTGTCCTACGGACACTGAGGATCTGAGGCCACAGACCAGTCCCCATGGCATCGATTCCCCAGAGCTTTGCTGGTGCTTTTCTCCTTTGCAAATTGCAGCATCAGCTGGGGAGGGCCTGACCTGGGTATTGGGAGTTACCTCTCACCCACCCACCCACCCTCTTTGTTGTGGGCTTTTAGAGAAGCAGCCAATTTTCAATCTGCCCAACTCTATCCAGGCCTCACTTCTGGGGGGGGGGTGAAATTCCTTCCTCAGGAATTAACACCAGGATGCTTTGCTGTGGAAGCTCTTGTGCACCTTTATTGCAAACCTATTTCCCACGCGGAATTGTCAATCTCCAAGCTGGTGCACCCTGGATTGTAGCATGGCCACTTCTTTGGGCAGCTGGGTGGCATCGAGGAGGGACAATAATTCTTGTTTATATTTAACTGGAGATCCCTTTGGTGTTAATTGACTTCTTTCTTTCCATATGGCTCCTTGGGCATGAGCAATGCTCAAAGCAGATGGCAAGTGAGTTCCTAGGTTTGCTCTTTTTCCTGCTGCCAATTCCAGAGCTCTTTGTAACACGGCAAGCTTCTCCCTTTGTCCCCCATCTTCTTGCAGTTAGGGTGAGCAGAGTATGTACCATAAACTCTTGTCCCAAATTGGATTTCCTGGCCTCTTGGATGAGGAGAACAGTCGCTGCTACGGCCCACAGGCATCTGTGCCCATCCTGGCTGATGGAGTTGTTTGGAAAAGCACCCCACAGGTCTCCTGAAGCCTCCCCCACAAAGGAGGCCCCAGAATGACCTTTGATTTGGACTCCTGAGGAAGGACACGCGTTCTGTAACTCAAAAATGGCCCTGATCTCCACATTTCCCGTGGGATTTCCTGACTTTAACAAAGCCCTTTGAGCTTTTTGTGTGCCAAGGGCAGCACTGGGCCCTGGGAGTCCTGGCTCAGAACGTGGGGGACACTTCAGGAGACCTGTGGGCTGCTTTTGCAAACAATTCAATATCAGCCAGGATTGGCACAGATGCCTGAGAACTGTAGTGGCGGCTGATCTCATCCAAGAGGCCAGGAAATGCAATTTGGGACAAAAGTTTAAAGGGCTCCAGACCTTCTCCTGCCAAAACAAGGCCAGGGAAGCCACCCAGGCACTCCCCCAAGAGATCGTCCCCAGGCTCGAGGTGCCTACAGGGATGTCATCTGCTAGGGGACCCCATTTGGTATCTGAGGTGTGGCAGCAACTCAGTGAGCAGTGGGGAGTGGGACTGGGGGGAATTGAGGGGGCCATGGCATCGTGTGTTCGTGGGATTGGGGTCCTGAGGGGTGAGAAATAAGAGAGAGAATAGGAAGTTTGAGTTCCCCTGAAAGCGCTGGATAGGGCTTAAAGATGAACTAGCAAAAAACCATAAAAGGATGTAGAAGTGTGCACACAGCAGGGCAAAGGTGGCTGGAACCTGAGGAGAAAGAGATAAATGGGAACTGCAGTGAGGGTTTTTTGGCAAGTTCTGGACCACAGAAGGAGCTGCACCTCCCCAGAGTGAAAGTTCAAGGCAGGGTCATCTGGGATATTGGGGCACTCAGTTAAAATGACCCCCAGAAACCCCATTTTTATGACTCTCCAAGATAATAAAAATTATTTCCTAAAAGAGGTAGAGCCTCGCTGATTATTTACGGGAAATGTGCTGGTTTTTGTATTAGCTAAGAAGCCCATTTTAATGAATATTTATAATTATGCTGGATAGATTCTGTGTGGCTGAGATTCTGAGATTCTGAGCTGCAGGACCAGGAGAAATCTGCTGTGAGTCCGAGCTGATAAAGAATTCCAGTTTTCTGATTCCTCCAGTTCCATCACGGAGTTCACTGCGGCCGATTTCGGTATCAGGGGCTGGGGGGACTCCAGGTGTCACTTGTGGGGGGACATGGGACCTGAATTGCAGAGTGGGGGTATGGAGGGCTTCAGGGGGACATTGTGGGGTCAGGGGTTGATCCCCGGATTTGGTTTGGGGTACTGGGGTGACATGAAATTGGTAACAGGACTGGGAGCGGGTCTGGGGTCTGGGAGAGGGCCAAGGCGGACAGTGGGGTGTGTGAGGGAGTGGCTTTAGGAATTTGGGTGAGGTTCCTGAGCGGCCCGGGGTCACAAAATGGCTACAAAGGTCTGGGAGCAGAAATGAGATCCTGGGGAGCACCGGGGTGACATCGGAAGGGTAAACACGGGACTGGGATTGGGACTGGAGGGCTGACGTGCGGGGGATTGAGAGACACCGACTCTGCCATGCCAGCAAAGCAAACCCTTCATTTCACCAGTTTACCAGGATTTATAGGTCGCAACATTAGCGCAAAACTTTCCACTTGGATCCCTGTTGGGGAAGATGAAACAGGAAAGCCTTATAAATATGATTGCCTGGCAAAGGATTTTGGGAATATGGGAACTATAAGCGAGATTGTGATGAAAGCAAGCTTTGAGATAGCAAGCCTTGGTTACTGAACAACTGGAAAACAATGGTATGGCCGGCTGAAAGGAATCCCCTTTTGATGAAAAATGCCCTCTGCTTGCAGACAGCTCCAAGGGTCAGAGCAGACCCTACTAGCTTGGCAGAAGGGGTCCAAAGAGTAGTTTTTGGGGTTTAAAATATAACACGGTATGGTAATGTCATGATTCTTATAGGCTGTGTGCAAATGCTATAGGATTTGTGTCTTGTACTAGGTTGGTTAGTGAAGATTAGAATATTCAGCACAGAAGAAGATTTATTGTATTGTAACGGGAACTTCCCTCCCTTGCTCTGTTACTCTCTTGCTCTTGCCTCTGTCTCTCTCTTGCTCTTTCGGGCCTGCTCCGAGCTGTGGCTGGCAGCTCCGAGCAGGGCCCCTGCACCCACGCCCTTTATAATAAACCACGTGTTCCAAGACCTGACTTCAGAGATGTCTCATCTCCATCCATCCCGACCGTCCTACCAACCAACGCTCCTACAGCTCCCTTTATCCCCATCCCCTTAGAAACACAATCTTCTCAATTATCTGCCACCCTGATTTTTAAGAGTTTTCTAAAGCCTTCTGAGTTTACATCCTTGTAGAGAACTTCCTCACACAACTTTCTGTAAACAACCTATTGTTTTGCATTCCTTCATAGAGGCGGAGAAATTTCATGTACTGGTTGTTTGTCCAGTGTCGTTGGAGAGGTGGCACGTTCACCCTCCAATCCACTGGCGCCTTTTGAGAACTATAAATGATTGGAGTCAGAGGAAATAAATGAGTTTCTTCATCGTGACCAAAGCTGTGGTGCGTCGTTTTTCCTTGTGTCATCTGGTGACAATTATCCTTCTTACACTAGTAATGTCCGTGTTATCTCCTTCACTGGCAACGTCCCTGTCATCTCTTCTCTGGTCAGAGTGGCCAGACATGACGTCTTCACTTCTGTTCTTGCCCTGAGTTTATCTCTCCCACACTTTTCACTGTACCAGCGCCACAAGGTCGGCAGTGCTACCCAGTTCAGCGACTGTAGCGGTCTGGTCTTCCACATCTCCCCCTTTTTTTGGTTTTTATGGAAAAAGGTTTGTGTACTTTGATGTTAAAGCAGTCCCCATCTGCAAGGCTATTATCTTATTAAGACTGCTACTGGTCATGTGCTAAATATAGGGTAAAATACATGGAGTACAGATCACAATCAACAAAAACTTACCAAATGCAATCATGTCACTGACAAAGAGACTCACTGCATAGGAGAACAAAAGGATCATGCCCAAGGCCTCCTAGGAGATGAGAATAAATGGCTACTGTTCTAAAGTTCTTATGGTTGGAGCTCGGGGGCCGTGCTGATCCCCTCATGGAGGAACCCTTCCCATGTAAGCTCATGTGTCCTCAGTGTCCCTTCAGTGGGTCCCCCTTTGTCCCCTCAGTGTCCCACAGTGCTCGTGGTGGCCCCTCTCTGCCATGGCCCCTCTGTCTCACACCCTGGCACTGCTGGCAATGACTGTGGCCACTGTGGCCATCAAGGTGGTGCCCCTGGGCATGGCCCGGGACTCCTTCGATGACCAGTACGGGGGCTGCAGACATGCCACGACCGCGGCACTGCCAGCCCTCAACTGCTTTGAGTTCCGCCAGAACCTTCTGTTTGCCCAGGTCTGGGCAAAGGCCGAGGCTGAGTGGCACAAGCGGGGCTCTCCTGTGTCCCCTCTGGTGTCCCCACGGCACGCCATCGCTCTCATGGCCTACACGACGACGGACATTTACAAGGAGTTCAACGTGGCCGTGCGCGCGGCCGGGCGCTCCCGCCAGGAATACCGGAACAACTTCCACTTCAAAACGCTGCATTTCCTGCTGACCAAGGCCCTGGTGGCACTGAGGCACGCTCAGAAAACGATGTGTCACCACGTGTTCCGGGGCGTGCGTGACGTCCGGTTCCAGACACGGTGTGTTCGGTCAATGCACATCGATGTTGCTGCGCAAAGAGATGACCCCGCAATACGGAACAGACACGATATTCGAGGTTCACACGTGCCACGGCGTGGACATCCAGGCATTTTCCTTCAATCTGAGCAACCGTGAGGTGCTGTGGCCAACAAGGCCATTGTGCAAAGCAATTCTATTAAATTATTCTGTCAAATCAAGTCTATTAAATTATTCTATCAAAACAACTCCATTAAATAATTCTATCAAAACAATTCCATTACATAATTCTGACAAAGCCAGCAAAAAGTGACAGTTCTTAACCAGGGCCCCATGTCACTCTCCACACCATCACTCGTGGGAACATCTCTTTCTCTTAACTTGTGGAGGATCCTTGGAGAGCATCCCCTTCCCAAGAGAGGAAACTTACACACATTTCATTTCAAGCAGGAATAGGGGAGAGGAACCTCTGTCTGAAAGGGGACTGGACATTCCCAGGGTCAGATGATGGACGGCCAGGCCCAGCTCTGGTGCTTCATCCTCAGTTGTCAATTTGGAGTTGGTGATTTGGGCTGGTTTTAGCCCAATTCAGCACCAGTGCCATGCCCTTCCAGGCTGGGGGGACCTGCTGGAGCAGCCCTGGAGAAGCACCTGGGGTTGGTAAAGGGTGACCAGTGGAGCTGGCCGTGTGGCCTGGGGCCCGGAGGGATCCAGGGGGCATTGGGAAGAGCAGGGCCAGGAGGTCAGGGAGTGATCGTGCCCCTCTGGCCTGCCCAGGGAGGCACACTGGGAGTGTTGTGTCCAGCTCTGTCCAGTGCCGTGTCCATCTCTGTCCAGTGCCATGTCCAGCTCTGTCCAGGGCCATGTCCAGTTCTGTCCAGTGCCATGTCCAGTTCTGTCCAGGGCCATGTCCAGTTCTGTCCAGTGCCATGTCCAGCTCTGTCCAGGGCCATGTCCAGTTCTGTCCAGTGCCATGTCCAGTTCTGTCCAGGGCCATGTCCAGCTCTGTCCAGGGCCATGTCCAGCTCTGTCCAGTGCCATGTCCAGTTCTGTCTAGGGCCATGTCCACTTCTGTCCAGTGCCATGTCCAGTTCTGTCCAGGGCCAGGTCCAGTTCTGTCCAGGGCCATGTCCAGCTCTGTCCAGGGCCATGTCCAGCTCTGTCCAGTGCCATGTCCAGTTCTGGGCTGCTCTGGACGCAGTGCTGGTCTCAGGGATGGCGCTGCCTGAGCTGGGAGGTTGGGCCAGGTGCCCACTCTGGGTCCTTCCAGCCTGACCCGATCTGGGATTTGGGGATTCTGGCAGTTGTGCTTCGGGAATTGTCCACCGGAGGGCAGCAGCGAGCGCGGGCGATCGGCGCTCCGGCTGCAGTTCCGGGTGCCGACAGCAGGCGGCAGCACGAGCTGGTGGCGCTGCCGAGCGCCCGCCCCGCCCCATCCCGGCCCCGGGGGCTCTGCAATGGTTTGGGATGGAGCGACCTTAAAGCCCGTCCGGTGCCAGCCCTGCCCTGGGCAGGGACATCTTCCCCTGGCCCGGGCTGCTCCAGGCCCTGCCCAGCTGGGCCTTGGACACGGCCAGGGATGGGGCAGACACAGCTTTCTCTGGGCAACCTGTGCCAGGGCATCACCGCTGTCACAGGGAAGGATTTTTTAGGAAGGATGAGTTGTGATGTCTTTGAAAAACTACCCAGTGGTTTAGGTTGTTTTTCAGGAGAAATGGCTGTCAGTGTCTTCAAAATGGGGATGGATGGCTCTACGGACGTGAAGTTTGTCACAGAACCCTGGTGGCTTGATGAGAACATTTGAACTCCAGAATATAAGGGTAATGTGGGAAATGGGTCCCCACAAAGTCTATTCCATAACCCGGACAGCCCGAATTTCTGAACTTTGGGGGGAAATGACGGTTTCACAGGGGATGTGGGGTAGGTGGTTTGGGAAGGCAGCACCTTCCCGCTACCTCAGCCAGTGGGGAAAGGAAGAGAGCAGCGTGCGGCCAGGAGATTGGGATAAAAGGAGGCTGCGCCCTCCGAAACCTCGTGAGAGAAACCCCACGGTGGCTGTGGAAACTCTGTCCCTTTATCCAAATCAAGTTGCAAGACCACTTTGTGAACACTTGGCTTTTCGTGGTGAGGCTTTTCCCCACATGCTGAAGGTGCTGGGTAGTGCTTAAAGTCTGACAGGCAAAAATAATAAAAGGATGTAGAAGTATTTACACAGGACAATAAACGTGGCTCAAAGCAGTGGAGAAAGAGATAAAGGGGAACTCCAGTGGGGATTTTGACAAGGTCTTTAACGCAAAAGGAGCAGCGCCTGGCCAAAGTGAAAGTTTAAGGCAAGGTCATCTGATCTATTGGAACGCTCAGTTAAAATGACCCCCAGAAACCCCATTTTTATCACTCTCCAGGACAATAAAAATTATTTCCTAAAAGAGGCAGAGCTATGCTGATTATTTACGGGAAAAGTGGTGGTTTTGTATTAGCTAGGAAGCCCATTTTAATGAATATGTATAATCAGGATGGATAGATTCTGTGTGGCAAAGTCCCCCCTGTCATGCAGGACCAGGAGAGATCTGCTGTGAGCCCAAGCTGATCAAGAATTCCGGTTTTCTGATTCCTCCAGTTCCATCAGGGAGTTCACTCCGGCCGATTTCGGTATCAGGGGCTGGGGGGGTTCCAGGGGGACACCTGTGGGGGGACAATCCCAATGCCACCATGACATCGGGATTGGGGCCCTGGGAGGAACTGGGGGGGGACCCTGCGGGAGAATGTGACGTGGGATTGGTGTCCTGGGGCAACCTGGGGTACAGTGGGGGACATGGGACTGGGGTTCACTGGGCTCTGGGGGGCAGCAGGGGGGAGCTGGGAGTGTGACTGGGGCCATGGGAGAGCTGGGGGACACTGCAGGGGGCAAGGGGTGATCCCTGCATTTGGGTTGGGGTCCTGGGGTGTATCATTTCCAACAACCCCAAAAGGGAGACCAGGCTGGGAGTGGGATTGGGGTCTGGGGGTGGGCTGAGAGGGACACTGGGGGGTCAGGGAGTGACCTCAGATTTAGGTTGAGGTCCTGAGGGGGCTGAGTAGATGCCAGGGGAATGACACAAAGCTGTGGGAGTGGGATTGCGGTCCCTGGGGGGACTGGAGGGCACCGGGGCATCCAGGAGTCACCCCAGGATTTGGGATCAGGGTCCCAGGATGTGTACAGGGGTCTCCTGGCCAAGCCTGCCCCCCCTCCTCCCCAGGCTGACCGCACCCTCCTTCCCCAGCCCCTGATGGACAGATCTTCTCTGTGTCCCACGGTGTCCCCCCATGTCCCTCAGTGTCCCCCCATGTCCCTCAGTGTTCCCCCATGTCCTTCCGTGTTCCCCCATGTCCCCTCAGCATTCTCTCAGTGTCCCATCAGTGCTCTGCCGTGTTCCTCAGTGTCCCCCTATGTCCCTCAGTGTTCCCCCATGTCCTTCCGTGTTCCCCCATGTCCCCTCAGCATTCTCTCAGTGTCCCATCAGTGCTCTGCCGTGTTCCTCAGTGTTCCCCGTGTCCCACAGTGTCCCCTCAGTTTGCCAGTGTGTCCCCCCAGTGTCTCACGCTGCTCCCCGTGGCCTCTCCCCTCTCTGGATCCCTGGTTTGGACCCTGGCACTGCTGGCCATGACCGTGGCCACCGCAGCCATCAAGGTGGTGCCCCTGGACATGGCCCGGGACTCCTTCGATGACCAGTACCCCCGGCTGCCGACGCGCCATGACCGAGTTGTTGCCGGCCCTCAACCGCGTTGAGTTCCAGCAGAACCCTCGGTTCGCCTGGGTCTGGGTGAAGGCCGCGGCCAAGTGGTGGAGGCGGGGGCCCCCGGTGACCCCTCTGTCCCCAGAGCAGGCCATCGCCCTCATGACCTACACCATGAAGGACATTCACAAGGAGTTCAACGACGCCGTGCGCGTGGCCGGGCGCTCCCGGCGGGAATACCGGGACAACTTCCACTTCAAAACGCTGCATTTCCTGCTGACCGACGCCCTGGCGACGCTGAGGGACGCTCGGGGACCGCGGTGTCACTACGTGTACCGGGGGCGTGCGCGGGGTCCGGTTCGAGGCGCGGCGCGGCGACACCGTCCGCTTCGGTCGATTCACGTCGACGTCGCCGCGCAAACAGATCGCTCAGCAATTTGGGACAGACACGACGTTCCAGGTGCAGACGTGTCAGGGCGTGGACATCCGGGAGTTCTCCTCCAATCCTAGTGAGGAGGAGGTGCTGATCCCGCCCTTCGAGACCTTTGAGGTCACCAGTGTCACCCAGGAAGGGGACAGGGCGTTGATCCAGCTGCGCTCCAGCGGGACCTTCAGCAGATACAGCTGCGAGTGGCTGCGAGGTGACATCATGGGGATAACCTGGAGGACAGGGACACCCACTGTGGGCATGGGGACACCCATGATTAGGCACGGGGGACAGTGACACCCACAGGTGATGTGGGACAGGGACAGAGAAACCCATGACAAGGCACAGGGATGGGAACTCCCAACAGCTGGGAGGGCACAGGGACGTCCCTGCCAGGGGAGGTCAGGGACAGGGATGGGGAAAGGGACAGAGATGGGAACCCTCCTGTGCTGACTCTGTCCCTCCCCTCTGTAGAGCAGCTCTGTGGGGACCGGCTCTGTCTGCTCAGTGTGGGTGGACTGAGACCATCCTGACCCCCCCGAACCTCTCGCACCCCCCTGACACCCCTCAGGGCACCCCCTGACCACTGTCAGCCCTAAAGCCCACCATGACCCCCCTGACACCCCATCATCCCTAAAGCCCCCATGGCCCCCCTGTCCACCAGTCTCCCTCCTTCACCCCGGCCACCAGTCACCTCCAACCCTCCTGCCACCCATGGCCCCCATCTCATCTCACCCCGTGTTATGGCCACCTCCGAACTCCTGACACCCCCCTTGGCCCTCCTGACCCCCCTGATCCTCACCCCCATGGTCATCCATCCCACCTGAACCCCACTCATGGTCCTCTCTGTACCCCTGTAATCCCTGACCCCTCTCTGACCCCCCCATCTCAACCCCCTCACCTCCATTCCCCTCTTTTTCCCCCCAGGTGGGAGCATCCCCAGCACCCCCTCCCACCTCAGAGGGCTCCTCCTGGCCACTACAGCCCTGGCAGTGGCCACCAGGATCATCTGAGCCATGAGGCAACAAAGGTCACCGTGGCCTCCACGATCACTAAGGCCACCATGACCCCCAGAGAAAAGAATCAACCAAGGCTACCAAGGCCACCACTGCCATTTTCCCTGGGGGAAAAAAAGGGGAAAGAGAAGAGGAAGAGAAGAGAAAAAGAAAATCCTACCTACTCCCCACCCCCCAACTTTTCCCTGACTGCTTTGGAGATTCATTTATTTGCATTCTTGCCCAAATCTTGTGAATTCCCACATATTCAAGACATAAACAAAACCAAACTCTATTTCCACACCACAATTAATTCAGCCTTGAAAGGAAAAAGAGGAAAGTGTCTTTGCAAACAAATTGTGTGACTCTGGTGATGGATAGGGCTTGGGACTTCTGGATAAGGAAGTGACCGGGGAAATTATCAGTTTCAGAAAATGTTCCTCATGGAGACGGACTGATGTTGAGCCAAGGTCCTGCCAGATTCCTGAACTTTAAGAAGAACGGGACTTAACAGGCTTATGAATATTATTTTCCATGCCCAGGATGGAGTTAAAGCCCATTTTAATGGCCATAGGTCTGTGTTATAGAAGGGCAGGGTGCACAGCAAGGGGGACGTGCAGTCGGTGGGTTGGGAAGTCCGCACGTTCCAGGCAGCTCAGCCAATGGGGAAAGGGAGTGGGAGATACGGCCGGGAAATTGGGATGAAAAGGAGGTTGCATTGTCCAGCAATTTGAGACACCCCATGGGGAAATTCCCTATGGCCGCTCCCTTTGTTCACGAATAAAATCACAGGGCTCTCCTTTCTCCTCTGTGCAAGTAAACCTCTGGCAAGGAGGATTTTTTTACTCAAAGGTTTGATAGCAAAAATGTTCTTCCACTTGAATCCTAAGCGGCATGTTTAGTTGCAGCCAGAGTCTAAGCTACAAAATGGTGGCTCCATCTTTTATACCCCTGGTGTTGCATCAGCCAAATACATATTTATAAGCAGTCATACATATTAAAAAAATTCCTCATAAATGCCTTGCCCCTCCCAAAGTCTGCCAGTTGACTCTTCCTTGCTGTCCAGTGGTGAAGACCTTCCTGCAGTCTGACTGGAGGGGAACAGCAACAGGGTTTGCCCTTTCCCAACTGCCCCACGCAAGGGGCACAGGTACACGCCCGCCCTCCACATGTCCCTGACAACCTGGACAACCAAAACTGTCCAATGGCAACAATACAGACGGGGGGAAAGAGGGCAATGGGAAGAACAGAGGGTGTCCAAACAACAAACAACAACAATAAATCACTAAAACTTCTCTTAGCATGCACACAATATTCCTCACTTAATTGTGAGAGCCAATCATCACATTACCCATCTATAACAAAGCTGTGGCTGCCCCACGCATGGAAGGGTTCCAGGCCAGGCTGGGCAGGGCCTGGAGCAGCCCGGGCCAGGGGAAGATGTCCCTGCCCAGGGCAGGGCTGGCACCGGACGGGCTTTAAGGTCGCTCCATCCCAAACCATTGCAGAGCCCCCGGGGCCGGGATGGGGCGGGGCGGGCGCTCGGCAGCGCCACCAGCTCGTGCTGCCGCCTGCTGTCGGCACCCGGAACTGCAGCCGGAGCGCTGATGGCCCGCGCTCGCTGCTGCCCTCCGGTGGACAATTCCCGAAGCACAACTGCCAGAATCCCCAAATCCCAGAATGGGTCAGGCTGGAAGGACCCAGAGTGGGCACCTGGCCCAACCTCCCAGCTCAGGCAGCGCCATCCCTGAGACCAGGACTGCGTCCAGAGCTGCCCGGAAGTGGACATGGCCCTGGACAGAGCTGGACATGGCACTGGACAGAGCTGGACACAACACTCCCAGTGTGCCTCCCTGGGCAGGCCAGAGGGGCACGACCGCTCTCTGACCTCCTGGCCCTGCTCTTCCCAGTTCCCCCTGGATCCCTCCTGGCCCCGGGCAACATGGCCAGCTCCACTGGTCACCCTTTACCAACCCCAGGTTCTTCTCCAGAGATGCTCCAGCCAGTCTCCCGAGCCTGGACTGGCATTGGGAACTGTCCCTCCCCAGGGGCAGGAACTGCCCTTGCCCTCTTGAACCTCCAAATTTCCAGCCTTTAAGATCCCCCTGATCTGCAAGATGTGGCAGGATGCTCTGACTGGAATGTGCCCAAGCGAGAGTGCCCCATTTGTGGCTATTGGGGCTGCATTGAGAGGGGTCTTGTGCTGATTTTGGTGCTGAATTGGGCAAAAACCAGCCCAAATCACCAACCCCGAATTGACATCTTAGGATGAAGCACCAGAGCTGGGCCTGGCTGTCCATCATCTTGCCCTGGGAATGCCCAGTCCCCTCTCAGGCAGAGATTCCTCTCCCCTGTTCCTGCTTGGAATGAAATGCGTGTGAGGTTCCTCCTTTGGGAAGGGGATGCTCTCCAAGGATCCTCCTCAAGTTTGAGTGAAAGAGACATTCCCACAAGAGTTGGTGTGGGGAGTGCCATCGAGCCCCGCTGAAGAATTGTCTCTTTTCACCAGCTTTATGAGAATTATTTAATGGAATTATTTGGATAGAATTATTTAATAGAATGTCTTTGCACAATGGCCTTGGTGGGCATAGTGGCCTCAGTAGCTGTGGAAGCCGTGTGGCTCAGCGAGTCTTGGTGAACATGGTGGCCAGAGCTGCCACAGTGACCACAGTGACCACAGTGAATTCAGTGACCTTGGTGGCCTCGTGGCTCAGAGGATTTTGTCCACCACTGCCAGGGTTGTGGTGGCCAGGAGGAGTCCTCTGAAGTGGAAGGGGACCCTGGGCATGCTCCCACCTGGGGGACAAAGAGGGGGGGCAGGGGGATCATATGGGGAGTGAGGGGGTCGGTCACAGCCATAATGGGGGGCCATGAGGTGAGAGGTGGCAGGCTGTCGGCAGGGGTATGGGGGTGCAGGGGGCTAGGGAGGTCAGTGGTGTCATGGTGGGGACAGGGGTTAGGGGGAGTCCAGGGTTGCCATGGGGGGTGACAGGGGGTGTCAGGGGTTCGGGGAGTGCCATGGCCCACCCGCGTTCAGCACACAGGTCCTGTCCCCAGAGCACTGCCTTTGGTGGGGAGGGACAGGGTTGGTATGGGGACACCCCTGTCTCTGTCCCTGTCCCTGTTGTCCCCTGGCAGGGGTGTCCCTCTCCGTCTTCCCTCTCAGAAGTGGGGGTCCCCATCCCTGTGCCCTGTCATGAGCGTTCCTGTCCCCGTGCCCACAATTGGTGTCCCCAGTCTTGGTCTCCACAGCATGGGTTGTCCCTGTCCCCAAACTCTCAGTGAGTGTCCCTATTCCCTGTTCCCTGTCCTGGGTGTGCTCTGTCCACTGTGGATGTCCCCAGCACTGGGTGTCCCTGTCCTCGTCCCCAACTGCAGGTGTCCTTGTCCCCCCCACACAGTGGATAGTACTGTCCCCTATCCCCAGTGAGTCTCAATGTCTCCTCTGCCTTATCATGGGTGTCCCTATGGCCACAGTTGGTGTCCCCATCACCCCAGGCTGTCCCCTGTGCTGTCACCTCACAGCCACTCGCAGTTGTATTTGCTAAAGGTCCCGGTGGAGCGGAGACTGATCCGTGTCCTCTTCCCATTCCAGGTGACTTGCGTGACCTTGAAGATTTCGTATGGCGGGATCAGCACCTCACGGTTGCTGGGATCATAGGAAAAAGCCTGGATGTCCACACCGTGGCACGTGTGAACCTGGAAAATCGTGTCTGTTCCATATTTCTGGGCGATCTCTTTGCTCAGCGACGTCGACGTGAATTGACCAAAGCGGACCCTCTGGCCACGCCGCGCCTTGAAATGAACGTCACGCACGCCCCGGAACACGTGGTGACACTGTGCTTGATGAGCATTCCTCAGCGCCCCCAGGGCGTCGGTCAGCAGGAAATGCAGCGTTTTGAAGTGGAAGTTGTTCCGGTATTCCTGGCGGGAATGTCCGGCCGCACGCACGGCCGTGTTGAACTCCTTGTATAGGTACTTCATTGTGTAGGCCATGACAGCGACGGCGTGCCATGGGGACGGCAGAGGGGACACAGGAGAGCCCCGCTTGCGCCACTCAGCATCAGCATGGAACCAGCCCCAGGCAAAGTGAGGATTCTTCTGGTACTCAAAGTTGTAGAGGGCCAGCAACGCCGCGCTCATGGCATGTCCGCAGCCCCGGTACTGGTCATCGAAGGAGTCCCGGGCCATGTCCAGGGGCACCACCTTGATGGCTGTAGTGGCCAAGGTCATTGCCAGCAGAGCCAGGGTGCGAGCCAGGAGGGCCATGGTGGGGAGGGGCCACCACGAGGGACACTGTGGGACAAAGGGGGACACACTGAGGGGACAATTAGGGCACATGGGAGTACATGGGAAGGGTTCCTCTGTGAGGGGCTGGAGAAGGGAACTGGGGTCAGCTGGGAGGACAGGGGGCAGTTTCGCATTGAAGACCCCAGGACACATCCTGGGATGCTGAGCCCAGACCCTGGGGGCATTCCTGGACTCCCCTCAGAACCCCAGGACAACAATGCCACTCCTATGGCCCAATGTCCTCAACGCTTAGTGTCCTCCTGGAACCCCAGGAACTTAATTCAGATTCTGGATTCACTCTCTGTCCCCCCAGCAGTGCCCCTCATGACCCCAGTCCCAATCCCACAATGCCCACCCTGGACCCCACTGTTGTGTCCCCTCCAGTGTTGTCCCTGTGCCCACCAACCCCACAAACCTACTCCCAGTTCATTGTCCCTTTCCTCCTTAGTGTCACCCCAGCCCCTCTGCAATTCCCCAGCCCAAACCCTGGGGACAATCCCTGACCTCCCCCATGTCCCCTCAGTGCCCCACCCGGCCCCATCCCCATCCCAGTCCTGTGTTTACCCTTCCAGTGTCCCCCCAGTGCTCCTCAGGAGCTCAATCCTGCTCCCAGTCCTCGGCAAACCTCTTGTGATGCCGGGCTGATTACAAATCTCAACTAAATCCCTAAAGCCAGTCCCTCACCCCCCCACTGACCCCTCAGCCCTCTCTCAGACCCCAAATCCACTCCGGTGATCTTTTTGGTCACCCCAGGACTCCAAGTCAAATCAGGCAGTCATCCCCTGTCCCCACAACATCCCCCAGGAGCCCCCATGGCCCCACTCCAAAATCCCAGTCCCATGTCCCCCCCTCAAATGACCCCAGTGTCCCCCAGCCCCTGATACCGAAATCGGACGCAGTGAACTCCCTGATGGAGCTGGAGGTATCAGAAAGCCAGAATTCTTTATCAGCTCGGACTCACAGCAGATCTCTCCTGGTCCTGCAGGTCAGGGGAGATTTTGCCTTGGGGTATTTATCCACCACAGTTATAAATATTCATTAAAAGGAGCTTCTTAGCTAATACATATATATCACTTTCTCTGGAAATAATTGGCATGGTTCTGCCTCTTTCTGGAAGTCCTTTTATGGTACTGGAGGGTCACCCCAAGGGGTTTCTGGGTGTGGTTTTCAGGGAGTGCCCCAATATGCCAGATGACCTTTCCTAGAACTTCTGCTTTGTGCAGGCAGTGCTCAAGTTCTCTGGTCCAGAACTTGCAAAAGACCCTCACTGGAGTTCCCTTTATCTGTTTCTCCATGGATTCCAGGCACATTCATCCTGTGTATCCACACTTCGACCTCCTTTTCTGGCTTTTGCCTGTTCATGTTTAAGTTCTATCCAGCACCATTAAGAGATCTGAAACTTTATTCTCTCTCCTATTGCTTAACCCCGAGACCCCAATCCCACGGTCCCATGGCCCCCCAGTCCCCCTCCCCACTGCTCACTGAGTTGCTGCCACACCTCAGATACCAAATGGGGTCCCCTAGCAGATGACATCCCTGTAGGCAGCTCGAGCCTGGGGACGATCTCTTGGGGAAGTGCCTGGGTGGCTTCCCTGGCCTTGTTGGTGTGGCAGGAGAAGGTGTGGACCCCAAAAAAGGGATCCACCAACACCAGGAGATACCTGAACACTTCCTGGTGTGGCAGCTCAGAAAATCCATTTGCCAGTAATCCCCAGGAGTGTTTCCTCTTTCAGCGATGCCTGGAGGTGATGGTTTTGAATTCCAAGGGTTCTTTTTCAAACATATCGGGCATTGCTCTGTAACAGACCTGACAATTTTGTCCTACGGACACTGAGGATCTGAGGCCACAGACCAGTCCCCATGGCATCGATTCCCCAGAGCTTTGCTGGTGCTTTTCTCCTTTGCAAATTGCAGCATCAGCTGGGGAGGGCCTGACCCGGGTATTGGGAGTTACCTCTCACCCACCCACCCACCCTCTTTGTTGTGGGCTTTTAGAGAAGCAGCCAATTTTCAATCTGCCCAACTCTATCCAGGCCTCACTTCTGGGGGGGGTGAAATTCCTTCCTCAGGAATTAACACCAGGATGCTTTGCTGTGGAAGCTCTTGTGCACCTTTATTGCAAACCTATTTCCCACGCGGAATTGTCAATCTCCAAGCTGGTGTGCCCTGGATTGTAGCATGGCCACTTCTTTGGGCAGTTGGGTGGCATCAAGGAGGGACAATAATTCTTGTTTATATTTAATTGGAGATCCCTTAGGTGTTAATTGTCTTCTTTCTTTCCATATGGCTCCTTGGGCATGAGCAATGCTCAAAGTAAATATCAAGTGAGTTCCTAGGTTTGCATGGGACCATGGGAGTGGGATTGGGGTCCTGGGGGGTGAGCAATAAGAGAGGGAATAGAAAGTTTCAGACCTCTTAACAGTGCTGGATAGAACCAGAAAAAGCAAGAAAAGGAGGTCGAAGTGTGGATAAGCAGGATGAACGTGGAAGGAATTCTTGGAGAAACAGATAAAGGGAACTCCAGTGAGGGTCTTTTGCAAGTTCTGACCCAGAGAAGGAGCAGCGCCTGCACAAAGCAGAAGTTCCAGGAAATGTGACCTGGCATATTGGGGCACTCGGTGGAAACCACACCTAAAAACCCCTTTGGGTGACCCTCCAAGTACCATAAAAGGACTTCCAGAAAGAGGTGGAGTCATGCAAATTATTTCCAGAGAATGTGATGTCTCTGTATTAGCTAAGAAGCCCCTTTTAATTAATATTTATAACTGTCATGGATAAATACCCCATGGCAAAGTCCCCCCTGACCTGCAGGACCAGGAGAGATCTGCTGTGATTCCGAGCTGATAAAGAATTCCGGCTTTCTGATACCTCCAGCTCCATCAGGGAGTTCACTGCGTCCGATTTCGGTATCAGGGGCTGGGGGACACTGGGGTCATTTGAGGGGGGGACATGGGACTGGGATTTTGGAGTGGGATCAAGGGACGCTCAAGAAGGATGTAGTGGAGGAAGAGGGTGACCTCTGGATTTGTATTGGGGTCCTGGAGTGACATGAAATGGGTACACAGGACTGGGAGTGGGGTTTGGGTTTGGGAGAAGGACCTGGGGACACTGGGGGGGATGAGGGAGTGGCTTTAGGAATTTGGGTGTAGTCCCAGAGGGTCCTGGGTCACAAGAGGTTTGCAGAGGATTGGGAGCAGGATTGAGCTCCTGGGGAGCACTTGGTGGGCACTGGAAGAGTAAACACAGGACTGGGATGGGGATGGGGCCTGGTGGGGCACTGAGGGGAAACAGGGCAGGTCCGGGATTGTCCCCAGGGTTTGGGCTGGGGAACTGCAGAGGGGCTGGGGTGACACTAAGGGGGAAGGGACACTGGGGTTGTGGGGCTGGTGGGCACAGGGACAACACTGGAGGGGACACAACAGTGGGGTCAGGGGGTCACTGCTGGGGGGACAGAGAGTGACCCCAGAAATTGAATTAAGTTCCTGTGGTTCCAGGAGGACACTAAGTGTTGCGGACATGGGACCATGGGAGTGGGATTGTTGCCCTGGGGTTCTGAAGGGGGTCCAGGAATGCCCCCAGGGTCTGGGCTCAGCATCCCAGGATGTGTCAAGGAGGCTTCTAGCCAAAACTGCCCCCTCCCACCTGCTGACCCAGTTCCCATCCTCACTCCCTCACAGAGGAACCCTTCCCATGTACCCCGTGTGTCCTAATTGTCCCCTCAGTGTGTCCCCCTTTGTCCCACAGTGTCCCTCGTGGTGGCCTCTCCCCACCATGGCCCTCCTGGCTCGCACCCTGGCTCTGCTGGCAATGACCTTGGCCACTACAGCCATCAAGGTGGTGCCCCTGGACATGGCCCGGGACTCCTTCGATGACCAGTACCGGGGCTGCGGACATGCCATGAACGCGGCGTTGCCGGCCCTCTACAACTTTGAGTACCAGAAGAATCCTCACTTTGCCTGGGGCTGGTTCCATGCTGATGCTGAGTGGCGCAAACGGGGCTCTCCTGTGTCCCCTCTGCCGTCCCCATGGCACGCCGTCGCTGTCATGGCCTACACGTCGCAGGACGTGTACAAGGAGTTCAACGCGGCCGTGCGCGCGGCCGGGCGCTCCCGCCAGGAATACCGGAACAACTTCCACTTCAAAACGCTGCATTTCCTGCTGACCAAGGCCCTGGTGGCACTGAGGCACGCTCAGAAGCGGCAGTGTCACCACGTGTTCCGGGGCGTGCGTGACGTTCATTTCAAGGCGCGGCGTGGCCAGAGGGTCCGCTTTGGTCAATTCACGTCGACGTCGCCGCGCAAAGAGATTGCTCTGCGCTTTGGGACGGACGCGGTTTTCCAGGTTCACACCTGCCATGGTGTGGACATCCGGCAGTTTTCCATGTATCCAGGGGAGGAGGAGGTGCTGATCCCGCCCTTCGAGACCTTCAAGGTCACCAAAGTCATCTGGGATGGAAAGAGGACATGGATCAGTCTCCGCTCCACCGGGACCTTCAGCAAATACAACTGCGAGTGGCTGTGAGGTGACAGCACAGGGGACACCCCGGGCGATGGGGACACACGCTGTGGCCATGGGGACACCCGTGATAAGGCAGAGGGGACACTGACAATCAGGGGAGATGGGGGACAGGGACACCCACTGTGTGTTTGTGTGGAGAAGGACACTCCATGCTGGGCACACCAAGTTTGGGGACACCCATTGTGGGCACGGAGACAGGAACGTCCATGACAGGGCACAGGGATGGGCATCCTCACTTCTGGGAGGGGACAGGGATAGGAACATCCCTGCCAGGGGAGGACAGAGACTGGGCCCCCTCCGTACCGACCCTGTCCCTCCCCACCAAAGGCAGTGCTGTGGGGGTGAGACCCTCCATGGCACTCCCTGAACCCCTGTCACCCCCTGTCACTCTCCATGGCGCCCCCTGAATGCCCGGACACCTGTCACCCCTAAGCCACCATGACCCCCTGGCCTCCTTGGTCCCTTGCCCCCCCCAGACCCCATGTCACCTCATGGCCCCCATGTCACCTGTCACCCCTCACCCCCCATTATGGCCATTCCTGACTCCCTCACTCCCCACATGGTCCCACTGATTGCCCTCTCTGCCCCCCTGGCGGGAGTGTCCCCAGGGCTCCTTGCCACCTCCAAGGATTCCTCCTGGCCACCACGGCCCTGGCAATGGCCACCTGGATCCTCTGAACCACAAGGCCACCGAGGTCACCAAGGTCACTGTGGTCACTGAGGCGGCTGTGGCCACCATGATCACCAAGACTCCCTGAGCCACATGGCTACCACAGCCACTGTGTCCACTGTGGCCACCAAGGCCATTGTGCAAAGACATTCTAATAAATAATTCCATTAAATAATTCTGACAAAGCCAGCAAAAAGTGACAATTCCTATGCAGGGCTCAATGGCACTCTCCACAACAACGCTCGTGGGAATGTCTCTTTCTCTCAGCCTCGTGGAGGATCCTTGGGGAGAATCCCCTTCCCAGTGGAGGAACCTCATCTGCATTTCATTCCAAGCAGGAACAGGGGAGAGGAATCTCTGTCTGAGAGGGGACTGGGCATTCCCAGGGCAAGATGATGGATGGCCAGGCCCAGCCCTGGTGCTTCATCCTAAGATGCCAATTTGGTGATTTGGGCTGGTTTTAGCCCAATTCAGCACCAAAATCAGCACAAGACCCCTCTCAATGCAGCCCCAATAGCCACAAATGGGGCACTCTCGCTTGGGCACATTCCAGTCAGAGCATCCTGCCACATCTTGCAGATCAGGGGGATCTTAAAGGCTGGAAATTGGGAAGTTCAAGTGGGCAAGGCCAGGTCCTGCCCCTGGGGAGGGACAGTTCCCAATGCCCGTCCCAGCTGGGTGGACCTGCTGGAGCATCTCTGGAGAAGGACCTGGGGGTGTTGGTGGGTGTTATAGCTGGGTAGAGTAATGATTGTCCCTCACAATTAAGAGATGAATATTGTGTGTGTGTGTGTGTTAAAGGAAGTTTTGCTGAGATTTGAATTTCTTTTGATGCGTAACTTTGTTATCGTGACGTTGGTTTTGGACACCCTCTCTTCTCCCTGTAATCTCCTTTTCCTCCCTCTGTGTCCTTGCCATCGGACAACCCTTGATGTCAGGGACATGTGGAGGGAGGGCGTCTACCTGTGCCCCTTGCATGGGGCAGTTGGGAAAGGGGGAAGCTCTCACTGGGGAGGGGGGCTATGGCAACCCCTCCCCTCCAGTCAGACTGCAGGAAGGTCTTCTCCACTGGACAGCAAAGAAGAGTCAGCTGGCAGACTTTGGAAGGGGCCACGGATTGATAAGGAAAATGTTTGAATATGTATGAGTGCTTACGAATATGTATTTGACTGATGCAACACCAGGGGTATAAAAGGCAGAGCCGCCATTTTGTAGATGAGCCGCTGGCAGTAGGCCACACTCCCAGCGTTGTCCCTTTTTCCTTATTCTGTCCCTTGGTTGTGTTGTTTTGGTTTAATAAACCTTTAAAATTTGAAATGGAGCAGTAATTTCTCACAGGTCTCTTCCCTTTTGTTTCCTTTTTTTACTTACAGAATTTTTTCCCGTAAGTTGCTAGGAAACACTAATGACTGGGCATGAAGGAAAAACAAAAGAAGTGGCCAAGCTCAGGGGAGGAGGGCATCTGGTTGTGCTTGTCTTATCTGGGAGATTCTCTCTGAGCAGCAGAGGCACCCCAAGAATTGGGCAGGTAAAAAGGACAGGTCTGGGGCACCTGCTGGCCCTCTTGGCTTCGGAGGAGGACAGTCGGAGCTGCTGCTTGGGGAAGGAAATTCACTGCTGCTGCTATGGCCATAACCCAGGCCAGAGCTGCTTCTTCTGCCGTGGGATGAGCCTTTACTTATAAGAGCAGCCACACAGTGGGATCTTATTAATACCTACATCCTCAAAAACCAGTGTCCTGTCACATGCTCTGTTGCCTGGTGTTATAGATACATATTATAATATTGGCGTTTCTCAAATATTAAAATGGATTTTATATGTGTAGCGTTTAAGTAACTTTGTTATAAAGATACAGGTTTTATTTCTGTTGTTCATTAAGCTTTGACATTGTAGTGAAATAGCTGATAGAAGTGTGCTTGTGTTAAAATGCCTGCTTGGATGGGATAACATCCAGTGAACACAGGATGAGGACACTGCTACAGATCTGCCAAATATCAGCACTCACCGTCTGAGGACAGTGTGGACCAAGGCCCAAAACCTGGAGGTGATAAAAAAGCACTAAAACCACAACCAAGGAATGCTCTAAAAAGGTGGACCCAGGGAGGAGCCATGCTAAACAATTCTTGGAAGATGTAAACTTGTTTGTGGAAAAAGGCTATTACACAAAAGGGTCTATGACTATGCAACAGGCTGATGTAAAGGAAAAGGTATTTAAGGACTATCCCTGAAGGTGATGGTGTGATCTTTGCTGAGTGCCAAGACAAATCTTTGCTTTGCTGTCTTTGTCTCCTGTTGTCCTTTATTAAACTTCTTAAATTTTCACAGGAGAGGGAATGTGTTTTTCACACTCAGTGTCTGTAGGACAAAATTGTCAGGTCTGTTACAGAGCAATGCCCGATATGTTTGAAAAAAGAACCCTTGGAATTCAAAACCATCACCTCCAGGCATCGCTGAAAGAGGAAACATTGCTGGGGATTACTGGCAAATGGATTTTCAGAGCTGCCACACCAACATGGGCACAGGTATCTCCTGGTGTTGGTGGATCCCTTTTTTGGAGTCCAAACCTTCTCCTGCCACACCAACAAGGCCAGGGAAGCCACCCAGGCACTCCCCCAAGAGATCATGCCCAGGCTCGAGGTGCCTACAGGGATGTCATCTGCTAGGGGACCCCATTTGGTATCTGAGGTGTGGCAGCAACTCAGTGAGCAGTGGGGAGTGGGACTGGAAGGCACTGGGGGGACGTGGGATCGTGTGATCGTGGGATTGGGGTCCTGGGTGATGAGAAATAAGAGAGAGAATAGAAAGTTTCAGTTCCCCTGAAGTTGTTGGATGGGGCTGGAAGATGAACTAGCATAAAAACCATAGAGGATGTAAAAGTGTGGACACAGCAGAGCAAAGGTGGCTGGAACCTGTGGAAAAAGAAATAAATGGGAACTGCAGTGAGGGGTTTTTGGCAAGTTCTGTAACACAGAAGGAGCAGTGCCTCCCCAAAGTGAAAGTTCAAGGCGAGGTTATCTGGGATATTGGGGCACTCAGTGAAAACCACACTGAGAAACGCAATTTTTAGGACTCTCCAGTTCCATAAAAGGACATCCAGGAGGAGGTGGAGCCATGCAAATTATTTCTACGAAAATGCTGTTTCTGTACTAGGTAAGTGACACATTTTAATGAATATTTATGATTATGGTGGATAAATTCCTGTGGTAAAGTCCCCCGTGAGCTGCAGGACCAGGAGAGATCTGCTGTGAGTCCAAGCTGATCAGGAATTCCAGCTTTTTGATACCTCCAGTTCTGCCAGGGAGTTCAACCCGGCTGATTTTGGTATCGGGGACTGAGGGGACCCTTGGGAGGCGAACACAGGACTGTGGGACTGTGGTCTGGGGAGGCCCTGGGGTTGTCACAGGCCTGGCATTGCGATCCTGGTGTGGTCTGGGGGCAGTGATGGGAGACACAGGACTGTGGGTGTGGCAGTGGAGCACTGGGAGGCACTGGGGGGGCACTGGGGGAGCCCATGGGACTGGATTGGGGTTCTCACCGGGGATCTCATGGGACTGGGAGTGGGATTGGGGTTATGGGAAGGGGATAGTGGGAACACTGGGGGGTCACAGATCTTGTGTCAGGATCCTGGAGGGCACGAGGTCACTGGGAGTGGTTCAAGGGATTGGGAAAGGGATTGGGGTAACAGACGCACGGGGAAACACCGGGAGAGGGGGGGACAGAGAACTATGGGGGTGGAATTGGGGAGCTGGGGGGCACTGGGGTTGCTTGGGGAGGGTCAGGGAGTGACCCCAGGATTTGAGTCAAGGTCCTGCAGGGGGGCTGATAAGACACCATGAGGAAGGGTATAGGACTGTGGGAATGGAATTGGGAGTCTGTGGGACACTGAGGGGGAGCTCCAGGTGTGCCCAGGATTTGGGATCAGGGTCCCAGGACACATCCAGGTGTCACCTGGTTGGGGCAGCCCCTCAGTCTCCCCAGGCCACCCCCACTCTCCCTCCCCAGCCCCTCACCAAGAAAGCCTTCCCATGTCCCACCATGTCCCTCAGCATCCCCTGTGTCCCATCAGTGTCCCCTCAGCATCCCCTGGTGTCTCCCAGTGTCCGCCCAGTGTCACCCAGTGTGTCCTCTGTGTCCCCTCTGTGTCCCCCAGTGTCCCACGGTGGACTCTCTTCTCCATGGCCCCCCTGGCTCACACCCTGGCACTGCTGGCAGTGACCATGGCCACTGCAGCCATCAAGGTGGTGCCCCTGGACATGGCCCAGAACTCCTTTGATGACCAGTACCTGAACTGCGGCCCTGCCATGACCGCAGCGTTGCCGGCCCTCAACAGCTCTGAGTTCCAGGAGAACAAGAACTTTGCCCAGGTCTGGGTGAAGGCCACGGCCGAGTGGCAGAAGCGGGGCTCCTCTTCATCCACTCTGTCCCCAGCCCAGGCCATCGCCCTCATGGCCTACACCATGAACGACGTGTACCGGGAGTTCAACAGTGCCGTGCGCGAGGCTGGACGCTCCAGCCAGGAATACCGGAACAACTTCCACTTCAAAACGCTGCATTTCCTGCTGACCCAGGCCCTCCAGAAGCTGAGACGCCCTAATGACTGTCAGAATGTGTTCCGGGGGGTGAGAAACTACCACTTTGAGGTGTACACTGGCAAGAAAGTCCGCTTCGGTCAATTCGCTTCGACGTCGCAGAGCAAAGAGGTCTCCCAGCATTATGGGGCAGACACAATGTTTGAGGTGTACACGTGCCATGGTGTGGACATCCAGAAGTTCTCCTACAATGAAAGTCAGAAGGAAGTGCTGATCCCACCCTTCGAGACCTTCGAGGTCATTGATGTCAAGACGGAAGGGAGCACGAAGAACATTGAGCTTCGCTCTGCCGGGAACTCCAGCAACTACAACTGCGAGTGGCTGCGAGGTGACATCATGGGAACAGCCTGGGGAGATGGGGACACTCAGTGAGGGTTGGGGACGAGGACACACGGTGCTGGGGACACCCATGGCCCAGAGGGGACAGGGACACCCACTGTGGGTGGGAGGCAGGACAAGGGACAAGGACAGGGACAGCCATAGCTGGGCACAGGGGATGGGGACACTCAGTGCCAGGTGAGGGGGACAGGGACATCCAGTGCTGGGGTTGGGGGGACAAGGACACCCATGGCTGGGCACAGGGGAAAGAGACCTTGTTATGGCCCCCTCTGACCTCTCACACCCTCAGGGCCCTCCTGTCACCCCTGTCCCTCCCCCTATGACCCCCTCATCCCATTGTCTCCCTGACCGCTCTCTTTGTCCCCACAGGTGGGAGCCTCCTCAGGAACTTTCCCCATCTTGGAGGACTTCTCTTGGCTACCGTGGCCATGGCAGTGGGCATTGGAACCTCTGAGCCGTGAAGCCACCAAGGTCACTGTAGCCTTGGAGGCCTCTGTGGCCACCGTGATCACAAAGGCCACCAGGACCCAGAGAAAATGCACCACCAAGGCTACTGTGCTGGGATGCACTAAACTACTGAGGTCAGTGCGGCTACTATGGCCACTGTGACCACAGTAGCCATTGTTGCCCCTGTGGTCACTGTGGCCACTATGTCCATTATTGCCACCATGGCCACTATGACCATTGTTGCCAGTGTGGCTACTTTGGCCCCTATGACCACTCTGGCCACTCCGGGCATTGGAACCACCATGGTCAGCATGGCCATTGTGGCCAAAGTGACCCATGAGGCTACAGAGGCCACGGTGGCCACCTTGGTCATTGTAACTACTGAGGCCACCATGGCCACCGTGGTTATCAAGGTGACCAAGGCCACTGTGGCCATTACAGCCGCTGTGGCCACCATGGTCACTGTGACAAGGCGTCCATCCAGGGGAAGCCCCTCCGAGAGCTGCCCAGCCAGGGAGCGGTGCCAGGGCAGCAGGACCAGCACGGGGGGTGACAGAGCAGCCAGGACAGCGCAGGACAGCACAGACAGCAGAGATTGGGCAGCGCCTGGGGCCGCTTGGCCACTTCCCAACAGAGGGGTTTGGGAGTGGCAATGTCACGGCCACCTCCTAACACTCCTTGGCTGCCTCACCTGATGTATCAATAAATTGCCGCGTGCTCGCCTGCCGCATAGAAAATGTATCAAAAATTTGATCCTTGCTTGCCCGGCGCGTCAAAAGTTTACCAAAATTTGCTGTTGGCACGTCTGATGTATCCGCTGCAGCTCTTTTAATGCCTTTCCTGCAGGGTGCCTCATTTCCTAAAATAAAGCCGTTCCTGGAGATTTTGTTAGAGGCGACTTAAAGGTTGATTTTTCAAACCTTGATCTTCAGAGAGGTGATGGAGAAATGTTCCTCCCTTTTACCTCGTTCACTGCAGGCCCTCACAAAGGACCTGGAGGGGCTGGAGCAAAGGGATGGAGCTGGGGAAGAGTCTGGAGCAGCAGGAGTGGCTGAGGGAGCTGGCGAGGGCTGCTCAGTGCCAATAAAAAAGGATGAAAGATCAGTTTGGGCCCAGTTCCAAAGTACCTGAATTGAGGTAACACAACAGAAGAAGCATTAGGAGGAAAAAAAAAGAAAAACAGAAAGAAAAAGGATGAAAAATAAAATGGAGAAATAGGGACAGAGGCAGCACCACCCATTTATTTATGAAAACACCCTGGTGTTTCGCTCAGGAAACTCTTTTTTCTTTCACATCGGGGATTTTCCCGCTTCACCCGCTCATCGCCTGGAGTTGTGCTTCGGGAATTGTCCACCGGAGGGCAGCAGCGAGCGCGGGCCATCAGCGCTCCGGCTGCAGTTCCGGGTGCCGACAGCAGGCGGCAGCACGAGCTGGTGGCGCTGCCGAGCGCCCGCCCCGCCCCATCCCGGCCCCGGGGGCTCTGCAATGGTTTGGGATGGAGCGACCTTAAAGCCCGTCCGGTGCCAGCCCTGCCCTGGGCAGGGACATCTTCCCCTGGCCCGGGCTGCTCCAGGCCCTGCCCAGCCTGGCCTTGGACACGGCCAGGGACGGGGCAACCACAGCTTTGTTATAGATGGGTAATGTTATGATTGGCTCTCTCAATGTTGGGATGAATATTGTGTGCATTTTAAGAGAGGTTTTGTTGATGTATGGTTATGTTATTGCAGTTTGTTGTTTGGCACTCTCTGTTCACCCCAAAGTCCCCTTTCCCGCCTCTGTGTCCTTGGCATTGGACAGTTTTGGTTGTCCGGGTTGTCAGGGACATGTGGAGGGCAGGTTTGTACCTGTGCCCCTTGCATGGGGCAGTTGAGAAAGGGCCAAACCTGCTGCTGGGGAGGCGTGGCATGGCAACACCTCACCTCCAGTCAGACTGCAGGAAGTTCTTCACCAATGGACAGCCAGGAAGAGTCAACTGGCTGACTTTGGGAGGGCCCAGGCATATCTAAGGAAAAATATTTGAATATATATGACAGCTTATGAATATGTATTTGACTGATGCAACACCAGGGGTATAAAAAGCAGAGCCGCCATTTTCTGGATAAGCCGGTGGCAGTCGGCCACGCTCCCAGTGTTGTCCCGTTTTCCTTATTCAGTTCCTTTGTTGTGTTGTTGAGGTTTAATAAACCCTTGCATTTTAAAGTGAGCGGTCATTTCTCACAGTCACCGTGGTCTCCACGATCACCAAGGCCACCATGACCCCCAGAAAAATGAAGTCACCAAGGCCACCAAGGCCACCACTGCCATTTTCCCTGGAGGAAAAGGGGAAAGAGAAGAGGAAAAGAAGAGAAAAAAACAATCTTACCGCAGCCCAACATCCCCCTGTCTGCCCTTTACTTCTTTGGAAATTAATTTTTTTAGCATTTTTGCCCAAATTCTGTGAATTCCCCCATATTCAGGATTTAAACCCAACCAAACTCTTTCCCCACCACAATTAATTCCACCTTGAAAGGAATAAGAGGAAAGTGTCTTTGCAAACAGATTGTGTGAATCTGATGGTGGATAGTGCCTGGGACTTGTAGGTAAGGAAGTGACTGGAGAAAGTTTCAGAAAATGTTCCTCATTGACACAGACTGCTGCTCAGCCAAGGGCCTGCGAAATTCCTGAACTTCGAGAAGAAGAACAAAGACTCAACATGCTTAGGAATATTAATTTCCCTGCACAGGATGGAGTTAAAGCCCATTTTAATGGCCATGTGTCTGTGTTATAGAAGAGTGGGGTGTGTAGCAAGGGGGGCGTGCAGTAGGTGGATAGGGAAGTCTGCACCTTCCAAGTACCTCAGCCAATGGGGAAAGGGAGTGGGAGGTACGGCTGGGAAATTGGGATGAAAAGTATCCAGTAATTTGAGGCACCCCATGGGGAAATTCCCTATGGCCTCTTCCTTTGTTCATGAATAAAATCGCGGGGCTCTTCTTCCTCCTTTGTGCAAGTAAACCTCTGGAAAGGCGAATTTTTCTGCTCAAAACGTTAGATAGCGAAAATGTCGCTCCGCATGAACCCGGAGTGGTACGTAAAAAAAGGTTAACTGTAAGTAACGTTGTAGTAAGATGCACAGGTAAAGTAAGCAAGATGACAAAGCGAGCAAGGCAGCAGAGCAAGTGGGACAACAAACGCCATCAAGAACAAGATAGCAAGTTTTAATGAAACTTGCAAACTGCAAAGTCAGCTAAAACCAGGCTAGACTGGAAAAAAACAAGAAGCACCAGGTATGTGGTGAACATAGAATTGAAAAGTTTAAACATGAGGAAGACTACAGCACACCAAAAGACCACCAGAATGCTGACGACCACCTGTATTGCTTTGAAAGAAGGTATCTGCTAAGAAAGGCAGGAGCCTCCCCTTGAATGTAAAATGGAAACCCCTTCCCTCCGAATTATCATGATTTTGAAATTACGGGTCTCTCAGGCAACGATATGAGGGTAGGAATAACCGTTCTTTACTAGTATGTATAACCAGGCAAACAAATAACAACAACTCCAGCATGAACCCCAAACAGAACCAGGAACCCTGTCCCCGCCTTCTCGACGGCGGCATTTTCCCCTTCCGTGCAGTTCCGGTCGCAGCCAGCAGGGGTGCTGGTGGCTCCCGGTGGGCGGGGCATGTGCGCTAATTCCCCCGAGCCTGCGGGGGGCGCTGTGGCGCGGGCTCGAGGATCATGTGGTAATGGCAGCTCGGCCCAGACGGGAAGGGATGGAGGAGAGGCTTTGCTGCACAAACCCCTGGGGCAGCTGATCCCGGTGTGTCGCACTGTGACACGAAATAACTCCCAGAAGTAGGTTAGATGTAAGAGGAAAGAAAAGGAACTCAGAAAAGTAAACTTTATTTTATGACTCTATATACAATAGTAAAAATGACAGTGGATTGGAAGGTGAAGCTGTTACCTTTCTAACCGCACTGGTCAAACCAACAGTTTATCTACTCACAAAGAAGAATGTAAAACGATGATTATTTACATGAACATCTGTGAGAAAACTCAGTTGAAATATGTAAATATTTGAAGGGATAGGAACTTTTAGAAGAACTTTAAAACTCTTAAAAGAACAAAGTAACACCAAAGTGGCCCAGCAGGACTCTCGGAAGCCGCAAGCTGGGCCAGCGGGATTTCTTGGCAGGCAGGGGATGTGGGGCTACAGTTCAGAGAAAGTTCAGAACAATGCTGAAAAGACAGCAGGGACGTGGCAGCGGCAGCCCAGCTCTGAGCAGGGCAGGGAGAGGAGAGCTGGGGATTCCGGGCACCCGGGCACATGGTGATGGGGCCCTTTTTTTTTTTTAGTGAGGCAGATGTTAATAAGATTTGAGTTTGTGTCTGCTCTCATGTTATAAATACTTATTATATTGTTGGCTTTTTTGCAGATATTAAGATGAATGCTATATGTACAATGTTAAAATAAATTTGCTTTTATTTCTGCTAATAACAAAACCTTAGACATAGGTGAAAAACACCAACCATTTGTTTTTTTAAATCTTAAAACTTTATTAGTTAAAAAATAGTTATTAAAAAAAGAGTAATAAAATTAGAGTAATAAAAATTTTGACAACGAGGATTAGGACACTACAAGACAATACAAAGCAAAGAATTATGGATGTCCGGATGTTTCTGGGCACTGAGCTGCCAAAAACATACCTTGTGAACAAAGGAATAACCCTTAAAAGCAACAGCCTGTTGCATATTCATACATCTCATACATGATGCAGAAATTTCTTGCAAATTAAGAATTTTTCTGGTTCTTGTCAGCTTCTTCCCCTTAATCCTGGTGGTTCCGTAAAGACGGAGAGAAGGTGGAAGAATGTTTGTCTTTTCTGATAAGGGGCTGTAACTCTTTGTGTCCTGTGGGTGTTATCTCAGTGTGAAGAGTTTCTTTTTTATCTTATCCCTTTTCTTGAGCTAGTAAAAAAATATCTTACATCCCAGAGTTTTCTATTTCAATATTATGTTATAACCTAAAACTACATTTAACACACTACATAAGAGAATTAATACAGCATAACTTTCTAACATCACACATATAATAGTCATTGTAATATTTGCCGAAAGCCAATCAAAAAATATGCGTTTTTCACAACATGGCAGTAGTGGCAGCTGATATAGTCCTGAGTGAAGTGTCTGTTTCGTCGGGATAACGTCCAGTGAACGTGTAATGAGGACCCTGCTATTGATATGCCAACAATCAGCATCTGCCGTCTGAAGAAAGTGTGGACCGAGGCCCAAACTGGAAGTGCTAAAGAGAAGGAGCCAAAACCACAGCCAAGAAACTCGCACGCTCTGAAAAGGCAGACCAGAGGAAGAGCCATGTAAAATAGTTCCTGCAATAAGTAAACCAGTTTATGGAAAAATATGGATATGCATAAGGGTCTGTGAATATGAAACGGGCTGATGTAAGGGAGGAGGTATTTAAGGGGTTTCCCTGAAGGTGATGGTGTGATCTTGGCTGAGTGCCGAGACTCACCCGGCTGAAATCTTTGCTTTGCTGTCTTTGTCTCCCGTTGTCCTTTATTAAACTTTCTAAATTTTCACAGGAGAGTGAACGTGTTTTCCACATCTCAAAGCAGAGGCTCACGCACGGCAGAAGAAGCAGCTCTGGCCTGGGCTCCGGTGGTAGCTGTGAATTCCCTTCCCCAAAGCAGCAGCTCCGACCATCCTCCTCCAAAGCCGAGAGAGAGAGAGAACCAGCAACTGCCCCAGGCCCATTATTCACCTGCCCAATTCCCGTAGTATCTCTGCCCCTCAGAGAGAAACTCCCAGGTAAGAGATGTGCAACCAGGTGCCCTCCTCTCCAGAGCCTGGCCACTTCTTTTGTTTTTCCTACGTACCCAGTCATAAGTGTTTCCTAGCAACTTATGGGAAATAATTCTATAAGCAGAAAGGAACAAAAGGAAAGAAACCTGTGAGATGTGACCGCTCTCTTTAAAAGTTGAAGGTTTATTAAACCAAAAAAAAAACAAAACAAAAAAAAAAAAAAAAAAAAAAAAAAAACCTAAAAAAACCCACAAAGGACTGAATAAGGAAAAAGGGACAACGGTGGGAGTGTGGCCAACTGCCAGTGGCTCGTCTACAAAATGGCGTAGAGGGAGTCCAAAAACGTCACAATAACGAAGTTGCAAATCAAAAGAAATTCAAATCTCAACAAAACTTCCCCTAACACATACACACACACACACACAATACTCATCTCTTAATTGCAAGAGCCAATCATCATTCTAACTATTTGTACCACCAACAAACACCCCCAGGTCCTTCTCCAGAGATGCTCCAGCAGCTCCTGTCAAGCCGGGAGGGGCACTGGGAACTGTCCCTCCCCAAGGGCAGGACCTGGCCTTGCCCTCTTGAACCTCCCAATTTCCAGCCTTTAAGGCCCCCTGAACTTCAGGATGTGGCAGGATGCTCTGCCCGGAATGTGCCCAAGGGACAGTGCCCCAGTTGTGGCCATCAGGGCTGCATTGAGAGGGGTCTTGTGCTGATTTTGGTGCTGAATTGGGCTAAAACCAGCCCAAATCACCAACCCCCAATTGACAACTGAGAGTGAAGCACCAGAGCTGGGCCCGGCCGTCCATCATCTGACCCTGGGAATGTCAAAGAGAGATTCTTCTCTTCCTGCTTGAAATGAAATGTGCATGAGGTTCTACCCTCGGGAAGGGGTTGCTCTACAAGCATCCTCCCCGAGGCTCAGAGAAAGAGATGTTCCCATGAGTGTTGATGTGCGGAGTAACATCGAGCCCTGGCTAAGAACTGTCACTTTTTGCTGGCTTTGTCAGAATTATATAATGGAATTATATCTTTATATATAATATATATGGAATATATATGGAATTATACATTTATTAGAATGTCTTTGCACAGTGGCCTTGGTGGCCACAGTGGACACAGTGGCTGTGGTAGCCGTGTGGCTCAGGGAGTCTTGGTGATCATGGTGGCCACAGCCGCCTCAGTGACCAGAGTGACCTTGGTGACCACGGTGGCCTTGTGGTTCAGAGGATCCGGGTGGCCATTGCCAGGGCCGTGGTGGCCAGGAGGAATCCTTGGAGGTGGCAAGGAGCCCTGGGGACACTCCCGCCAGGGGGGCAGAGAGGGCAGTCAGTGGGACCATGCAGGGAGTGAGGGGGTCAGGAATGGCCATAATGGGGGGTGAGGGGTGACAGGTGAGATGGGGGCCATGAAGTGACAAAGGGTCTGGGGGGGCAAGGGACCAGGGAGGCCAGGGGGTCATGGTGGCTTAGGGGTGACAGGTGTCCGGGCATTCAGGGGGCGCCATGGAGAGTGACAGGGGGTGACAGGGGTTCAGGGAGTGCCGTGGAGGGTCTCACCCCCACAGCACTGCCTTTGGTGGGGAGGGACAGGGTCAGTACAGAGGGGGCCCAGTCTCTGTCCTCCCCTGGCAGGGATGTTCCTGTCCCTGTCCCCTCCCAGAAGTGAGGATGCCCATCCCTGTGCCCTGTCATGGACGTTCCTGTCTCCGTGCCCACAATGGGTGTCCCCAAAGTGGTGTGCCCAGCATGGAGTGTCCTTCTCCCCACAAACACACAGAGGGTGTCCCTGTCCCCCATCTCCCCTGATTGTCATTGTCCCCTGTGCCTTATCATGGGTGTCCCCATGGCCACAGCGTGTGTCCCCATCGCCCGGGGTGTCCCCTGTGCTGTCACCTCACAGCCACTCGCAGTTGTATTTGCTGAAGGTCCCGGTGGAGCGGAGACTGATCCATGTCCTCTTTCCATCCCAGATGACTTTGGTGACCTTGAAGGTCTCGAAGGGTGGGATCAGCACCTCCTCCTCCCCTGGATACATGGAAAACTGCCGGATGTCCACACCATGGCAGGTGTGAACCTGGAAAACCGTGTCCGTCCCAAAGCGCAGAGCAATCTCTTTGCGCGGCGACGTCGACGTGAATTGACCAAAGCGGACCCTCTGGCCACGCCGCGCCTTGAAATGAACGTCACGCACGCCCCGGAACACGTGGTGACACTGCCGCTTCTGAGCGTGCCTCAGTGTCACCAGGGCCTTGGTCAGCAGGAAATGCAGCGTTTTGAAGTGGAAGTTGTTCCGGTATTCCTGGCGGGAGCGCCCGGCCGCGCGCACGGCCGCGTTGAACTCCTTGTACACGTCCTGCGACGTGTAGGCCATGACAGCGACGGCGTGCCATGGGGACGGCAGAGGGGACACAGGAGAGCCCCGCTTGTGCCACTCAGCATCAGCATGGAACCAGCCCCAGGCAAAGTGAGGATTCTTCTGGTACTCAAAGTTGTAGAGGGCCGGCAACGCCGCGTTCATGGCATGTCCGCAGCCCCGGTACTGGTCATCGAAGGAGTCCCGGGCCATGTCCAGGGGCACCACCTTGATGGCTGTAGTGGCCAAGGTCATTGCCAGCAGAGCCAGCATGCGAGCCAGGAGGGCCATGGTGGGGAGGGGCCACCATGAGCACTGTAGGACACTGTGGGACAAAGAGGGACACACTGAGGGGACAATTAGGGCACATGGGAGTACATGGGAAGGGTTCCTCTGTGAGGGGCTGGAGAAGGGAACTGGGGTCAGCTGGGAGGACAGGGGGCAGTTTCGCATTGAAGACCCCAGGACACATCCTGGGATGCTGAGCCCAGACCCTGGGGCCACTCCTGGACTCCCCTCAGAACCCCAGGACAACAATGCCACTCCTATGGCCCAATGTCCTCAACGCTTAGTGTCCTCCTGGAACCCCAGGAAAACAATTCAAATTCTGGGGTCACTCCCTGTTCTCCCAGCACTGATCCCCTGATGCTACTTCTGTGTCCCCCTCAGTGCTGTCCCTGCGCCCACCAGCCCCACAACCCCATTCCCAATCCATTGCCCCTTTCCTCCTAGTGTCACCCCAGCCCAAGCTCTGGGGACAATCTCTGACCTCCCCAGTGTCCCTTCTGTGCCCCACCAGGCCCCTCCCCATCCCAGTCCTGTGTTTACCCTTCCAGTGTCCTCCCAGTGCTCCCCAGGAGCTCAATCCTCCTCCCAGTCCTCTGCAAACCTCTAGTGGTTTGCCCCAGGCCCCTCTGGGAATTCACCCAAATTCCTAAAGCCACTCCGTCACCCCCCCAGTGTCCCCCAGGTCCCTCACCCAGACCCAAAATCTGCTTCCAGTCCCATTATCCATTTCACGTCACTCCAGGACCCCAATACAAATCCAGAGGACACTCTCTTCTCCCACAACAACCCCTTTGAACCCTCCATGATCCCACTCTGCAATCCCTGTCCTGTGTCCCTCCCACAAGTGTCCCCAGTGTCCCCCAGCCCCTGATACCGAAATTGGACTCAGTGAACTCCCTGATGGAGCTGGAGGTATCAGGAAGCTGGAATTCTTTATCAGCTCGGAATCACAGCAGAACTCTCCTGGTCCTGCAGGTCAGGGGGGACATTGCCTTGGGGTATTTATCCATGACAGTTATAAATATTAATTAAAAGGGGCTTCTTAGCTAATACAGAGACATCACATTCTCTGGAAATAATTTGCATGACTCCGCCTCTTTCTGGAAGTCCTTTTATGGTACTGGAGGGTCACCCAAAGGGGTTTTTAGGTGTGGTTTCCACCGAGTGCCCCAATATGCCAGGTCACATTTTCTGGAACTTCTGCTTTGTGCAGGCGCTGCTCCTTCTCTGGGTCAGAACTTGCAAAAGACCCTCACTGGAGTTCCCTTTATCTGTTTCTCCAAGAATTCCTTCCACGTTCATCCTGCTTATCCACACTTCGACCTCCTTTTCTTGCTTTTTCTGGTTCTATCCAGCACTGTTAAGAGGTCTGAAACTTTCTATTCCCTCTCTTATTGCTCACCCCCCAGGACCCCAATCCCACTCCCATGGTCCCATGCAAACATAGGAACTCACGTGATATTTACTTTGAGCATTGATCATGCCCAAGGAGCCATATGGAAAGAAAGAAGACAATTAACACCAAAGGGATCTCCAGTTAAATATAAACAAGAATTATTGTCCCTCCTTGATGCCACCCACCTGCCCAAAGAAGTGGCCATGCTACAATCCAGGGCACACCAGCTTGGAGATTGACAATTCCGTGTGGGAAATAGATTTGCAATAAAGGTGCACAAGAGCTTCCACAGCAAAGCATCCTGGTGTTAATTCCTGAGGAAGGAATTTCACCCCCCCCAGAAGTGAGGCCTGGATAGAGTTGGGCAGATTGAAAATTGGCTGCTTCTCTAAAAGCCCACAACAAAGAGGGTGGGTGGGTGGGTGAGAGGTAACTCCCAATACCCAGGTCAGGCCCTCCCCAGCTGATGCTGCAATTTGCAAAGGAGAAAAGCACCAGCAAAGCTCTGGGGAATCGATGCCATGGGGACTGGTCTGTGGCCTCAGGTCCTCAGTGTCTGTAGGACAAAATTGTCAGGTCTGTTACAGAGCAATGCCCAATATGTTTGAAAAAGAACCCTTGGAATTCAAAACCATCACCTCCAGGCATCGCTGAAAGAGGAAACACTCCCGGGGATTACTGGCAAATGGATTTTCAGAGCTGCCACTCCAGGAAGTGTTCAGGTATCTCCTGCTGTTGGTGGATCCGTTTTTTGGGGTCCACACCTTCTCCTGCCACACCAACAAGGCCAGGGAAGTCACCCAGGCACTCCCCCAAGAGATCATGCCCAGGCTCGAGGTGCCTACAGGGATGTCATCTGCTAGGGGACCCCATTTGGTATCTGAGGTGTGGCAGCAACTCAGTGAGCAGTGGGGAGGGGGACTGGGGGGCCATGGGACCGTGGGATTGGGGTCCTTGGTGGTGAGCAGTGAGGGACAGAATAGAAAGTTTCAGATCTCTTAATGGTGCTGGATAGGGCTTAAATATGAATGGGCAAAAGCAAGAAAAGGAGGTCGAAGTGTGGATACACAGGATTAATGTGGACGGATTCCTTGGAAAAGCAGATAAAGGGAACTCCAGTGAGGGTCTTTTGCAAGTTCTGGACCAGAGAACTTGAGCACTGCCTGCACAAAGCAGAAGTTCTAGGAAAGGTCATCTGGCATATTGGGGCACTCCCTGAAAACCACACCCAGAAACCCCTTTGGGTGACCCTCCAGTACCATAAAAGGACTTCCAGAAAGAGGTGGAACCATGCCAATTATTTCCAGAGAAAGTGATATATATGTATTAGGTAAGAAGCTCCTTTTAATGAATATTTATAACTGTGGTGGATAAATACCCCATGGCAAAGTCCCCCCTGACCTGCAGGACCAGAAGAGATCTTCTGTGAGTCCAAGCTGATAAAGAATTCCGGATTTCTGATACCTCCAGCTCCATCAGGGAGTTCACTGCGTCCGATTTTGGTATCAGGGGCTGGGGGACACTGGGGTCATTTGAGGGGGGGACATGGGACTGGGATTTTGGAGTGGTGCCATGGGGGCTTCTGGAGGATGTTGTGGGGACAGGGGATGACTGCCTGATTTGAGTTGGAGTCCTGGGGTGACCAAAAAGATCACGAGAGTGGATTTGGGGTCTGAGAGAGGGCTGAGGGATCAGTGAGGGGGGTGAGGGAGTGGCTTTGGGGATTTTGCTGAGGTTTGTAATCAGCCCGGCATCACAAGAGGTTTGCCGAGGATTGGGAGCAGGATTGAGCTCCTGAGGAGCACTGGGGGAACACTGGAAGGGTAAACACAGGACTGGGGTGGGGATGGGGCCGGGTGGGGCACTGAGGGCACATGGGGGAGGTCAGGGATTGTCCCCAGGGTTTGGGCTGCAGAACTGCAGAGGGGCTGGGGTGACACTAAGGGGGAAAGGGACAATGAACTGGGAGTAGGTTTGTGGAGCTGGTGGGCACAGGGACAACACTGGAGGGGACACAGCAGTGGGGTCCATGGGGGGCATTGTGGGAGTGGGATTGGGGTCATGGGAAGCACTGCTGGGGGGACCAGGAGTGACCCCAGAATTTGAATGATGTTTTGAATTTGAGTCCTGGGAGGCTGCTAAGTGTTGAGGATATGAGACCATGGGAGTGGGACTGTTGTCCTTGGTGTCTGAGGGACACTGGGGAGTCCTGGAATGACCCCAGACTTTCGGATTCAATTTCAAGGATGTGTACAGGGGTCTTCTAACCGGAGCTGCCCCGCTCCCCAGGGCTAAAGCCCGCCCCCCCAGCCCTTCATGGTGGGAGCCGACCCTGTGTGTGCCAAATGTCCCTTCAGTGAGTCCTCTTTTGTCCCCCCAGTGTCCCACACTGGTCCCAGTGGCCCCTCCCGGCCATGGCCCTCCTGACTCGCACCCTGGCTCTGCTGGCAATGACCGTGGCAACTGCCATTGCCATCAAGGTGGTGCCCCTGGACATGGCCCGGGACTCCTTCGATGACCAGTACCGGGGCTGTGGACATGCCATGACCACGGCGTTGCCGGCCCTCTACAACTTTGAGTACCAGAAGAATCCTCTCTTCGCCCAGACCTGGGCGAAGGCCAAGGCTGAGTGGCGCAAACGGGGCTCTCCTGTGTCCCCTCTGGCGTCCCCAGCCCAGGCCGTGGCTCTCATGGCCTACACGACGAAGGACATTTACAAGGACTTCAACGCGGCCGTGCGCGCGGCCGGGCGCTCCCGCCAGGAATACCGGAACAACTTCCACTTCAAAACGCTGCATTTCCTGCTGACCAAGGCCCTGGTGACACTGAGGCACGCTCAGAAGCGACAGTGTCACCACGTGTACCGGGGAATACACGACGTCCGGTTCCAGGCGCGGCGTGGCCAGAGGGTCCGGTTCGGTCAATTCACATCGACGTCACTGAGCAAAGAGATCGCCCAGAAATACGGAACAGACACAATATTTGAGGTGCACACGTGCCACGGCGTGGACATCCAGGCATTTTCCTTCTATCTGAGCAACCGTGAGGTGCTGATCCCACCCTTCGAGACCTTCAAGGTCACCAAAGTCACCAGGAATGGGGAGAAGGCACGGATCAGTCTCCGCTCCACCGGGACCTACAGCAAATACAACTGCGAGTGGCTGTGAGGTGACAGCACAGGGGACACCCTGGGGTGAAGGGGATACCCACTGTGGCCATGGGGACACCCATGATATGGAAGGGGTGGGCATGGGGACAGGGACAGGGACAGGGGCACCTACTGTGTGTGGGGGGGACAAGGACACCCACTGCTGAGGACAAGGACAGGAACACCCAGTGGGAGGGATACACGATATGGGCACAGGGGAGACCCATGACGGAGCACAGGGGGTGAGGACACTCACTGACAGCTTGGGGACACTCACTGAGAGTTTGGGGACAGAGGCACCCAGTGCTGAGGAGAAGAAGTCTGGGGACACCCATTGTGGGCATGCAAGAACATCTATGACAGGGCACAGGAATGGTGACCCCCACTTCTGGGAGGGGACAGGGACAGGAACATACCGGCCTGGGGAGGACACAGACTGGGCCCCCCCATACTGACCCTGTCCCTCCCCACCAAAGTCAGTGCTGTGGGGACAGGTCCTATATGGTGGACATGGGTGGGCCAGGACCCGCCATGTCGCTCCCTGAACCCCTGACACCCCCTGTCACTCTCCATGGCACCCCCTGACCTCCCCTGACCCCTGTCACCCTTAAGCCCACCATGACCCCGTTGGCCTCCCTGGTCCCTGTACCCCTTCCATGCCCCCCCAAAACCCTGTCACTTCTCACCTCATGGCCCCCATCTCCCCTGTCACCCCTAACCCCCCATTATTGCTGTCCCAGACCTTCTCACTCCCCACATGGTCTCACTGAGTCCCTTCTTTGTCCCTCAGGTGGGAGCATCCCCAGGGCCCCCTTCCACCTTGGAGGACTCTTCCTGGCCACCACAGCCCTGGCAGTGGCAACCGGAATCCTCTGAGCCACAATGCCACCAAGGTCACCGAGGGCACTGTGGTCACTATGGCAACCATGGCCACCAGGATCACCAAGACTCCCTCAGCCACAAGGCTTCCAAAGCCACCCTGGCCACTGTGACCACCGAGGCCAATGTGCAAAGCAATGCTAATAAATAATACTATAAAAACAATTCTGTTACATAATTCAGTCAAAACAATTCCATTAAATAAATCTGTCACAGCCAGCCAAAAGTGACAATTCTTAGGCATGGCTCAATGCCACTGCCCAGAACAACACTCGTGGGAACGTCTCTTTCTCTCAGCCTTGAGGAGAATCCTTGGGGAGCATCCCCTACCCGAGAGAGGAAACTCACACACACTTAATTTCAAGCAGGAACATGGAAGAGGAATCTCTGTCTGAGAGGGGACTGGGCGTTCCCAGGGTCAGGTGATGGATGGCCAGGCCCAGCTCTGGTGCTTCACTCTCAGTTGTCAGTTCGGGGTTGGTGATTTGGGCTGGTTTTTGCCCAATTCAGCACCAAAATCAGCACAAGACCTCTCTCAATGCAGCCCCCATGGCCACAACTGGTGCACTGTCCCTTGGACACATTCCAGGCAGAGCATCCTGCCACATCCTGCAGTTCAGGGGGATCTTAAAGGCTGGAAATTGGGAGGTTCAAGTGGGCAAGGGCAGGTGCTGCCCCTGGGGAGGGACAGTTCCCAGTGCCAGTCCAGGCTGGGGATACTGGCTGAAGCATCTCTGGAGAGGGACCTGGGGGTGGTGGTGGGTGACCAGTGGAGCTGGCCGTGTGGCCTGGGGCCAGGAGGGATGCAGGGGGCATTGGGAAGAGCAGGGAGAGGAGGTCAGGGAGTGATCGTGCCCTCTGTGCTTTCCAGGGAGGCACATCAGGGGTGCTCTGTCCAGCACTACCTGTTACTGTTTCCACTTCCGGGCAGCTCTGGACACAGTCCTGGACTCAGGGATGGCGCTGCCTGAGCTGGGAGGTTGGGCCAGGTGCCCACTCTGGGTCCTTCCAGCCTGACCCATTCTGGGATTTGGGGATTCTGGCAGTTGTGCTTCGGGAATTGTCCACCGGAGGGCAGCAGCGAGCGCGGGCCATCAGCGCTCCGGCTGCAGTTCCGGGTGCCGACAGCAGGCGGCAGCACGAGCTGGTGGCGCTGCCGAGCGCCCGCCCCGCCCCATCCCGGCCCCGGGGGCTCTGCAATGGTTTGGGATGGAGCGACCTTAAAGCCCGTCCGGTGCCAGCCCTGCCCTGGGCAGGGACATCTTCCCCTGGCCCGGGCTGCTCCAGGCCCTGCCCAGCCTGGCCTGGAACCCTTCCATGCGTGGGGCAGCCGCAGCTTTGTTATAGATGGGTAATGTGATGATTTGCTCTCACAATTAAGAGATGAATATTGTGTGTATTTTAAGAGAAGTTTTGGTGATTTATTGTTGTTGTTTGTTGTTTGGACACCCTCTGTTCTTCCCATTGCCCCCCTCTGTATTGTTGCCATCGGACAGCTTTGGTTGTCCGGGTTGTCAGGGACATGTGGAGGGCGGGCGTGTACCTGTGCCCCTTGCGTGGGGCAGTTGGGAAAGGGCAAACCCTGTTGTTGTTCCCCTCCAGTCAGACTGCAGGAAGGTCTTCATCACTGGACAGCAAGGAAGAGTCAACTGGCAGAGTTTGGGAGGGGCAAGAGATATAGAAGGAAAATATTTGAATATGCATGACTGCTTATAAATATGTATTTGGTTGATACAACACACGGAGTATAAAAGGCAGAGCCGCCATTTTGTTGACGAGCCACTGGCAGAGGGCCACACTCCCTGTGCTGTCCCTTTTTCCATATCCAGTCCCTTTTTTGTCTTGTTGAGGTTTAATAAAACTTTAAGTTTGAAAGAAAAAGAAAGGTTTTCTTTCTTTTTGCATATAGAATTATTTCCCATAAGTTGCTAAGAAAGACTTATGACTGGGTACGTAGGAAAAACAAAAGAAGTGGCCAGGCTCTGGAGAGGAGGGCACCTGGTTGCACATCTCTTACCTGGGAGTTTCTCTCTGAGGGGCAGAGATACTACGGGAATTGGGCAGGTGAATAATGGGCCTGGGGCAGTTGCTGGTTCTCTCTCTCTCTCGGCTTTGGAGGAGGATGGTCGGAGCTGCTGCTTTGGGGAAGGGAATTCACAGCTACCACCGGAGCCCAGGCCAGAGCTGCTTCTTCTGCCGTGCGTGAGCCTCTGCTTTGAGATGTGGAAAACACGTTCACTCTCCTGTGAAAATTTAGAAAGTTTAATAAAGGACAACGGGAGACAAAGACAGCAAAGCAAAGATTTCGGCCGGGTGAGTCTCGGCACTCAGCCAAGATCACACCGTCACCCTCAGGGAAACCCCTTAAATACCTCCTCCCTTACATCAGCCCGTTTCATATTCACAGACCCTTATGCATATCCATATTTTTCCATAAACTGGTTTACTTATTGCAGGAACTATTTTACATGGCTCTTCCTCTGGTCTGCCTTTTCAGAGCGTGCGAGTTTCTTGGCTGTGGTTTTGGCTCCTTCTCTTTAGCACTTCCAGTTTGGGCCTCGGTCCACACTTTCTTCAGACGGCAGATGCTGATTGTTGGCATATCAATAGCAGGGTCCTCATTACACGTTCACTGGACGTTATCCCGACGAAACAGACACTTCACTCAGGACTATATCAGCTGCCACTACTGCCATGTTGTGAAAAATGAATATTTTTTGATTGGCTTTTGGCAAATATTACAATGACTATTATATGTGTGATGTTAGAAAGTTATGCTGTATTAATTCTCTTATGTAGTGTGTTAAATGTAGTTTTAGGTTATAACATAATGTTGAAATAGAAACTCTGGGATGTAAGATATTTTTTTACTAGCTCAAGAAAAGGGATAAGATAAAAAAGAAACTCTTCACACAGAGATAACAGCTACAGGGCACATAAAGAGTTACCCCCACCTTATCAGGAAAGATAAACATTCTTCCATCTTCTCTCTCTTTTTTCCCTTTTCCTCCAGGGAAAATGGCAGTAGTGGCCTTGGTGGCCTTGGTGACTTCATTTTCCTGGGGGTCACGGTGGCCTTGGTGATCGTGGAGACCACGGTGAGTGTGAGAAATGACCACACGCTTTAAAATGAAAACGTTTATTAAACCTCAACAACACAACAAAGGGACTGAATAAGGAAAAAGCGACAACGCTGGGAGCAAGGCCAATTGTTAAGAAAGCTGTGGGTGCCCCATGCATGGAAGGGTTCCAGGCCAGGCTGGGCAGGGCCTGGAGCAGCCCGGGCCAGGGGAAGATGTCCCTGCCCAGGGCAGGGCTGGCACCGGACGGGCTTTAAGGTCGCTCCATCCCAAACCATTGCAGAGCCCCCGGGGCCGGGATGGGGCGGGGCGGGCGCTCGGCAGCGCCACCAGCTCGTGCTGCCGCCTGCTGTCGGCACCCGGAACTGCAGCCGGAGCGCTGATGGCCCGCGCTCGCTGCTGCCCTCCGGTGGACAATTCCCGAAGCACAACTGCCAGAATCCCCAAATCCCAGATCGGGTCAGGCTGGAAGGACCCAGAGTGGGCACCTGGCCCAACCTCCCAGCTCAGGCAGCGCCATCCCTGAGACCAGGACTGCGTCCAGAGCTGCCCAGAACTGGACATGGCCCTGGACAGAACTGGACATGGCACTGGACAGAACTGGACATGGCCCTGGACAGAGCTGGACATGACACTGGACAGAGCTGGACATGACACTGGACAGAGCTGGACACAACACTCCCAGTGTGCTTCCCTGGGCAAACCAGATGGGCACGATCACTGCCTGACCTCCTGGCCCTGCTCTTCCCAATGCCCTCTGGATCCCTCCTGGCCCCAGGCCACACAGCCAGCCCCACTGGTCACCCGCCACCACCCCCAGGTCCCTCTCCAGAGATGCTCCAGCCAGTATCCCCAGCCTGCACTGGCACTGGGGACTGTCCCTCCCCAGGGACAGGACCTGCCCTTGCCCACTTGAACTTCCCAGTTTCCAGCCTTTAAGGCCCCCTGATCTGCAGGATGTGGCAGGATGCTCTGCCTGGAATGTGTCCAAGGGACAGTGCCCCATTTGTGACCATCGGGGCTGCATTGAGAGGGGTCTTGCGCTGATTTTTGGTGCTGAATTGGGCAAAAACCAGCCCAAATCACCAAATTGACAGCTTAGGATGAAGCACCAGAGCCGGGCCTGGCCATCCATCACCTGACCCTGGAAACGCCCAGTCCCCTCTCAGACAGAGATTCCTCTTCCATGTTCCTGCTTGAAATTTAGTGTGTGTGAGTTTCCTCTCTCGGGTAGGGGATGCTCCCCAAGGATCCTCCTCAAGGCTGAGAGAAAGAGACGTTCCCACGAGTCCTGGTGTGGGGAGTGCCATCAAGCCCTGCTTAGGAATTGTCACTTTTTGGTGGCTTTGTCAGAATTATTTAATGGGATTGGTTTTATAGAATAATTTAATAAAATTTCTTTGCAAAATTGTATTGGTAGCCACAGTGCCTGTGGTAGCCTTGTGGCTCAGGGAGTCTTGGTGAACATGGTGGCCACAGTAGCCTTGGTGGTTATTGCGACCATGGGGGCCAGAGTGACAGTGGTGGCCCCAGTTACCTCATGGTGGCATTAGCTGCCAAGCTGTCCATAGTGGCAGTCGTGGCCTTGGCAGCCTTGGTGACCTCGTTTCTCTGGGGGTCATGGTGGTCTTGGTGGCCATGGTGGCCACAGTGACCGCAGTGACCTCAGTGACCTTGGTGGCCTCGTGGCTCAGAGGGTCCCAGTGGCCACTGCCAGAGCCGTGGTAGCCAGGAGGAGTCCTCCAAGGTGGAAGGGGGCCATGGGGATGCTCCCACCTAGGGGACAAAGAGGGGTGGTCGGGGGACCATGGGAGAATGAGGGGGTCGGGGATGGCCATAATGGGGGCCAAGGAGTGACAGGTGAGGGGGGGGGCCATGAGGTGACAGGGTGTTGGGTGGGGGGGAGTATGGGGGCGACCAGGGGACCAGGAGGTCAGGGGGTCATGGTGGCCTTAGAGGTGACAGGGTTCAGGGGAGTCAGGGGGTGGCGTGACGGGGTGAGAGGGGTTCAGGGAGTGCCATGGTGGGCCCCGACCCACCCGCATCCAGCACACAGGGCCCGTCCCCACAGCACTGCCTTTGGCGGGGAGGGACAGGGTCAGAATGGGGAGTTCCCTGGCTGTATCCCTGTCCCTGTCCTCCCCTGGCAGGGGTGTCCCTGTCCACGTTCCCTCCCAGAAGTGGGGATCCGCATCCCTGTGGCCTGTCATGGATGTTCCTGTCCCCTTGCCCACAGTGGGTGTCCCCAGACTTCTTCTCCTCAGCACGGGGTGTCCTTCTCCCCACAATCACGCAGCGGGTGCCCCTGTCCCCCATCCCCAGCGAGTGTCACTGTCCCCTGTGCCTTATCATGGGTGTCCCCATGCCCACAGTGAGTGTCCCCATCCCCCCAGGCTGTCCCCTGTGATGTCACCTTTCAGCCACTCGCAGTTGTAGTTGCTTTTCAGCCCGTTGGAATAGAGCATGATATATTGCGTCTTCCCGTCCCAGATGGTTTGGACGACCGTGAAGGTTTCAAATGGTGGGATCAGCAACTCCTTCTCACTATGATAGTAGGAGAATTTCTGGATGTCCACGCCGTGGCACGTGCGAGCCAAGAACAGAGTGCTCGGCTCCAAGCACTGGGCAGATGGCCTGCTCATTGACGTCGACATGAATTGACCGAATCGGACGGTGTCGCCACTCTGGGCCTTGAACTGAATCCCGCACACCACCCAGCCCACCTCCAAACAGTTTTGTTCCGGAGTGTCCCTCAGCGTCTCCAGGGCGTCGGTCAGCAGGAAATGCAGCGTTTTGAAGTGGAAGTTGTTCCGGTATTCCTGGCTGGAGCTTCCAGCCGTGCGCACGGCCTTGTTGAACTCCTCGTACAGGTCATCCATGGTGTAGGCCATGAGGGCGACGGCCTGGGATGGAGAGGACAGAGGGGACACGGGGGACCCCCGACTCTGCCACTCAGCTGCAGCCTTCAGCCAGACCTGGGCAAACTTTTTGTTCTGCTGGAACTCGGAGCGGTTGAGGGCCGGCAATGCTGCAGTCATGGCAGGGCCGCAGCCTTGGTACTGGTCATCAAAGGAGTTCTGGGCCATGTCCAGGGTCACCACATCAACAGCCACGGTGGCCACGGCCATTGCCAGCAGTGCCAGGGTCTGAGCCAAGGGGGCCATGGAGGGGAGAGGCCACAGGGACCAGTGTGGGACACTGGGGACACAGAGGGGACACGGAGGAGACGAGGGGAGGGTTCCTCAGTGAGGGACTGGGGAGGGGTCAGTCCAGGGCGAAGGGAGGCACTCCTGGCCACCAGACCCCTGGACATGTCCGGGGTCCCTGATCCCAAATCCTGGGGTTACTTATGCCCCCCCCCAAAGCCCCCAGCCCCCCAGGGCCCCCAATCCCACACCACGTTCTCCTACGCCCTCCAGAAGCCCAATGCTACTCCCATGATTACAACTCCCCCCAGACCTCCAGGAACCTGATCTAAATACTGGGGTCACTCCCTGAGCCCCCCAGTGTCCCCCTCGGCCTGTCCCCACACCCCAATCCCACTCCCAGTCCCAAATTTCCTCAGCATCACCCCAGGACCTCAACCCAAATCCAGGCCCCCCAGTGTCTCCTGGCCCCCTCATGACCCCAGTCCCACCCCCACCATACTGTGTCCTTCCTCAGTTTCCCCCAGAACACCCCATGACCCCATTCCCAGTCCTGTGACTCCCCCAGTATCCACCCAGCGCTGCAATCCCAGTCCCACAGTCCTGTGTCCCCACCCAAGTGTCCCCCTCGAGTTCCCCCAGTCCCCGATACCAAAATCATCTAGAGTGAACTCCCTGGCAGAACTGGAGGTATCAAAAAGCCGGAATTCTTTATCAGCTCAGACTCACAGCAGATCTCTCATGGTCCTGCAGGTCATGGAGGACTTTGCCACAGGGAACTTATCCAGCATAATTATAAATATTCATTAAAATGTGTCCCTTACCTAGTACAGAAACTTCACTTTTACTAGAAATAATTTGCATGGCTCTGCCTCTTTCTGGAAGTCCTTTTATGGTCCTGTAGGGTCCTAAAAATTGCGTTTCTCAGTGTGGTTTTCATTGAGTGCCCCAATATCTCGGATGACCTCACCTCAAACTTTCTCTTTGGGCAGGCACTGCTCCTTCTGTGGTCCAGAACTTGCCAAAAACCCCTCACTGCAGTTCCCTTTTTCTCTTCCTCCACGGGTTCCAGCCGCCTTTGCCCGGCTGTGTCCACGCTTTTACATCCTCTATGGGTTTCTGCTAGTTCATCTTCAAGCCCTATCCAGCATCCTCAGGGGAACTGAAACTTTCTATTCTCTCTCTTAATTTCTCACCCCCCAGGACCCCAATCCCACGGTCCCATGGTCCCATGTCCCCCCAGTGCCCCCCAGTCCCACTCCCCACTGCTCACTGAGCGCGACCATCACCCTGACCAAAAGGGGGCCGAGTTTCATTCTGTGGGTTCCATTTCTCCCCAGTTCACCTTTAAACCAGCACGGAACTCCCAGCCTGCCAGCCAGTGCAGGGAACTGCAGCTGGCTGTGACTCCAGAGATGTCAGCTTAACAGCAGACATTCAAACCTGATGTGTTGGTTTTGGTAGTGGGGCAAGGAGAGGTGTGGGAATCCTTGAAATCAGAGGGTGTTCTGGTTTGAAAGCAAAACCAGTGAGAGACTCCAAGTCGGAAATACAAGTCAGAAATACAATTTATTGGGAAAAGGGAAAAAAAAAAAAAAAAAAAAAAAAAAAAAAAAAAAAAAAAGACAAAGAATACACACAATGATACAAAAGGAAGACCACTGGCAAAGTCAGAATACAACCTGACACCCGCTTTGACCATCGTGCTGGTAGCAGTCCAAATTGGAGTGGCTGCAGTCCAAATTGGAGTGGCAGATGTGGTTGCTGTGTCTTCTCGGAAACCTGTGGAAAGGCTGCCTTTCTGTCTAGAAATCCCTGGATTTATCCAGGTGGGAATGCCTAGCTTCTCCCCCTGGGCGGAGCATCTCACAATGGGCTGATGTTATTTTGAGTCACGAAGTGTGTTCTTAATCACCTGTCAAACAGAGCTGGCTCCTGGAGAGTGTTATCTCTGACACTGATGGGCCCATTAACAGGAGATAAGGAAAACTGTCCAGATGCAACTGCTACTCGGATGGTGATAGGAAACATCTTGGTGCTCAGTCTTGGACAGAGGGTTTTGGGAAAGCTGCAAAAGGCAGGCCTCGGAGACAGCAGAGCTGCTGTTAGAGCGTCGATTTCTGGGGGTTCTGAAGGTCAGGGTGACCCCGAGATCATAAAGAGTCTTTGCTTTCCTTAGCCCGTGCAGCCAAAAAGGAGCCTGGAATGCATCCGATTGAGTTTTCAAGGTTGTTTATCTCTTCTTATCGATATCATTCTTTCTCTGACCTGCTGAACTCTGCCTAATACAGCTCTCATGTGCACCACAGGGACCCTCTTAGGCCGAAACGGGCACCCATCTCCTGTCACCATGTCTTAGGTTGGAAATGGGGGTGTGAATTCTATTTCCCATCTGTCAGAGCTGGGGCAGTTATCCTCTGTTCATTGGGCAGTTTTTTCTTTGTCTCTTCCACAAACCAATCCTCCCTCTGGGGAGACATCTGCTGTTCATGGGCCATTAATTATTAATTATCTCCTGTCCATGGCCACTGAGTGTCCCTGCATGGCTGAGAAAACTCCACCATCCCATGGGGAGATGCTGCGCCCAGGGGAGGAGCCAAGCATTCCTACCTGGATACAATCTGAGGCTTTGGGACACCACAGCAGCCTTTGCCCACTGCATTCCCAGAGGAGCAGCTTTCTGCCCCACTGCATTCCCAGAGGAGCAGCTTTCTGCCCCACTGCATTCCCAGAGGAGCAGCTTTCTGCCCCACTGCATTCCCAGAGGAGCAGCTTTCTGCCCCACTGCATTCCCAGAGGAGCAGCTCTCTGCCCCACTGCATTCCCAGAGGAAGCCCAGGCCCATCTCCAGCAGCCCTGGAGCTCCAGAGGAAAACTCCAGCCTTGTCCAGGATCCTGCTCCAGCAGAAGCACAGCTGGCACTGCAGGAGGGCTGAGCCCCCATGGAATGGCACTGCTGCCACCACCCTGACCCACAGCCTGCCAGGGCCTCTTCTGACTCTGGCAGGGTTTTGGGTTTTTTTATTTGTACCATTGCATTTGTATTTTTAGTTTTCCTAGTAAAGAACTAGGAATTATTCCTATTCCCATATCTTTGCCTGAGAACCTTTTAATTGCAAAATTATAACAATTTGGAGGGAGGGGGTTTACATTTTCCATTTCAGGGGAGGCTCCTGCCTTCCTTGGCAGACACCTGTCTTGTCAAACCCAGACACGCCAGGACAGAATGTCACCCCCAGACCCAGATTCTTCATCCTACCCTTCACCTTAGAATGTCGAGGCCTTTTCTGGGTTGTTGGGGTAGAAAATTCGACTCTTCAGGGGTTTGTCCCACCCTCAGAACCCTCTTCATCCACCTTCTCCTCCTCCTTTTCCTCTTCCTCTCCCTCTTCCTCCTGCCTGCAGGAAATCCTGAAATTCCAGGATAATTTGGGATGGCAAAGGACCTTCAAGACCACACTGTGAGTTTGTGGGCCCCAAGTTGTGGGCCCTGGCAGGGGAGACCCTCCTGGAGCAGTTCTGTGTCAGGAACCAGAGACACGTTGGACTTTTTCGGTCTTCAGCTTCTGTTTATTGTTATCTTATCAAAACTTCAGCACGCCGTCTGCACCAGACTCTGCGTGCAGGAAAAACAGCACAAAAATGGCCAACAATCTCTTGTTACAAGGACTTTTAAGTCTAATCAAAAACTAAGCTGCTCAATTAAGAAGTGACACCTAAATTATTTTCCTTTCTAACCCAATAACCGACCCCTAAAGACGAGCAATGTGGATTTTTCCACCCAATTACAAGATACCACCTAAACCCAAGAAGAAAGTGGAAGAAGAAGAAAGAAGAAAGGAACTCAAGACAACACCCTATATCCTCCATCTTGAACCCATCTATAACATACTAAAAATCCGAAAACCTAAATTTCTCACCCCTGTGACACACCACACTGCTCTCTACAATCTCTACAATCTATTTCACACTTTTGTGGTTTCTGGTTCACCTTGAGGCTTTGGAAGTTTTCTCCATGAATGAGGGTCAAAGTCAGTTCTCCCCTGGGGATCAGGACACCCCAGAGAAGACAGAGAAATATTCCCGGTGCCCTGGGTTTCTACACACCCCCTGCCCTGAGGGTTTCTCTGTCCTTCCTCCTCATCCTCCTCCTCCAGAGGGTTAAAGTGAAAGGAAAACTCAGGGATTGAGGAAAACCCAGTTTAATAATCGGGAAGAAAAAATAAAATTATCGGAAAGGGAGGCAAAAAATACCAAAAAGTGAAGAACCACAGCCATGGCACAGCCAGGGTCCCCCTGTCCCTCTCTTGTCCCAACATCCTGGTGGCACCCGCAGCTCCACTGCTGTCCCCTCCCTTGTCCTGGCTTGGTGGCCACAGTGGCCATGGTGGCCTTGCAAGTCACAGTGGCCACAGAGGCCACGGTGACTTCGGAGACCTCAGTGACCTTGGTGGCCTCATGGCTTGGGGGAGTGCAAGTGGCTTTGGTGACCACAATGACTGTGGTGGTCTTGGTGGCCTGGTGGTTTAGAGGATCCCGGTGGCCACTGCCAGGGCCGCAGTGGCCAGGAGGAGCCCTCCGAGGTGGGGGAGGTCCCCAGGGATGCTCCTGCCTGGGGGGAAAAAGACGGGGGTCAGAGGGGTCTGGGGGTGGGGGGGGGGGGTAAGTGGGACAGGGAGACAGTGAGGGGGGGACAGAGGTGACAGGGGAAAGGAGGAGCCCTGAGGGGGGGGTCAGGGGGCTATGGAGGGGGGTTAGAGGTGACAGAGGGGTTCGGGGGGCCATGGGAGGGTACAGGGAGCCCAGGGGTGTCAGAGGGGTCATAGAGTGACACAGGGGACAAGGGGGCCATGAGTGGGGAACAGCGGTGACAAGGGGAGCCATGAGGGGGGGGTCAGGGTGGTCACGGGAGGACCAGGGGTGACAGGGGCATGGGGGGCCATGGGGAGGGGACAGGGTTCAGGGATGGCCATGGGGGTGGTTTAGGGGTGACAGGGGGGCCATGGGGAGGGGTGACAGGGTGACAGAGGGGTCAGGGGGCCCAGCTCACCTGCGTCAAACACGCAGGGCCCATCCCCACAGCGCTGCTCTGCTGAGAGGGAGGGACAGCGTCAGTGCTGGGGGGTCCCTGTCTCTGTCCCGTCCCACATGTGGGACATCCCTGTCCCCAGCACGGGATGTCCCTGTCCCCCCTGTGCTCACGCTGGATGTCCCCAGCAGTAAGTGTCTCTGTCCCCTGTCCCCAGCACTGGGGGTGGGTTTGTCCCCATGCCCACAGTGGGTGTCCCCAGCACTGAGTGACCCTGTCCTTGTCCCCGGCACCGTGTGTCCTTGTCCCCTCACCCCCACCAATTGTCCCCTGCACTGGTTCCCCTCACCTTCTCTGAGTGTCCCTGTCCCTGTCCCCTCCCCGAGTGTCCCCATCACTGGGTGTCCCTGTCCCTGTCCCCTCCCCGAGTGTCCCCAGCACGGTGTGTCCTGTCGCTGTCCCCTCACCCTCCCCGAGTGTCCCCGTACCCCAGGGAATGTCCCCCCGTGCTGTCACCTCGCAGCCACTCGCAGTTGTAGTTGCTGAAGGTCCCGCTGGAGCGGAGCCAGATCCGCGCCTTGTCCCCACCCTTGGTGACGTTGGTGACATCGGTGACCTCGAAGGTCTCGAAGGGCGGGATCAGCACCTCCTCCTCGTGCGGGAAGAAGGAGAACTCCCGGATGGCCACGCCCTGGCAGGTGAGCACCTGGAACGCCGCGTCCGTCCCGAAGCTCCAGGAGCTCTCGTTGCGCAGCGACGCCGACGCGAAGTGACCGAAGCGGACGGTGTCGCCGCGCCGCGCCTCGAACCGGACCCCGCGCACGCCCCGGAACACGCGGTGACACCGCGGTCCCCCGGCGTCCCTCAGCGTCGCCAGGGCCTGGGTCAGCAGGAAATGCAGCGCTTTGAAGTGGAAGTTGTCCCGGTATTCCCGCCGGGAGCGCCCGGCCGCGCGCACGGCGTCGTTGAAGGTCCGGTGTAACGGCACCGGCGCCGTGTAGGCCAGCAGGGCGGTGGCCTGGGCCGGGGACAGAGGGGACCGAGGGGACCGAGGGGACAGCCGGACGCGCCACTCGGCCGCGGCCAGAGCCCAGCCCTCGGCGAAGTGACCGCTCTGCCGGAACTCGGAGCGGTTGAGGGCCGGCAAGGCCGCGGTCATGGCGCGGCCGCAGCCCCGGTACTGGTCATCGAAGGAGTCCCGGGCCATGTCCAGGGCCACCACCAGGGAGGTGGCAGTGTCACCGGGCGGGACGGTGGTGGCCACGGTGGTGGCCACGGTGATTGCCAGCAGTGCCAGGGTCAGTGGCAGCGGGTCCATGGAGAGGGAGGCCACGGGGTGCCCCCAGCGCGGGGACACTGAGGCACACGGGGGACACGAAAGGGCATTGGGGGACACTGAGGGGACGCTGTGGGAGCACTGAGGGGACACCGAGGGCAGCTGCCCCCCGGCCCCGGACCCCTTGTCCTCCCCGCTGCCCCCCTGGACCCCAGCCCAAACCCTGGGGTCACTCCCAGTCCCCCACTGTGACCCCAGTCCCGTTCCCGTGGTCCCACGTCCCCCCCGGTGCCCCTCCAGGGCCCCAGTCCTGGGGTCCCCCCCTGCCTCCCCCCCGGGCCTCCTGGTTCCCTCCCTCCCCAAGGGTCCCCCAGTGCGCCCGGCCCCCCAGGACCCCAATGCCAGGACCCCCACCGTTGTCCCCCAGATTCCCCCAGCACCCCCTCACCTGTTACCTCCCCCACGTGTCCCCCCAGGACCCCAATCCCCCCTCATTGTCCCGTGTCCCCCCCCCCAGTGTCCCCCCAGGACCCCAAATCCTGCTCCCGGTCCCATGTCCCCCCCCCCCCCCCCCAGTGTCCCCCAGTGCCACTCCCAGTCCCCTGTGCCCCCTCGGTGTCCCCCAGACCCCCCCCAGCCCCCAATCCCCTCTGTCCCCCCCAGCCCCTCCGGTGCCCCCCCCGGACCCCAATCCTGTGTCCCCCCCGGTGACCCCCCCAGACCCCCCAGCCCCCCCCCAGCCCCCCCGGACCCCAACCCCGTGTCCCCCCCCCTGTGTCCCCCCCCCCGTTACCGGTGGTCGCGGGGGTCCCGGTACCGCTCCCTCCCCCCCCCCCAGGGTCACGTGACCCCCCCCCAGCTTTTTTTAGCCAGGATCGGGCCCCGAGCCAGCCCCTCCCCCCCCCCCGGGTATTTTTAGGGTGTCCCCGCCCCCCCCCACACCCCCCCCCCCAGCGAACCAGAACCACAAATGGGAGGGACTGGGAGGGCACTGGGAGTGACTGGGAGCGACTGGGGGGGAACTGGGAGCGACTGGGGGGGAACTGGGAGGGCACTGGGAGAACACTGGGAGTGACTGGGGGGGAACTGGGAGCGACTGGGGGGGAACTGGGAGGGCACTGGGAGAACACTGGGAGTGACTGGGGGGGAACTGGGAGCGACTGGGGATAACTGGGGGGGAACTGGGAGCGACTGGGGGGGAACTGGGAGGGCACTGGGAGAACACTGGGAGTGACTGGGGGGGAACTGGGAGCGACTGGGGATAACTGGGGGGGAACTGGGAGCGACTGGGGGGGAACTGGGAGGGCACTGGGAGAGCACTGGGAGTGACTGGGGGGGAACTGGGAGCGACTGGGGATAACTGGGGGGGAACTGGGAGCGACTGGGGGGGAACTGGGAGGGCACTGGGAGAGCACTGGGAGTGACTGGGGGGGAACTGGGAGCGACTGGGGGGGAACTGGGAGGGCACTGGGGGGAACTGGGAGGGCACTGGGGGGAACTGGGAGGGCACTGGGGGAGTGACTGGGAGGGCACTGGGGGGGTGACTGGGAGTGACTGGGGGGAACTGGGAGGGCACTGGGGGAGTGACTGGGAGGGCACTGGGGGGGTGACTGGGAGTGACTGGGGGGAACTGGGAGGGCACTGGGAGAACACTGGGAGTGACTGGGGGGGAACTGGGAGCGACTGGGGATAACTGGGGGGGAACTGGGAGCGACTGGGGGGGAACTGGGAGGGCACTGGGAGAACACTGGGAGTGACTGGGGGGGAACTGGGAGCGACTGGGGATAACTGGGGGGGAACTGGGAGCGACTGGGGGGGAACTGGGAGGGCACTGGGGGGAACTGGGAGGGCACTGGGAGAGCACTGGGAGTGACTGGGGGGGAACTGGGAGCGACTGGGGGGGAACTGGGAGGACACTGGGAGAACACTGGGAGTGACTGGGGCGGAACTGGGAGCGACTGGGGATAACTGGGGGGGAACTGGGAGCGACTGGGGGGGAACTGGGAGGGCACTGGGAGAGCACTGGGAGTGACTGGGGGGGAACTGGGAGCGACTGGGGATAACTGGGGGGGAACTGGGAGCGACTGGGGGGGAACTGGGAGGACACTGGGAGAACACTGGGAGTGACTGGGGGGGAACTGGGAGCGACTGGGGATAACTGGGGGGGAACTGGGAGCGACTGGGGGGGAACTGGGAGGGCACTGGGAGAGCATTGGGAGTGACTGGGGGGGAACTGGGAGTGACTGGGGATAACTGGGGGGGAACTGGGAGCGACTGGGGGGGAACTGGGAGGGCACTGGGAGAGCACTGGGAGTGACTGGGGGGGAACTGGGAGCGACTGGGGATAACTGGGAGGGCACTGGGAGAGCACTGGGAGTGACTGGGAGGAACTGGGAGGGCACTGGGGGAGTGACTGGGAGGGCACTGGGGGAGTGACTGGGGGGAACTGGAAGGGCACTGGGGGGGTGACTGGGAGTGACTGGGGGGAACTGGGAGGGCACTGGGGGAGTGACTGGGAGGGCACTGGGGGGGATGACTGGGAGTGACTGGGGGGAACTGGGAGGGCACTGGGGGGGGTGACTGGGAGTGACTGGGGGGAACTGGGAGGGCACTGGGGGGGGTGACTGGGAGGGCACTGGGGGGGGTGACTGGGAGCTACAGAGTCACTGAGGGAGCACTCAGAGTGACTGGGAAGCACTGGTAGGGCACTGGGGGGTGACTGGGAGTGATTGCGAGTCACTGGGAGGGCTCTGGGAGCAACTGGGAGTGACTGGGAGCTACCGAGTCACTGGGGGAGCGCTCAGAGTGACTGGGAAGCACTGGGAGGGCACTGGGGGGGGGTGACTGGGAGCTACTGAGTTACTGGGGGAGCATTCGGAGTGACTGGGAGGGCACTGGGAGTGACTGGGAGGGCACTGGGGGGGTAACTGGGAGTGACTGGGGGAGACTGGGAGTGACTAGGAGTGACTGGGAGGGCACTGGGGGGTGACTGGGAGCCACTGAGTCACTGGGGGAGCACTCAGAGCGACTGGGAACAACTGGGGGAGCAAAAGGGGGATGAGAGGGGAGCAACTGGAAGTCACTGGGGTCATTTGAGAGGCAACTGGGAGGCTCTGGGGGCGATCTGGGAGCACTGGGAGGTGACTGGGGGCAACTGAGAAGCAACTGGGAGGCGCTGGGGGGTGGCCGAGAAGCAGTGGGAGTGACTGGGATGGCAGTGGGGGGTGACTGGGAACAACTGGGAATGCTGGGTGTTGGGGGACGCCTGCAGGGGCTCAGCTCCCAGCGGTCCCAGTTGCTCCCCAGTGCCTCCCAGTTACTTCCAGTCACACTCCACTCACTCCTTGGAGACTCCCAGTGCCTCCCAGTGCTCCCCCAGCAATTCCCAGTGCCTCCCAGTTCCCCTCCAGTTTCCTCTCAGCCATCCCCCGACTGCTCCCAGTCAATCCCAGTATATCCTCTCAGCTCCCAGTCACCCCCTCAGTCAATCCCAGCTGCTCCCAGTCTCCCCAGTTTCCACTACGTGTTGCCTCCCAGTCCCTCCCCAGCCAATCCCAGTTATTCCCCAGCAGCTCCCAGTCCATCCCAGTTGCCTCCCAGCCTCTCCCCAGCCTCTCCCGCCCAGTCCTAAGTCCCGCCCAGACCCCTCGCAAAGTCGGCTCCCAGTCACTCCCAGTCAATCCCAGTATGCGCCTAAAGCCCCTCCAGCAGTTCCCAGTCCCTCCCCAGTGCCTCCCAGTCCGTCCCAGTACACGCCCAGGGCCCACCCAGCAGTTCTCGCCAGTTCCCAGTCCCAGTAACCACTCAGCCCTTCCCAGTCCCTCCCAGTCCATCCCAGTCCATCCCAGTCCCCCCCACTCCCCTCTCAGTTCCTCCCAGTCTCCCCCCAGTCCCTCCCAACCCCTCCCAGTCCATCCCAGTCTCCCCCCAGTCCCTCCCAGCCCCTCCCAGTCCATCCCAGTCTCCCCCCAGTCCCTCCCAGCCCCTCCCAGTCCATCCCAGTCTCCCCCCAGTCCCTCCCAGTCCATCCCAGTCCATCCCAGTCCCCCCCCAGTCCCTCCCAGCCCCTCCCAGTCCATCCCAGTCTCCCCCCAGTCCCTCCCAGTCCATCCCAGTCCATCCCAGTCTCCCCCCAGTCCCTCCCAGCCCCTCCCAGTCCATCCCAGTCTCCCCCCAGTCCCTCCCAGTCCATCCCAGTCTCCTTCCAGTCCCTCCCAGCCCCTCCCAGCCCCTCCCAGTCTCCCCCCAGTCCCTCCCAGTCCATCCCAGTCCATCCCAGTCTCCCCCCAGTCCCTCCCAGCCCCTCCCAGTCCATCCCAGTCTCCCCCCAGTCCCTCCCAGCCCCTCCCAGCCCCATCCCAGTCTCCTCCCAGTCCCTCCCAGTCCATCCCAGTCCATCCCAGTCCCTCCCAGCCCCTCCCAGTCTCCCCCCAGTCCATCCCAGTCTCCCCCCAGTCCCTCCCAGCCCCTCCCAGTCCATCCCAGTCTCCCCCCAGTCCCTCCCAGCCCCTCCCAGTCCATCCCAGTCCCTCCCAGCCCCTCCCAGTCTCCCCCCAGTCCATCCCAGTCCCCCCCAGCCCCTCCCAGTCCCTCCCAGTGTCCCCAACAAGGTCCCTTTGTCCCGGTCCCGCCGGTGCCTGTCACGGGGGGGGAGGGGCGGGGGGACACCCACGTGTCCCCCCCCCGGTACCCGCCCCTCCCCCAACCCCACAGGGACCCCCAGAGACCTCCCCGGGGTCCCCCAGAACCCCCGGGACCCCCCCAGATCTTACCGGGACCCCCCAGAACCCCCCCAGACCTCCCCAGGACCCCCCCGGGACCCCCCAGAACCCCCAGAACCCCCCCAGATCTTACCAGGACCCCCCCGGGAACCCCCAGAAGCCCCGGGACCCCCCCAGATCTTACCGGGACCCCCCCCAGAACCCCCCCAGACCTCCCCAGGACCCCCCCGGGACCCCCCAGAACCCCCCCAGATCTTACCAGGACCCCCCCGGGAACCCCCGGGACCCCCCCAGAACCCCCCCAGACCTCCCCAGGACCCCCCAGAACCCCCCGGGACCACCCCCCGCCCCCCATGGGGCAGCCGGAGCCGCCGGGGGTCTTCGACCTGGGGGTGCTGAGAACCCCCCGGGGGCTGCTGCTGGCAGGGGAACTGGTACGGGGAACTGGGGGAACTGGGGGAACTGGGACGGGGTACTGGGGGAACTGGGGGAACTGGGACGGGGTACTGGGGGAACTGGGAGAACTGGGGGAACTGGGACGGGATACTGGGGGAACTGGGATGGGATACTGGGGGAACTGGGGGAAGTGGGACGGGGTACTGGGAGAACTGGGAGAACTGGTACAGGGTACTGGGGGAACTGGGGGAAGTGGTACGGGGTACTGGGGGAACTGGGATGGGATACTGGGGGAACTGGGACGGGATACTGGGAGAACTGGGGGAACTGGGACGGGGTACTGGGGGAACTGGGGGAACTGGGATGGGATACTGGGGGAACTGGTACAGGGTACTGGGGGAACTGGGATGGGATACTGGGGGAACTGGGACGGGATACTGGGAGAACTGGGGGAACTGGGACGGGGTACTGGGGGAACTGGGGGAACTGGGATGGGATACTGGGGGAACTGGTACAGGGTACTGGGGAAACTGGGGGAACTGGTACAGGGTACTGGGGGAACTGGGATGGGATACTGGGGGAACTGGGACGGGATACTGGGGGAACTGGGACAGGGTACTGGAGAACTGGGATAGGATACTGGGGGAACTGGGACGGGGTACTGGGGAACTGGGGGAACTGGGACGGGGTACTGGGGAACTGGGACAGGGTACTGGGGAACTGGGATGGGGTACTGGGGGAACTGGGGGAACTGGGATGGGATACTGGGGGAACTGGGGGAACTGGGGGAACTGGGGGAACTGGGATGGGGTACTGGGGGAACTGGGGGAACTGGGATGGGGTACTGGGGGAACTGGGACAGGATACTGGAAGCACTGGGACAGGATACCCGGGGGAACTGGGAGGGGTTCTGGGGGCACTGGGACGGGATACTGGGAGCACTGGGAGCACTGGGACAAGATACTGGGGGAACTGGTACGGGATACTGGGAGTACTGGGACGGGATACTGGAAATACTGGGAGCACTGGGGGAACAGGTATGGGGATACTGGGAGCACTGCTATGAGGATACTGGGAGCACTGGGAGAACTGGTATGGGGATACTGGGGATACTGGGAGCACTGGTATGGGGATACTGTGAGCACTGGGAGAACTGGTATGGGGATACTGGGGATACTGGGGATACTGGGAGCACTGGTATGGGGATACTGGCAGCACTGGGGGAACTGGTATGGAGATACTGGGGATACTGGGGGGACTGGTACAGGGCTACTGGGGATACTGGGAGCACTGGAGGAACTGGGACTGGGGCACTGAGGGGAAACTGGTGTGGAGGTACTGAGTAGGCTGGGGGGGGGACACTGGGGAGACTGGTATGGGGGCACTGGGGGGCACTGGGGGGAACTGGGGAGACTGGGGAGACTGGTATGGGGGCACTGGAGGGAACTGGGGAGACTGGGGAGACTGGTATGGGGGCACTGGGTGCACTGGGGGGCACTGGGGAGACTGGGGAGACTGGTATGGGGGCACTGGGGGGAACTGGGGGAAACTGGGGAGACTGGGGAGACTGGTATGGGGGCACTGGGTGCACTGGGGGGAACTGGGGAGACTGGGGAGACTGGTATGGGGGCACTGGGTGCACTGGGGGGAACTGGGGAGACTGGGGAGACTGGTATGGGTGCACTGGGGGAACTGGGGAGACTGGTATGGGGGCACTGGGGGGCACTGGGGGGAACTGGGGAGACTGGGGAGACTGGTATGGGGGCACTGGGGGGAACTGGGGAGACTGGGGAGACTGGTATGGGGGCACTGGGTGCACTGGGGGGAACTGGGGAGACTGGTATGGGGGCACTGGGGGGCACTGGGGGAACTGGGGAGACTGGTATGGGGGCACTGGGGGGCACTGGGGGAACTGGGGAGACTGGTATGGGGGCACTGGGTGCACTGGGGGGAACTGGGGAGACTGGGGAGACTGGTATGGGGGCACTGGGTGCACTGGGGGGAACTGGGGAGACTGGTATGGGGGCACTGGGGGGCACTGGGGGAACTGGGGAGACTGGTATGGGGGCACTGGGGGGCACTGGGGGGCACTGGGGGGCACTGGGGACCCCACTGGTGTGAACCCCGTGACACCCCCGTAACCCCCCCGTGCCCCCAGGGTGCTCTGCGATGGGGTGGTGGCACTCCTGTCCCTCTTGACCCCCCCCGTGACCCCCCCGTGACCCCTCTGTGTCCCCAGGTGCTGTCCGGGGGGGTGGTGGCACTCCTGGCCCCCCCGTGACCCCCCTGTGACCCCTCTGTCCCCAGGTGCTGTCCGGGGGGGTGGTGGCACTCGTGACCCCCCCTCCCGTGACCCCCCCGTGACCCCTCTGTCCCCAGGTGCTGTCCGGGGGGGTGGTGGCACTCCTGGCCCCCCCCGCGTGACCCCCCCGTGACCCCTCTGTCCCCAGGTGCTGTCCGGGGGGGTGGTGGCACTCGTGACCCCCCCGTGACCCCCCCCCATGACCCCTCTGTGTCCCCAGGTGCTGTCCGGGGGGGTGGTGGCACTCGTGACCCCCCCGTGACCCCTCTGTCCCCAGGTGCTGTCCGGGGGGGTGGTGCCACTCGTGACCCCCCCCGTGACCCCCCCGTGACCCCTCTGTCCCCAGGTGCTGTCCGGGGGGGTGGTGGCACTCGTGACCCCCCCGTGACCCCTCTGTCCCCAGGTGCTGTCCGGGGGGGTGGTGGCACTCCTGGCCCCCCCGTGACCCCCCCGTGACCCCTCTGTGTCCCCAGGTGCTGTCCGGGGGGGTGGTGGCACTCCTGGCCCCCCCCGCGCCCCCCACTCTGGCCCCGGCGCTGCTCCAGACCCTGGCGGGGGCGGCGGCCCTGGGGGGTCTCCTGCTGCGGGACCCCCCCCGGCTGCCCCCCGGCTACGGCACCTGCCTGGTACGGGGACACCGCGGTGGCACCCGAGGGACCCTCCGGAACCTTCTGGGGACCCTCCCAGAGTGCCACCCCTCCACGTCACCACGTCTCCCCTCCATGTCCCCACCATGTCCCCATGGTGTCCCCGATGTCGTGTCCCTCCCCAACCCCCCCTCATCCTCCCCCATGTCCCCCTGCTGTCCCTCCCATGTCACTCCATGTCCCCAAGGTGTCACCCCTTGGTGTCAACCCCAAGGCGTCCCCTTCTGTCCCCACGGTGTCACCTCCTGGTTCCCACCTTGGCGTTGTCCCCACGGTGTCCCCTCTGTGTTCATCCCTCCGTCTCCTGATGTCCCCCCAGGGTGTCACTGTCTTGGTGTCCCTTCATGCTGCATCCTCTCGGTGTCCCCTACCCTGGTGTCACCCCATGGTGTGCCCCCTACATGTCCCCAGGGTGTCGCTCCATGGTGTCCCCTCCACGTCCTCGTGGTGTCCCTTCATGTCATCCCCATGGCGTGTCCCCTTGTCACCACCCCACATCCCCATGGTATTGGGTGTCCCCCTACGTGTCCTCATAGTGTCCCTCTGGTGTCCCCCCATGTCCCCAAGGCATCCTGCTGCTACTCCTCCATGTCCACCTGGTGTCCCCATTGTCACCACCCCCACCCCCCGTGTGTCCCCATGGTGTCCCCACTGTCACCACCCCCTGGTGTCCCCCTGGTGTCCCCATGGTGTCCCCACTGTCACCACCCCCTGGTGTCCCCATGGTGTCCCCAGTTGTCACCACCCCCATTCCCTGGTGTCCCCCTGGTGTCCCCATGGTGTCCCCAGTTGTCACCACCCCCATCCCCTGGTGTCCCCATGGTGTCCCCAATTGTCACCACCCCCATCCCCTGGTGTCCCCATGGTGTCCCCGTTGTCACCACCCCCATCCCCCGGGTGTCCCCCTGGTGTCCCCATTGTAACCAGCCCCTGGTGTCCCCATGGTGTCCCCATTGTCACCACCCCCACCCCCCGGGTGTCCCCATGGTGTCCCCATGGTGTCCCCACTGTCACCATCCCCTGGTGTCCCCCTGGTGTCCCCATGGTGTCCCCATTGTCACCACCCCCATCCCCTGGTGTCCCCATGGTGTCCCCAATTGTCACCACCCCCATCCCCTGGTGTCCCCAGTTGTCACCACCCCCATCCCCTGGTGTCCCCATGGTGTCCCCACTGTCACCATCCCCTGGTGTCCCCCCGGTGTCCCCATGGTGTCCCCATTGTCACCACCCCCATCCCCTGGTGTCCCCATGGTGTCCCCAGTTGTCACCACCCCCATCCCCTGGTGTCCCCATGGTGTCCCCATTGTCACCACCCCCATCCCCTGGTGTCCCCATGGTGTCCCCAGTTGTCACCACCCCCATCCCCTGGTGTCCCCATGGTGTCCCCATTGTCACCACCCCCATCCCCTGGTGTCCCCATGGTGTCCCCATGGTGTCCCCATTGTCACCACCCCCATCCCCTGGTGTCCCCATGGTGTCCCCATTGTCACCACCCCCATCCCATGGTGTCCCCCTGGTGTCCCCATTGTCACCACCCCCATCCCCCGGGTGTCCCCATGGTGTCCCCCCCACTGTCCCTCCAGGACCTGCTCCGGGCCATCAGTGGGACCCTCATCTTCCTCGTGGCGGCCCTGGTGGCCTTGGCCTCCTCACGTGACGCCCTGGCTGCCACCACCTTCGTGAGTGTCCCGAAACCCCGCCCCCTCCTTGAGCCCCGCCCCCGAGTGACCGGGCCACGCCCCTTTGCCCTCCCCCCAGACCTTCAGCCTCGTCCTGGCCTTGGTCTTCGCCTTCGACACCTTCGTCACCTTCCGCACGCGGGTGGCCCTGGGACAGGGTGAGGGGCACTGGGGACACCTGGGACACCCTGGGGTGGGGTGGGGACACCTGGGAGACCCTGGAGTGGGGTTGGGGACACCCTGGGGTAAGGTGAGGGGACATCTGGGACACCCTAGGGTGGGGTTGGGGACACCTGGGTTATCCATGGGTGGGGCTGGAGACACTTGAGTTATCCATGGGTGAGGTGGGGGACACCTGGGACACCCTGGGGTGGGGTTGGGGGACACCTGGGACACCCTGGGGTGGGGTTGGGGACACCTGGGACACCCTGGGGTGGGGTTGGGTACACCAGGGACAGCCTGGGGTGGGGTTGGGGGACACATGGGACACCCATGGGTGGGGCTGGGGACACCTGGGACATCCTGGGGTGGGGTTGGGGGACACCTGGGTTATCCATGGGTGAGGTGGGGGACACCTGGGACACCCCTTGGGTGGGATGGGGGACACCTGAGACACCATTGGGGTAAGGTGAGGGACACCTGGGACACGCTTGGGTGGGGTTGGGGGACACTCTTGGGTAAGGTGGAGAGACATCTGGGGCAACCTTGGGTAAGGTGAGGGGACATCTGGGGCACCTTTGGGTGGGGTTCAGGGACACATTGATCCTCTTCCTCCACCATCTCCAACTGTTCCTCCTCCAGATCCTGACATGGAGGGCAGCTAATGGTCACCGTCCCCCACCACTGTCCCATTGTCCTCTGGGTCCAGTCCGCCATCCCCCACCCCAAAAATTAAACCTTGTCCCACAGCTGGTTCTGCTCAGGGTCGTGTTTTTGGGGTGGGGTGGGGTGGGGCAGGGTGGCCGAGGGGACATTGTGTCCCTTCTGTGGCTCATTAATGAATTCATGATGGCGTCAGGGTCCCCTCGTCTTGGACAGGGGCTAGGGCGTGTCACCGGTGGGGAGAGGGTCCACTGTGGGTTTGGGAGTCACTCATGATGGTGGGTCCATCATCATCATCATGGGTCCATCATGTTGGTGGTGGGTTCATCTCATCATCATTGTGGGTCCATCTTGGTGGTGGTGAGTGACGTGTATCATGGTGGGGAGGTCCCCTATTGTGGTGTGGGGGGTCCTTCATGGTGTCACCATGGCTGGTCCCTCATGGTGGTGGCAGATCCCTCAGCACGGGGTCAGGTCACTCATCGTGGTAGTCATGGGTCTCTTATCATGGTGGGGAGTCCACTATGGTGGTCAGTCCCTCAATATGGGGTGATGGACCCCTCATGGTGATGGTGGGTCCCTCATCATCGTGGTTGGTCAGTCATTGTCATGATGGGACCTTCATCATGGTGTGTCCCTCGTGGTGGCAGTGGAGTCACTCATGGTGGTGGGCCACTCATGGCGAGTCCTTCATAGGGATGGATCACTCCTCATCGTGCAGCTTCTGGAGTGGGGTGGGAGAAAAGACAGAAGGTCCGGGGGGGTTGTGGGGCAGCTGTGGGGGGTGACAGGGGATGACAGGGGGTGACAGGGGGTGACAGAAGGTCCCACCTTGGCTCCGATGTCGCGGCTCTTGGCCCGCAGTTTGTTGACCTGGGACTCGGCGATGTCCGCGCGTTCCTCGGCCTCATCCAGCTCGTGCTGTGCCTTCCGGAACTTGGCCAGGTTGGTGTTGGCCTGTTCTTCCTGGGGGGACAGTGGGTCGGGGGGGTTGGTTCTAGGGAAGGACATCCTCCTGCCACCCCCACAGCTGAGATGGCTTCAAGCGTCTGTCTATCCATCCATCATCATCCATCCATCCATCATCCATCCATCATCCATCCATCCATCCATCCATCCATCCATCCATCCATCCATCCATCATCCATCCATCCATCCATCATCCATCATCCATCCATCATCCATCCATCCATCCATCCATCCATCCATCCATCCTCCATCCATCATCCATCCATCCATCATCCATCCATCCATCCATCCATCCATCCATCCATCCATCCATTTATCATCCATCCATCCATCCATCCATCCATCATCCATCCATCCATCCATCCATCCATCCATCCATCCATCCATCATCCATCATCCATCCATCCATCCATCCATCCATCCATCCCTCCCTCTGTCCCATTCACCCACCGCCTCCTCTGCCTGTCTCTTGTAGGCCTTGACTTTCATCTGCAGTTTGTCCACCAGGTCCTGCAGCCGCAGCAGGTTCTTCTTGTCCTCCTCCGTCTGGGGGAACAGGGACAGTGTCCCGACACTGGACCAGAGCACAGCCAGAACTCCTGGGCCTCAGCTTCCCTTCCCAGAGACTTCCCGTGTCCCGACTTGGCCACCAGGTCAATGTTCTGGGTCACCCACATCCCTTTGGTCACCCAATGAATGTTCTGGGTCATCTTTGTCCCTGTGCCCACGCAGTCAATGTCTTGGGCCACCTGTGTCCCTGTGGTCACCCCATCAACATTGTGGGTTGACCACGTTCCTGGGGCCACCATCTCTGCCCATGTTTGATCCCCCACAGGTGTGACTGAAGAGAGGCTGTGCTGTGGTGGCATCATCTGGTAGCTAAGTTTGACTTACCCAGGTGGTGGGGAGTTTGATCCACCTGGTGGCTGAGCTCCATGAGCCACCTCAATGGTCTCATCAGTACCTGATCTCCATGACCTGCCCAGGTGCTCTCACCTGGTAGCTGAGTCTCATCTCCATGGTCTCACCTGGTAGCTGAGCTCCTTGACTCACCCCCATGGTCTCATCCCATGGTCTCACATGGTACCTGAGTCTCACCTCCATGGTCTCACCTGGTAGCTGAGCTCCTTGACCCACCCCCATGGTCTCAACTCCATGGTCTCACCTCCGTGGTCTCATCTCTGTGGTCTCACCTGGTAGCTGAACTCCTTGACCCACCCCCATGGTCTCATCCCCATGGTTTACCTGGTACCTGAGTCTCACTTCCATGGTCTCACCTGGTACCTGAGTCTCACCTCCATGGTCTCACCTGGTACCTGAGTCTCAGCTCCGTGATCTCACCTGGTAGCTGAGCTCCTTGACCCACCCCCATGGTCTCATCCCCATGGTTTACCTGGTACCTGAGTCTCACCTCCATGGTCTCACCTGGTACCTGAGTCTCACCTCCATGGTCTCACCTGGTAGCTGAGCTCCTTGACCCACCCCCATGGTCTCAACTCCATGGTCTCACCTCCGTGGTCTCATCTCTGTGGTCTCACCTGGTAGCTGAGCTCCTTGACCCACCCCCATGGTCTCATCCCCATGGTTTACCTGGTACCTGAGTCTCACCTCCATGGTCTCACCTGGTACCTGAGTCTCACCTCCATGGTCTCACCTGGTACCTGAGTCTCAGCTCCGTGATCTCACCTGGTAGCTGAGCTCCTTGACCCATGCCCATGGTCTCATCCCCATGGTCTCACGTGGTACCTGAGTCTCACCTCCATGGTCTCACCTGGTACCTGAGTCTCAGCTCCGTGATCTCACCTGGTAGCTGAGCTCCTTGACCCATCCCCATGGTCTCATCCCCATGGTGTCACGTGGTACCTGAGTCTCACCTCCATGGTCTCACCTGGTAGCTGAGCTCCTTGACGTACCCCCATGGTCTCATCCCTATGGTCTCACCTGAGTCTCATCCCCATGGTCTCATCTCCATGGTCTCACCTGGTAGCTGAGCTCCTTGACCCATCCCCATGGTCTCATCCCATGGTCTCACATGGTACCCGAGTCTCACCTCCATGGTCTCACCTGGTAGCTGAGCTCCTTGACCCACCCCCATGGTCTCAACTCCATGGTCTCACGTGGTACCTGAGTCTCACCTCCATGGTCTCACCTGGTAGCTGAGCTCCTTGACGCGCCGCTCGGACTTGCGCAGCCCCTTGACGCTCTCGGCGTTGCGCTTCTGCTCGGCCTCCAGCTCGTTCTCCAGCTCCCGCACGCGCCCCTCCAGCTTCTGCAGCTGCTTCTTGCCCCCCTTGAGCGCCAGCTGCTCGGCCTCGTCCAGCCGCAGCTGCAGGTCCTTGATGGTCTGCTCCATGTTCTTCTTCATCCTCTCCAGGTGCGCGCTCGTGTCCTGCTCCTTCTTCAGCTCCTCTGCCATCATGGCCGCCTGCCCGTGGGGGGACAAGCAGGGGGTCCATGGCACGTCCTCCGTGCTGGCCCCGGTGACGGCCCCACCGTGACACTCACGTCGGTGATGGCCTTCTTGGCCTTCTCCTCGGCGTTCCGGCACTCCTGGACGGCCTCTTCCACCTCTGTCTGCAGCTGGGAGATGTCACCCTCCATCTTTTTCTTCTGGTTGATGAGGCTGGTGTTCTGGGGGGGACAGGGAGGGACCTCGGGAGGTGTCCCTGGGGAGCTGCCCTGTCCCTCACAACCCCCAGGCCTTGGAGACCCCTGTTTATCTCTGCAGGTTGACGGATCTTCTGGAGATCTTGGTGACACAACACAGAAATGGACACCACCCTTCTGTAGACCAACCAAGTGTTCCTTGGACCTTTCATGGATCAAGCCAACCTCCTCCAGACCAACCCAACCCTCCTGAGACCTTCAGGAGAAGGTGGCACTGTTGGGTCCGGGTCAGCTGGAGATACCTTGGGGGTCTCCAGCTCAGCGAGAGTTGGTCTTCATCACCCCAATCCAACCAGACCTTCTTTAGACCAACCCAACCTCCTCCAACCAACCCCAACCCTCCTTGGACCTTCTTTAGACCAACCCAACCTCCTCCAGACCAACCCTTCAGGAGGAGGGGGGGGGACGTTGGGTCTGCACCACTCTGAGCCACCTTGAGCTCCCCAAGCTAGCAATCAGAGCTGTTTCTCCTGGCCTGGAGCATCCCTGGATGGAGGTGGCCCCTCTCCTGGCTGGCAGGTGAGGTCTCACCTGTGAGTGGAGGAGCTGGACCCTCTCGCTGGCCTCGATCAGCTCCTGCTCGGCCAGTTTCCGGGCCCTCTCGGTCTGTTCCACCAGGCCCCGGAGCTCCTCCAGCTCTGACTGCAGCAGCGTGTTCCTGCGCTCCACCATGGCCACGTTCTCCTTCAGGTCCTCCCCGACCCTTGCCGCATCGTCCAGCTGCAGCTGTGTGTCCTGGGGGGTGGTGGGAAGGGATGGTGGGTCCACCCAGCCATGGGGTGGGGAGAGGGTGGTGGGTCCACCCGGCCATGGGGTGGGGAGAGGGTGGTGGGTCCACCCAACTGTGGGCTGGTGGGGAGGGAGGGGAAGGTCCATTGAACCACCCCTGTTGGGTGGTGGGACCTCCAACACCCCAAGGTCCCCATGGACAGGTTTCTTCTGGTACTTCCTATACCCCCGTATTCCTCTTATACCTCAATGTCCCTGTGGACAGATACCTTCAGATACTTCCTACGCCCCAATGTCCCTGTGATACCTTGAGGTGGTACCTCCATATCCTGCAGGACAGGTACCTTCAGGTACCTCCTGCACCTCCATGTCCCCATGGAACCTTCAGGTACCTCCTCCCCCTCCATGTCCCCATGGAACATTCAGGTACCTCCTGCACCTTCATGTCCCCATGGAACCTTCAGGCATCTCCTACCCCTCCACCCCGCATGGACAGGTACTTTCAGGTACCTCCTGCACTTCCATGTCCCCATGGGACCTTCAGGTACCTCCTGCACCTCCATGTCCCATGGAACCTTCAGGTACCTCCTGCACCTCCATATCTCCATGGAACCTTCAGGTACCTCCTGCACCTCCATGTCCCCATGGAACCTTCAGGCATCTCCTACCCCTCCACGCCACATGGACACGTACCTTCAGGTAGCCCTGCAGAGCCTTGACCTGCTTCTGGGCCTCATTGGCACCACGGTTGGCGTGGCTGAGCTGGATCTCCATCTCGTTGAGGTCGCCCTCCATCTTCTTCTTCAGCCTCAGGGCCTCGTTGCGGCTCCGAGTCTCGGCGTCCAGCGAGGTCTGGAGCGACTCCACCACGCGCAGGTGGTTGCGCTTCACCTGCTCCATCTCCTCCTCCTTCTCACCCAGCTTCCGCTCGTACTCCGCCTTCACCTGGTTGAACTCCAGCTGCGCCCTCAGGATCTTCCCCTCCTCGTGCTCCAGGGAGGCCTTGGGAGGACAGAGAGGACCTTGAGGACCACAGAGGATGGACCAGGAGAATGCAGGGATCAGGTGGGATGGGGCTTGTCCCACCTCAGCCTCTTCCAGAGCAGCTTGGAGCTCCAGCTTCTCGGCATCGAGCTGTTTCCGGACCTTCTCCAGCTCGTGGATGGATTTATTGCCGGCGCCGAGCTGCTCCGTGAGGTCCGAGATCTCCTCTGCCCAGGTGAGACCCCGTCAGACCCCGTGGGAATGGGTGGGGAACGCCCAGGTGGGCAGAGGGACCTGTGGTGTCACCTTGGAGATTCTTGTTCTCCCTCTTGAAGGTCTCCAGGTGCTCGAGGGACTCCTCATAGATGTTCCTCAGCTTGAAGAGGTCAGTGCTGAGAGCCCTGGCCTCCTTCTGTGACGCCTCCAGCTCCGTCTGCGACTCCTCAAACTTCTGCTTCCACTCGGCCAACACCTGGGGACAGCCAGGTGTCACCCCACAGCCACCTGGCCCCACCCAGCCACCCCCAACCTGCCACACCTGCCCACCTTGTCAAAGTTCCTCTGCTTCTTGTCCAGGGCAGCGGCAGCCGCGTTTGACCGCTCCACGTCAGCCATCAGGTCCTCGATCTCGTTCTGCAGTCGGTGCTTGGTCTTCTCCAGCGAGGAGCATTTGGCGTTGACGGCCTCCACGGCCTCCTCGGCCTCCTGCAGCCGCTGTGCCAACTTCTTCCTGCCCCAGGGACCACCTGAGGTCACCCGCAGGCCAGGTGGGGCCACTCGAACCTTCTCCCACTCAGCCATTGGCCAAGGTTCTTCTTGCATCTCCTCTACCATCTCCAGATCACTCCGCCTCCTCCAGGACCTTCTTCAGGACCTTCTCCAGTGGGTGGTCTCCACCCCTCTGACCCCACAGGAGCTCCACCCATGAGGAGATGACTTAACCTCTAAAATCTCCAAAACGTCTCCTGTAGATGGTCTCCACCCCTAACCCCACAGAAGCTCCACCCATGGGGCGATGACTCACTTGGCCTCCTCCAAAACCTTCTCCAGAACATTCTCCCAAAGGTGGTCTCCACCCCTGACCCCACAGGAGCTCCACCCATGGGGCCATGACTCACTTGGCCTCCTCCAGCTCCTCGGTGCGTTGGATGGCATCTGTCTCATACTTGGTTCTCCACTGGGCCACCTCGGAGTTGGCCTTGGAGAGCGAGCGCTGGAGCTCGGCCTTGGCCTCGGTCTCCTCCTCGTACTGCTCCCGCAGCAGGTCCCCATCGTGCCGGGCTGACTGCAGCGCATGCGCCAGCGCGTTCTTGGCCTGGTGAGGAGAAGGTGGCACCGTTGGTTCCAGGTCACCTGGAGGCCTCTTGGGTTTCTCTGGCTCAGCAAGAGCTGGTCTTCATCACCACAACCCAACCAGACCATCTGCAGACCAAGCCAACCTTCTCCAGGCCAACCCAACCCAACTTTCCTTGGACCCTAATTAGACCAACCCAACCTTCCTCAGACCCTCTGTAGACCAACCCAACCTCTTCCAGATCAACCCAACCTTCCTTACACCTTCAGGAGAAGGTGGTACCATTGGATCCAGGTCAACTTGAACTTCTTGGGGTCTCCAGCTCAGCAGGAGCTGGTCTTCATCACCTCAACCCAGCCAGACCTTCCATAGACCAACCCAACCCTCCTTGGACATTACATAGATCAACCCAACCCCCACCAGACCAACTCAGCCCACACTGGACCTTCTATGGTGGAACTACCTGTAGACGGACCCAGCCAACCCAACCATTCTGAACCAGTGACCACAAGGGTGAAGGACACCTGTGACCCACCTGGACCCCCCCAGGTCTTCTCACCCCCCACCAGACCCCACCTTCATCTCCTCCTCCAGCTGCCTCCGCAGGTCCTCCAGCTGCTGGGTGTAGGACACCTTCCCGCGGGTCAGCTGGGACACCAGCGCCTCCTTCTCCTCCAGCTGCCGCGACAGCTCACCTGCATGGGTGGGCGGGGCTTCAGGTGGGGGGGTGGAGATAAGGCGGGCTGGGGGATGGGGGTGCAGCTGTGGGGCAGGGGTGGGGCCACCCTGGGTCAGCTCCCACCGTTCTCCGTCTGCAGCTTGGCCCGTTGGGTGTTGGCATCGTTGAGGACACGTTGGGTCTCCTCCAGCTTTGCCAAGTGCTCGGCAGCCTGGTCCTCCATGGAGCGCGACACCTTCTCCATGGCCACCTGCAGGGCGGGGCCAGAGGAGGGATGGGGCTGGAGGCTACCGTGGAGTGGACATGCCCCATTGCTGGAGGTGTCCAAGGCCAGGCCGGACAGGCCTTGGAGCCACCTGGTCTGGTGGAAGGTGTCCCCAGGTGGGATTCACCCAACCCTGCACTCGACCCACCCCAACCACGTGGAGAGTCTTCATTTCAAACCACCTCAGGTCAAGTCAGCCATGCGGAGACTCTTCAGCTCAACCAGCTGAAGGTACTTCAAAGCAACTCAACCCAAGTGGATGCTCATCCCAACTCAACCAGTTGGAGACTCTTCAGCCCCATCTCAATCTAACCCAGCCTGGTCTAGTGGAAGGTGTCCCTCCCCAAGGGTTGATGGAACTGGATGATCCCAGCAGTCCTGTCCCACACAAACCATCCCACGATTCTCTGCTGTCCATCTCAACCTCCTCCTACCTTAGACTTGATCAGCTGCTCCACATTGGCACTGAGGTCATCCAGCTCCAGCTTGAGCTCGCTCTTCTCCTTCTCCAGCTTCTGCTTGACGCGCTGGAGGTTGTCCAGCTGCTCGCCCAGCTCGGCCACGCTGTCGGCGTGTTTCTTCCTCAGCGCGGCCGCCGTGGCCTCGTGCTGCAGCGTGGCCTCCTCCAGGTCCCGCCGCAGCTTCTGGAATTCCGCTTCCCGCTTCTTGTTGAGCTCCAGCTGCGCCGAGGTGGCGCCGCCGGCCTCCTCCAGCCGCTCGCTGAGCTCCTCCAGCTCCCGTGACAGCTCCGAGCGCTGCTTCTCCACCTTGGCCCGGCCCGTCCGCTCCGCCTCCAGCTCCTCCTCCAGCTCCTCGATCCGCGCCTGCGCGCCAAGAGGGAGATGAGAGGCAGGGTGGGATTCACCCAACCTCTCCACTCAACCCAACTCTACAACTGGAGACTGTTCAGGTCAACCCAACCTGCTGGAGACTCAGCCTAGCCCAACCAGTCAGAGACTCCTCTACCCAACCTACGCCAACCCAACCAAATGGAGCCTCTTCTACTCAGCCCAACCACCTTGAGACTCTCCAACTCAACCATCAGGATACTCTTCAACTCAACCCAACCACCTGGAGATTCTCCAGTCCAACTGAACCAGACACAGTCCCAACTTCCCCCCGACCTGTAGCTCCTTCAGCTTCTTCTGGAGCTGCAGAGCCAGCGCCTGCTCATCCTCGATCCTGCTGTTCTGCTGGTGGATCTCAAACTCCTTCCTGTGGAAGAAGGGGGGGCAAATGAGGCCTCACCTGTGACCTTCAACTGGACCTCACGTGGCAGGGGGATCCAGCCTCACTTCTTGAGCTTCTCCTCCAGCTGCTGCTTGTCATTCTCCAGATCCATTATGTTCTCCTGGGTCAGCTTCAGGTCACCTTCCAGTTTTCTCTTGGCCCGTTCCAGGTCCATCCGGATCTTCTTCTCCTGCTCCAGGGAGCCTTCGAGCTGTGCAGGAACACAGAAATGGGGAGAAACCTCAAGTTTTGCTCATCTCTGCCCCAGAAGTTCTTCAGCAGGGCCTGGGGTGGGACCAGCCACACTCACATCATCCACTTGCTGTTCCAGCTTGACTTTGCCCTTAGTCAAGGTGTTGACCTTGTCTTCCTCGGCCTGCAGGTCGTCCAGTGTCTGCTGGTGGGATTCCTGCAGAGCCTTCTTCTCCTTGGTCAGCTTGGCGATGGTCTCGTCCAGCCCTGCCATCTCCTCTGTCAGGTTCTTGACCTGTGGGAGAAGTGTCCAGACTCCAGCTCAGTGCCAGGGTGGGGCAGACTTGGGGGAGGTTGAGTTCACCTTGGCCAATGAGATCTTTTCAATGCAGGAAAACCCAAAGAACCTTGGGTCTTCTTGGTGAGCCCAACTCAACCAACAGTGGATCTTCTCAACCCAATCCGCCTTGGATCTCCTCAACTCAGCCTAACATATCCCACCCAGCCTTGGGTCTCCTCAACTCAAACCAGTGCCTTGGGTCTTCTCAACCCAACTCAACCAGTTTTATGTCCCACAAACCCAACCCAACCCAACCCAACCAGCCTTGAGTCTCCTCAGCCCAACCCAACAAGGCTGAGCAGACCCAAGTCCCCTCACCTTGAGGGCAAAGCCTCTCCCCATCCTCACCTTGTTCTCAGTTGCGTGTTTCTCCTTCTCCACCTTGGCCAGGGTCAGCTCCAGGTCATCGATGTCCTTCTTCAGCTCCGAGCACTCGTCCTCCAGCTTCCTCTTCTTGGCTGTCAGCTCGGCATTCATCTCCTCCTCGTCCTCCAGCCGTTCTGTCAGCTCCTTCACCTTGGCCTCCAGCTGGATCTTGTTCTTGATCAGCTGGTCACAGCGCTCCTCAGCGTCGTTCAGGTTGTCCTGCTCCTGTTTTGGCGGGGGGACAGCAAGTGAAGCGGGATTGCCCCAGGGTGTGGTGAGGGTGGTGGTCACACTCATGATGTGGTTTTGGGGTGATCTGACTCACAGCCTGCACTTGGAGCTGGAGATCGTTCTTCTCCTGCAGCATGGAGACCATCTTCTCCTCCAGCTCCTTCCGCCGTGATTCCGACTTCTCCAGGGCGTCCTTCAGCCGCCCGTACTCCTCCTTCATGTTCTGCTCCAGGAGACCCCGAGCGGGTCAAAGACCCTCATCCAACACCCCCCAGACCATCAGTGGTCCCACCCTGCCCTGCCCACCCCTCCCACCTGCATCTCCTTCTCTGTCTCGGCGCTCTTCAGCAAGGGTTTGATCTTGAAGTAGAGCTTCATCCACGGCCAGTTCTTCACCCCCATGAAGGCCCGGAGGTTCCACTGGATCACCAGCAGCGCGTCCCTGTGAGGAGGAGGACAGAGGTGCCACCACATCCCCAACCGGGTGACCAGGTGAGCAGAAGGCCCACCCCTGTCTCACCGGCGTTCCACGATCTTCTTGAACTCGAGGCGCATGAGCTGCCCCCGCGCCCGCGCCTGGATGCGGGTGATGATGCGGGACAGGCGCTCATCCCGCATCTCCTCCAGCTGCCCCAGGAGCCCTGCCTTGAAGAAGACCTGAGGGGAGAAGGTGGTGGGACCACGAGGTACATGTCCACCTAGGATGGTGGGACCACATGGTCCATGTCCACCTAGGATGGTGGGACCACACGGTCCATGTTCACCTCGGATGGTGGGACCACGAGGTCCATGTCCACCTCGGATGGTGGGACCAAAGGGAACAGAGATGATGGGATCCCCCCACAGTGTGTCCAAAGGGGTTGTGGTGGGTGGAAGGATGGGGTGGTGTCTGGGTAGATGGACAGATGGACATGTTGATGGACAGTTGGACATGGAGATCATGGGACCACGAGGTCCATGTTCACCTTGGATGGTGGGACCACAGGGAACAGGGACCATGAGATCTCACCCAGTGGGATCAAACTGGTTGTAGTGGGTGGAAGGATGGGGTAGGGGTCCAGAAGGAACAGATGGACGTAGGGAGGGACAGATGGACACGTGAATGGTGGGACCATGGGGTCCACTACACCTGAGGGATGGTGGGACCACAGGGAACAGGAGCACATGATCTCACCTTGGTGTGCCCAAACTTGTACTGGTTGTGGTCGATGTCGATGGAGCCCAGGAGCTTCTCGGCGCCCTTGCGGCTGTCGATGAACTGCCCCTCGGGGATGGCCGCGGGGTTCAGGATGCGGTACCTGGGGGCCACAGAGGACACGACCCCTGAGTTCAGCCCCAGTGGGGTTGTCCCCCCTCCCCAAACCCGTTCCGTGTCCCCACCGCTGGCGGAAGTCCCCGTAGAGGATGCGGTTGGGGAAGCCCTTGCGGCAGATGCGGATTCCCTCCAGGACCCCGTTGCAGCGGAGCTGGTGCATGACCAGGGCGTTGTCCATCACACCTGTGGGCGACACAGGTGGGGGGTCAGCCACGAGCCACACCCACGCCCCAACCTCCCATCCCCACCCTCGGCTCACCCGGCTCCTTCCGCTCGTTCGGGACGAGGCAGCGGACAAAGTGGGGGTGGGTGGTCTTGAGGTTGGCCATCAGCTTGTTGAGGTTCTCCTGGGGAGGAGAGGGGAGAGGGACCAATGGGAGAGCAGGGGAGGGGCTGGGGGGTGGTGGGACCACCTTCTAAACCAGGGGTTGTCCTCCCCCTGCCCCACAGCAGATCCAGTGCAGGTTCCTCACCCGGTGCAGTGCTGAGACCGTCTGGAAGGAGGATCCTTTCTTCTTAGCTCCTTTCCCCTTCCCGCTGTCACCGCCTGCGGAGGAGAGCGGTGGGATGAGGTGGGAGCAAGGACAACTCCTGTGGGTACTCTCTTCTTCACCCCTCCATCACCCACCAGAGTCTGCCCCGGCGTAGTTGGAGAAGAGGTGGGCCAAGAGCTTAAGGGCAGATTTCTGGTAGAGCCCCACCACCGTCTCGTTGAGGGGGTCCTTGTTCTTCTCCAGCCAGCCCAGGATGTTGTAGTCCACGGTGCCGGCGTAGTGGGTGAGCGAGAAGTGGGCCTCGGACTTGCCCTTGACGTTTCGTGGCTTCCCAAAGTTGGCCGACTTGCCCAGGTGGTTGTCGTAGAGTTTGGACTTGAAGGTCATGTCCGAGGCCTTGGGGAACATGCACTCCTCCTCCAGGATGGACATGATCCCCATGGGCTGTGGACAAGCAGACCTTGTTGGCCGAGAAGGACACCAAGGACAACCCAAAAGCCGCTCCTGGGGCACCTGAGGGGCTCCAACTGGACCGACCCTCCTCCCTCAGCCCCCTGAGCCCCTGGAGGCCCTGGGGGAGGTGGTACCTTCTCGATGAGGTCGATGCAGGCCTGCAGGTCCATGCCGAAGTCGATGAACTCCCACTCGATGCCCTCCTTCTTGTACTCCTCCTGCTCCAGCACGAACATGTGGTGGTTGAAGAACTGCTGCAGCTTCTCGTTGGTGAAGTTGATGCACAGCTGCTCGAAGCTGTTGAACTGGGAGAGGAGAGGGAGAGGCGGGTGAAGGAGTCCGTGGGGTCAACTCAACACCAACAGGGCCAAACTCAACACCCAGCGGGGCCAACTGAGTCCATGGGGTCAACTCAACACTGAACAGGGCCAGCTCAAGGAGCAATAGCGTCAACAGGGTCAACTGAACACCCAGTGGGGTCACAGTGATGCCCAATGGGATGGACAGGGTCAGTCCGACATCCAGTGGGGTGAAGACAATGTTGAATGGGATCCATGGGGACAACTCAACACCCGCTAGGGCCAAAGTGATGCCCAATGGGGGTCAACAGGGACAACTCAACACGCAGTAGGGTCAGCAGAACGTCCAATGACATCAGCGGGGTCAGCCTGAGACCCAAAGGGTTCAAAACAACACCCAGTGGGGTCAAGAAGGTCAACTCAACACCTAAAGGAGATCAATGAGGTCAATGCAACACACAATGACATCAACACAAAGACCCAAATTCCCACCCAAGGTCACCATGAAGCTGCAGGAGATCCACTCAACACCCAGCTGGCTCAACGCCACCCCTGCAAGGCCCAACGCCTCTGCCCTGCCTCGAGCCTCACATCAAAGATCTCGAAGCCAGCGATGTCCAAGACGCCGATGAAGTACTGCCGTGGCTGCTTGGTGTCCAGCGAGTTGTTGATCCTCACCACCATCCAGTTGAACATCTTCTCGTAGACAGCCTTGGCCAAGGCCCCGATGGAGTAGTAGACCTGCTGGACGCTCTGCCCCTTGGTGACGTACTCGTTGCCCACCTTGACGCGTGGGTGACACAAGCCCTTGAGCAGGTCGGCCGAGTTCAGCCCCATCAGGTACGCGGACTTGTCGGCATCTGTGGAGCGGGAGACTCGTGGTCAGGTGCCACCTCACCTGGTGACCCCTCCCTGACCTGTCACCCCCTCGCCCCGACCCGCCTTCGGTGCCGTCCGGCTCCGCCTGCTCCTCCCGCTGCTTCTGCTTGAACTTCATGTTGCCGAAGTGCATGATGGCCCCCGTCAGCTTGTAGACGCCGGCCTTCTCCTCGGCCGTGAAGCCCAGGACATCGAAGGCGCTCTGGGAGGGGTGGAGGGGGTGGGGGAGGGGCCAGGTGAGGGCATGGCCTCTGCTGGTCACCACCTGTGATGGTCAGCACCTGAGGGTACCTCCCGCTGCCCTTCCCATTCATTGGCCCAGCTGGCCAATGGGGACACGTCCGGCCACGGGCTTGTCCACTTGAAGGACTTGTGCATGGACTCGTTCATTCATCCATGGGTTCATTTGTCCACCTCAGGATTCATTTATCCTGGATCCATCCATCCATCCATCCATCCATCCATCCATCCATCCATCCGTCCATCCATCCATCCATCCATCCATCCATCCATCCATTTCAGAATTTCATCCATCCAACCACAGACTTGTCCATCCATCCATCCATCCATGGATTCACCTATCCATGGATTCTTCCATCAATCCATTTGAGGACTTAGTCCATCAATCCATGGACTCATCCATCCATTTGAGGACATATATATTCGCAAATCCATCTGAGGACCCATCCATCCATTCATCCCTCCATCCCTCCTTCTAAGGACTCATTGATCCATGGAAGCATCCATCCATCCATGGACTCATCCACCCATTTGAGGACCTCTATATCCAGGGATCCATCCATCCATCCATGGACCCATCCATCCATCCATCCATCCATCCATCCATGGACCCATCCATCCATCCATCCATGGACCCATCCATCATCCATCCATCCATCCATCCATGGACCCATCCATCCATCCATCCACGGATCCATCCATCCATCCATGGACCCATCCATCATCCATCCATCCATCCATCCATGGACCCATCATCCATCCATCCATCCATCCGTGGACCCATCCATCCATCCATCCATCCATCCATGGACCCATCCATGGATCCATCCATCCATCCATGGACTCATCCCTCTCTCCGCCCATCCCTGCTCACGTCAGTTGCCAACAGCTCCTCGGCGTCGTCAATGGAGGCCACGGTCACCTCGCCCTGGGACACGTAACCGTAGTCGTAGGGGTTAGAGGTGACCAGCAGCATCTCTGGTGCGGGATGGAGACACCACTGAGTTTCCAGTCTCCCCAACCCACCCCAAATTTCAGGAAGAGGGGGAAGGAGAAGCCCAGAGGCCGCGGTGGTGGCCCAGCTCACCCAGCAGTTCCGGCTTCTTGTTGGAGAGGATCTGGTAGAAGATGTGATAGTTCCGCTCCGCCTTCAGCTGGAAGATGACACGAGACTTCTCCAGGAGGTCTGGGAGGGTGGATGGGGAGAAGGTGGGATGAGGAGAGGGAGTGGTGGGATGAGGAGAGGGACGGAGACATGGACACATGGGTGGATGTAGAGATGGATGGATAAATGACAGGTTGGATGGAGACACGAGGAGATGGAAAGATGAGGAGGTGGAGGGTCAGATGGCTGGTGGGACGAGGGATGGACAACAGGACTGGACACCAGCTCATTGGATCTATCAAACATGGAGAGGGATGGAGGGATGAACGTGTGGATGGATGGATGGATGGATGGATGGATGGATGATGGATGGGGAGATGGGAATGGTGGGATCAGGAGATGGAGGGATGGACAACAGGACAGGACACCTGTTCGTTGGATCTCTCAACCATGGAGAGGGATGGAGAGATGAACATGTGGAGGGATGGATGGATGGAGGGATGGATGGATGATGGATGGATGGATGGATGAGGAGATGGAAATGGTGGGATGAGGAGTTGGAGGGATGGACAAGAGCTCATGGATCTCTCAGCCATGGACAAAGGGTGGACATGGGGAGGGAGGGAGGGAGACATGAGGAATGGAGCGATGAGGAGATGGGTGGAGGGATGGACAACTCATGGATCCATCAACCAGGAAGAGCGATGGTCATGTGGAGGGCAGGAGGGATGGATGGAGACATGAGGAGATGGGAGGATGAGGAAGTGGACAGAGGGACGAGGAGGACTCCGGACACATGGACAGAGGCCGGACAGTGGCCAACCCCCGCTCCCACCACCCTGTGGCCACTCACAGGTCTCGATGTCGGCCGACGCCAACTTCCCGGTGGCCCCGAAGTGGATCCGGATGAATTTCCCCTGGAAGGCCGGTGGGGGAGGGTTGTGAGGGGCCGTAGGCCCTGCCCCATGGACCAGACCCCAGAGACCCCACCCAATGAACCCTACCCCATAGGCCCCACCCCACAGACTCCACCCCATCTATGTGCCCCACCCCACAGACTCCACCCCACAGGACCTGTCCCACAGGCCCCACCCAATGGGCCCTACCCCATAGACCCTGCCCCATGGAACCCACCCATGGGCCCCACCCCATCAGTGTGACGCAGAGACCCAGGCCCCGCCCCACAGGCCCCGCCCCACTCACGAATCGCGAGGAGTTGTCGTTGCGCACGGTCTTGGCGTTGCCGAAGGCCTCGAGCGCGGGGTTGGCCTGGATGATTTGATCCTCCAGGGTGCCCTGGGGTGGGGGTGACACCGCGGGTGGGGACACGGCCAGGGGACCCTCCCCGCCCCGGGGGGCGTGGCCGGGCCCCGCCCTACCTTGCTGCTGTTGGCCGCCTCCTTCTTGCGGTCGCCGATGGCGGCGATGCTGGCGAAGTATTGGATGACGCGTTTGGTGTTCACCGTTTTCCCCGCCCCCGATTCGCCGCTGGGGGGGCAAGGGGGTCACCAGGGGGTCACTGAGGGGTCACGGGGGTCACCTGGGGGACCTGGTCCCACCCCACACTTGTGGGGCGGCCTCAGGGTTGGGGACTCACGTGATGAGGATGGATTGGTTCTCGCGGTCTGTGGGAGGAGAGAGGGGTCAGGGGGTGAGGAGGGGTCTTGGGGGTCTTCAGCTCTCCCCAGGTGAGGAGCAGGTCAGGTGGGATGAGGCTGGGGAGATGTTGAGGGTCTGGGGTTTGGAGTTCTCCAACCCCCCCAGGTGAGGACCAAGGTGCCGGGAGATAATTGGGGGTCTTGGGGGTCTCCAGCCTCCCAGGTAAGGACCAGGGGAGGTTGGGGGAGAAACTGGGTGGTTTTGAGGTGTGGCTGGGGTTCTCCACCCTGCCAGGTGGGACTGAGGGAGATGTTGGGATTCTGGACCCTGCCAGGTGGGACAAAGGTGAGGGAGATGTTGGGGTTCTCCACCCTCTCAGGTGGGACCAAAATGAGGGAGATGTTGGGGTTCTCCACCTTGCCAGGTGGGACCAAAATGAGGGAGATGTTGGGGTTCTCCACCTTGCCAGGTGGGACAAAGGTGAGGGAGATGTTGGGGTTCTCCACCCTGCCAGGTGGGACAAAGGTGAGGGAGATGTTGGGTTTCTGGACCCTCCCATCTGAGCTGGGTCAAAACTGAGAGGAACCACAGGGGGCCTTGGAGGTCCCCTTGTGCCCAGGTGAGCCCCAGGTGTCCCCGGGCCCGTTTTTGGGGTCCCACCTGTCAGCATGTACTGGTAGGCGTTGTCGGAGATGGAGAAGATGTGGGGGGGGACCTCGTTGCGCTTTTTGCCCCGATAGGCGGCCACCACTTGTGGGTCATAGACCGGGAGCCACTTGTAGGGGTTCACGGTGACACAGAACAGCCCCGAGTAGGTCTGGGGGGGACAAACGGAGGGTTGGGGGTGACACACCCCGCATGGGGACACCCCCCCAAGAGGGGACAATCAGGTGTGGGGAGACAAGGGGCGTGGGAAGGGGTGGTGTGGGGTTTTGGGGGGTCCAGGGTGGCTGGAGATGGGGCTGGGGGAGCCAAGGATGTGGCACTGTGGGGCTGGAAATGGGACATTTTGGGTCTGGGGGATTCAGGGCGTCCAAGGATGTGACATTCTGGAATCTAGGTGGCCCAAAGTGATCTGAAATAGCCCCCCAAGTTCCAGGTACCACCTTGACTGCTCCAGGTTCCTCACAGACCCCCCTGGAAGCCCCCCCAGATTCCAGGTGTCCCCGGAAGCTCCCCCATGGTTCCAGCCCCTCCTGAGCTTTGGGGCAGGGTCCCCACTGCCACCTCGCCCCCCCCCCCCCCCATTTTTGGGGTCCCCACTGCCACCCCCCCACCATTTTTGGGGTCTCACGTAGATCATCCAGGCCGCGTAGCGCTCCTTGAGGTTGAAGAGCACGGCGGGCTCGTGCAGGAACGTCAGCATGGCCATGTCCTCGATCTTGTCGAACTTGGGGGGGTTCTGCTGGTGCACGTCCCCCTCCTTGACCGTCACCGTCTGGGGGGACACGGTGGGGGTCAGGGGGGTCATCGGGGGTGGGGGGTGCTCCGTGTGGGAGGGGTTTGGCCTCCCGCGATTGTGAGTCCCCCCAGTAATCCCCCCATGTCACCAATTCCATCTCGGTCTCCACAGTGGCCTCCTCGCCTCACAAGTCCATCATGCACCTCCCATGGTTCCCCCAAGCCCCCTGTGACCCCCCCAGTGAACTTCCTGTGACCCTGCCAAGGCCCCCAGGACCACAGGCTCCCCGTGGCTCCCCTGTGTCACCTCTCCCATCTTGCTCTCTACGGTGACATCCCACCCCCAGCTCCACCACAGGTCTCCCATGACCCTCCCCACAAGCTACCCATGACCCCAAGCCCCCCCACCGCCCCCGACCCCCCTAGAGCCCCCGAGTGTCACCTCTGCTGGCTCAGTCTCCATAGTGACACCCCCTCAACCAGCTCCAACATGCATCCGCCTTGGCCCCCCCAAGCCCCCCGTGAACCTCCCCAAGCCCCCCGTGAGGCTCCGTGTCACCTCTCCCAGCTCGGTGTCCTCAGTGACATTCCTCCCCCGGAACTCCACCACGTGTCACCCGTCAACCCCCCCCAAGACCTGCATGACCCTCGTACCCCCGTGACCCCCCCCATGTCACCTCTCACAACTTGGTCTCCACGTTGATGCCCCCCGTGCCGCCCCTTCACTCGCTCCCCTTAAACCCCCCAGAGCCCTGTGACCCTCCTCAAGCCTCCCACGTCCCTGAGTCCCCCCTGACCCCAAGGTCCCCATGATGTCCCCAGAGCCCTGTGACCCTCCCCAAGGTCCCCGTGACCCCCCCCCATGTCACCTCTCCCAGCTCGGGCTCCACAGTGACATCCCCCCAACGTCCCATTGAGACCCCTGTGACCCCCACATGACCCCAAGGTCCCCATGATGTCCCCAGAGCCCTGTGACCTTCCCCAAGGTCCCTGTGACCCCCCTCATGTCACCTCTCCCAGCTCGGTCTCCACAGTGACATCCCCCCAACTTCCCATTGAGACCCCTGTGACCCCCAATGTCCCCGAGCCCCCCATGACCCCAAGGTCCCTATGACCCCCCCTTGGAGCCCTGTGACATTCCCCAAGGTCCCCATGTCCCTGAGACCTCCATGACCCTCCCCATGTCACCTCTCCCAGCTCAGCCTCCACAGTGACATCCCCTCGATGTCCCATTGAGACCCCTGTGACCCCCCCATGTCCCCAAGCCCCCTGTGACCCCCTGATGTCACCTCTTCCAGCTCGATCTCCACAGTGACATCCCCCTGATGTCCCATTGAGACCCCTGTGGCCCCCCCATGTCCCCAAGCCCCCTGTGACCCCCCTGATGTCACCTCTTCCAGCTCGATCTCCACAGTGACATCCCCCTGATGTCCCACTGAGACCCCTGTGGCCCTCCCATGTCCCCGAACCCCCCCATGACCCTCCCCCAGAGCCCTGTGAGCCTCCCCAAGGTCCCAATGTCCCCAAGCCCCCCGTGACCCTCCCCAAGTCACCTCTCCCAGCTCGATCTCCACGGTGACATCCCCCTGATGTCCCCAAGCCCCCCCGTGACCCCCAATGTCCCCAAGCCCCCTGTGACCCTCCCCAAGTCACCTCTCCCAGCTCGATCTCCACAGTGACATCCCCCTGATGTCCCCAAGCCCCCCCGTGACCCCCAATGTCCCCAAGCCCCCCGTGACCCTCCCCAAGTCACCTCTCCCAGCTCGATCTCCACGGTGACATCCCCCTGATGTCCCCAAGCCCCCCGTGACCCCCCCCACGTCACCTCTCCCAGCTCGGTCTCCACGGTGACGCTCCCCCCTTGTCTCTCCACCACCCGGCCCCGCACGAACTCGTGTCCCGGGTGGGGGACGAAGCACTCGGCGCGGGGGTCGAAGGGACGCGTGGTGGCCGCCAGGCGCTCGCGCTCGCCCGGCCGCAGGAACGGCGCCGCCGCGCCCAGAGCCGCCAGCACCGCGTCCGCCATCTGTCCTGGGGGACAGTGTCACCTGGGGGCACGGGGACAGACCTCACCCCACCCACAGCCCCCTGATAGACCCCGGTCATCATTGATGGACCCCCGTGGTCATTGATTGACCCCCGTGGTCATCCATGGAGTGCCAAGGCCATCCTTGACCCCACAGTGTCACCGACACCGTGTCCGCCATCTGTCCTGGGGGACAGTGTCACCTGGGGGGGTGGGGACAGACCTCACCCCACCCACGGCCCCCGATAGACCCCCGTGGTCATTGATGGACCCCCGTGGTCATTGATTGACCCCCGTGGTCACTGATTGACCCCTGTGGTCATCCATGGAGTGCCAAGGCCATCCTTGACCCCACAGTGTCACCGACACCGGGTCCACCGTCTGTCCTGGGGGACAGTGTCACCTGGGGGGGTGGGGACAGACTCTCACCCACCCACAGCCCCTCGATGGACCCCCGTGGTCATTGATGGACCCCCGTGGTCATTGATTGACCCCCGTAGTCACTGATTGACCCCCGTGGTCACTGATTGACACCTGCGGTCATTGATTGACCCCCATGGTCACTGATTGACCCCTGTGGTCATCCATGGAGTGCCAAGGCCATCCCTGACCCCACAGTGTCACCAACACCATGTCCGCCATCTGTCCTGGGGGACAGTGTCACCTGGGGGGGTGGGGACAGACTCTCACCCACCCACAGCCCCCGATAGACCCCCACGGTCATTGATGGACCCCCGTGGTCATTGATTGACCCCCGTGGTCATCCATGGAGTACCATGGCCATCCCTGACCCCACAATGTCACCGACACCGCGTCCACCGTCTGTCCTGGGGGACAGTGTCACCTGGGGGGGTGGGGACATACCTCACCCCACCCACAGCCCCTCGATGGACCCCGGTGGTCATTGATGGACCCCCGTGGTCATTGATGGACCCCCGTGGTCACTGATTGACCCCCGCGGTCACTGATTGACCCCTGTGGTCATCCATGGAGTGCCAAGGCCATCCCTGACCCCACAATGTCACCAGCACCGCGTCCGCCGTCTGTCCTGGGGGACAGTGTCACCTGGGGGCACGGGGACGGACCCTCACCCCACCCACTGACCCCCCACAGTCATCAATGTCACCAATGGGCCACCATGGCCATTGATTGACCCCCATGGTCACTGATTGACCCCCAAGGCCATCCCTGACCCCACAGTGTCACCAGCACTGCGTCCGCCGTCTGTCCTGGGGGACAGTGTCACCTGGGGGCACGGGGACAGACCTCACCCCACCCACTGACCCCCCACAGTCATCAATGTCACCAATGGGCCACCATGGTCACTGATTGATCCCCGCGGTCACTGATTGACCCCTGTGGTCATCCATGGAGTACCATGGCCATTCTTGACCCCACAGTGTCACCAACACCGTGTCCGCCATCTGTCCTGGGGGACAGTGTCACCTGGGGGGGTGGGGACAGACCTCACCCCACCCACAGCCTCCGATAGACCCCCGCGGTCACTGATTGACCCCCGTGGTCACTGATTGACCCCTGTGGTCATCCATGGAGTGCCAAGGCCATCCCTGACCCCACAATGTCACCAGCACTGCGTCCGCCACCTGTCCTGGGGGCCAGTGTCACCTGGGGGGGTGGGGACAGACCTCACCCCACCCACAGCCCCCTGATTGACCCCCGTGGTCATTGATGGACCCCCATGGTCACTGATGGACCCCCGTGGTCACTGATTGACCCCCGTGGTCATCCATGGAGTGCCACGGCCACCCCAGACCTCCCAGTGACACCGGCACCGCGTCCACCATCTGCCCCATGGGGACAGTGTCACTTGGGGGGGATGGGGAGGGGGACAGACCCCTGCCCACAGCCCCAAGGCCAACAGTTGGACCCCCCCAGTGCCACCAGCACCGCGTCCACCATCTACCCCGACGGGGACACTGTCACTTGGGGGGGGGAACAGGGACAGACGCCCACCCACAGCCCCGTGGCCAGCGATGGAGATTCGTGGCCATTAACGGACCCCCCACCAGTGCCACCGGCACCGCGTCCACCATCTGCCCCATGGGGACAGTGTCACTTGGGGGGCATGGGGAGGGGGACAGGGAGGGGGACAGACCCCGACAGCCATTCACCCCCGCCCCGAGTCCCTCGGTTGCCCTCCCAGCGCCCCCCCCCCCCCCTCACCTGGAGTCTGTAGGGTCCGGTGGGTTGGATGGAGGGATCTGTGGGGACACGGGCGTGAGGGGCTGCACCCCACAGACCCCTCTGCCCCCTCCGCAGAACCCACAGCGTTCCCATGCACCCCAAAGCCCACCCTATGCGCCCCATGGGCCCACTGTGACACCCCCCCCCCCCCCCCCCAGTAAAGGACATGCCTGCCCCATAGACCCTCCCTTGTGCCCCACAAGCCACCCTGTGACCCATAGGAACTGGAGGCCCTGTAACTCACCCCACTGTGGCCCCCATAGAACCCACAGCTTTTCCACGTACCCCACAGACCCCTGTGCACCCCACAAATCCCCTGTGCCCCACAGACCCCACAGGCTTCCCACGTGCCCCACAGATCCCCTGTGTGACCCACAACCCACCCTGCAACCCACCCAAACAGTGGGTGCCCCACAGACCCCACAGCCTCCCCATACAACCCCTGTGCCCACCCCAAATGCTCCCCACATCCTCGCCCCCCACCCTCTGTCTCTGCCCCACAGCAGCGCCTTTGGCAGCCCCCGCGGCCCCACAGCTTTTATAGGGCGCTGTGGGGGGAGGTGGCAGGGGGAGGAGCAGTGGGGAGGGGAGGAGGGGGCTGATAAAGGAAGGGGAGGGGGCGGCCCCACCCTTCCCCCACCCCGTGATGTCTCCGTGGTGCTGAGGGGTCTGAGCCCCCCCGTGCTCGCCCCATAGCGTGAACTGTGGGGCAGATCCGGGGGATGCCGGGTTTGGGGGTGGTTCTATAGGGCAGAGCTGGAGGGGTCCCATTTGGGGGAAGCCTGTGGGGCAGGGATGGGAGGGGGGTCCTTACTGGAGCGTGTTCATGGGGCAGGTACAGGGGGGTCCCTGTTTGGGGGGGGTTCTATGGGGCAGGTACAGGGGGGTCCCTGTTTGGGGGGGGTTCTATGGGGCAGGTACAGGGGGGTCCCTGTTTGGGGGGGGTTCTATGGGGCAGGTACAGGGGGGTCCTGTCTGGGGCGTTTTATGGGGCAGGGACAGGGGGTTCCCGTTTGGGGCGTTTTATGGGGGGGTCCCATTTGTGGGGGGGGGGGGGGGTCTGTGGGGCAGGGCCCGGCAGAGCACGTTTAGGGTTGTCTATGGGACAGGGGATCCCTTACTTAAGGGGTGTCTATGGGGCAGGAACAGGGGGGTCCCACTTGGGGCATTCTATGGGGCAGGGCTCCCTTATTTGTGGGTTTCTCTAGGGCAGGGACAGGGAGGTCTCTGCTTGGGGGACGCCTGTGGGGCAGGGACAGGGGAGGGCTCTATGGAACAGGGACAGGGGTGTCCCTCATCTAGGGCACTCTATGGGGCACGAACAGGGGGGCCCCATTTTCAGGTTCCGTGGGGCAGGGACAGGGGGGTCCCTGGCCAATGTCCCCACACCGGCGGGCGGTGACAGCCCGTCCCTGTCGCTTCTATATCGGGACATGCTGGGGGGGCGTTATCTCGCCCCTCTCGCCGTGCTGTGGGGCCGCTGTGGGGCCGCTGTGGGGCCGCTGTGGGGCCGGGGGGCTCTGGCAGCTGTCCCCGGACACGGCTCCACTTTGTCATCGCCGCGGTGACAAAGTGTCCTCGCGAGGTGACAAATTCCTGCGGGCGGGGGGGGGGGGGGGGGGGGGGGGCACCTCCACATTGGGCCCCATAGAGGGACCTGGCCCCATAAAGACCCCCCCCTGCCCCATAAAGACCCCCCTGCCGCCCCATAGAGACACCCCCTGCCCCATAGAGACACCCCATGCCCCATAGAGACACCCTCGCCCCATAGAGAACCCCCCCCGCCCCATATGGACACCCCCTCCCGCCCCATAGGGAACCCCCCCTGCCCCATAGAGACCCCCCCTGCCGCCCCATAGAGACACCCCCTCCCGTCCCATAGACACCCCCCCCCGCCCCATAGAGACCCCCCCTGCCGCCCCATAGAGACCCCCCCACTCCATAGAGACCCCCCTGCCCCATAGAGACCCCCCATGCCCCACAGAGGCACCCCCGCCCCATAGAGACACTCCCGCCCCATAGAGAACCCCCATGCCCCATAGAGACCCCCCCACTCCATAGAGGCCCCCCTGCCCCATAGAGACCCCCCCGCCCCATAGAGACGCCCCCTGCCCCATAGAGAACCCCTCCGCCCCATATGGACACCCCCTCCCGCCCCATAGGGAACCCCCCCTGCCCCATAGAGAGCCCCCCCTGCCCCATAGAGACACCCTCGCCCCATAGACACCCCCGCCCCATAGAGACACCCCCACTCCATAGAGATCCCCTGCCGCATAGAGACCCCCTGCCCCATAGAGACACTCCCGTCCCATAGAGACACCCCATGCGCCATAGAGACCCCCCCTGCCCCATAGAGACCCCCCCACTCCATAGAGACCCCCCTGCCGCATAGAGACCCCCTGCCCCATAGAGACACTCCCGTCCCATAGAGACCCCCCCGCTCCATAGAGAACTCCCCCGCCCCATAGAGAACCCCCCTGCCCCATAGACACCCCCCCCCGCCCCATAGAGACCCCCCGCCCCATAGAGACACCCCCTGCCCCATAGAGAGCCCCCCTGCCCCATAGAGACCCCCCATGCCCCATAGAGACACCCCATGCCCCATAGAGACACCCCCCTGCCCCATAGAGACACCCCCACTCCATAGAGACCCCCCCTGCCGCATAGAGACCCCCTGCCCCATAGAGACACTCCCGTCCCATAGAGACCCCCCCCGCCCCATAGAGACACCCCCTCCCGCCCCATAGAGACACCCCCGCCCCATAGAGACCCCCCTGCCCCATAGAGACACCCCCTGCCCCATAGAGACCCCCCCTGCCGCCCCATAGAGACACCCCCTCCCGTCCCATGAGACCCCCCCGCTCCATAGAGACCCCCCCCCTGCCCCAAAGAGACACCCCCACTCCATAGAGACCCCCCTGCCCCATAGAGACACCCCCTGCCCCATAGAGACACTCCCATCCCATAGAGACCCCCCCGCTCCATAGAGACCCCCCCACCCCATAGACACCCCTCCCGCCCCATAGAGAACCCCCCCCGCCCCATATGGACACCCCCTCCCGCCCCATAGAGACACTCCCGCCCCATAGAGAACCCCCATGCCCCATAGAGACACCCCCTCCCGCCCCATAGAGCCCCCCCCCGCCCCATAGAGACACCCCCTCCCGCCCCATAGGGAACCCCCCCTGCCCCATAGAGACCCCTCCCGCCCCATAGAGACCCCCCCGCCCCATAGACACCCCCCCCGCCCCATAGAGACACTCCCGCCCCATAGAGAACCCCCATGCCCCATAGAGACCCCCCTACACCATAGAGACCCCCCCGCTCCATAGAGACCCCCCCCTCCCGCCCCATAGAGACCCCCCCTGCCCCATAGAGACCCCCCTGCCCCATAGAGCCCCCCCCGCCCCATAGAGACCCCCCCTGCCCCATAGACACCCCCCCGCCCCATAGAGACACCCCCTCCCGCCCCATAGAGACCCCCCCTGCCCCATAGAGACGCCCCCTGCCCCATAGAGACCCCCCCACTCCATAGAGAACCCCCTGCCCCATAGAGACTCCCCCACCCCATAGAGACCCCCCCCGCCCCATAGAGACCCCCCCTGCCCCATAGACACCCCCCCGCCCCATAGAGACACCCCCCCGCCCCATAGAGCCCCCTCCCGCCCCATAGAGACCCCCCATGCCCCATAGAGACACCCTCGCCCCATAGAGAACCCCCCCGCCCCATATGGACACCCCCTCCCGCCCCATAGAGACACTCCCGCCCCATAGAGTCCCCCCATGCCCCATAGAGGCACCCCCGCCCCATAGAGCCCCCCCCGCCCCATAGAGACCCCCCCTGCCCCATAGAGACGCCCCCTGCCCCATAGAGACCCCCCTCCCGCCCCATAGAGACACCCCATGCCCCATAGAGACACCCCCGCCCCATAGAGGCACCCCCGCCCCATAGAGCCCCCCCCGCCCCATAGAGACCCCCCCTGCCCCATAGAGACCCCCCCCTGCCCCATAGAGACCCCCCCGCTCCATAGAGAACCCCCTGCCCCATAGAGACACCCCCGCCCCATAGAGATACCCCCCCCGCTCCATAGAGACACCCCCGCCCCATAGAGACCCCCCCCTGCCCCATAGAGACCCCCCTGCCCCATAGAGACCCCCCCACTCCATAGAGACCCCCCCGCTCCATAGAGACACCCCCGCCCCATAGAGAACCCCCCCGCCCCATATGGACACCCCCTCCCGCCCCATAGGGAACCCCCCCTGCCCCATAGAGACCCCTCCCGCCCCATAGAGACACCCCCGCCCCATAGAGACACCCCCACTCCATAGAGACCCCCCTGCCCCATAGAGACACCCCCTGCCCCATAGAGACCCCCCCCTGCCCCAAAGAGACACCCCCGCCCCATAGAGACCCCCCTGCCCCATAGAGACACTCCCATCCCATAGAGACACCCCCGCTCCATAGAGAACTCCCCTGCCCCATAGAGACACCCCCTCCCGCCCCATAGAGAACCCCCCGCCCCATAGAGACCCCCCCGCCCCATAGAGACCCCCCCGCTCCATAGAGAGCCCCCCCGCTCCATAGAGACACCCCCCCCCGCCCCATAGAGACACCCCCTCCCGCCCCATAGAGACAACCCCTGCCCCATAGGGACACAACGGGTGGCTGTGGCCTCCCCCCGGAGAGCTGGGACACCTCCCCGGACACCTGGGACACCCCTGGACACCTGGGACCCCCCGGGACACCTGGGACCCCCCTGGACACCTGGGACCCCCCTGGACACCTGTGTGATCCCTCCCAGACACCTGTGTGACCCCCCCGGACACCTGTGACCCCTCCGGACACCTGGGACCCCCCCCGGACACCTGGGACACCCCGGACACCTGGGGCCTCACTGGACACCTGTGTGCCCCCCCTGGACACCTGGGACCCCCCCTGGACACCTGGGACCCCCCCGGACACCTGTGTGACCCCTCCGGACACCTGGAACCCCCCCTGGACACCTGGGACCCCCCCCGGACACCTGTGTGACCCCTCCGGACACCTGGAACCCCCCCTGGACACCTGGGACCCCCCCCGGACACCTGTGTGACCCCTCCGGACACCTGGAACCCCCCCTGGACACCTGGGACCCCCCCTGGACACCTGGGACACCCCGGACACCTGGAACCCCCCCTGGACACCTAGGACCCCCCTGGACACCTGGGACACCCCGGACACCTGTGTGCCCCCCCTGGACACCTGGGACCCCCCTGGATACCTGGGACACCCCGGACACCTGGAACCCCCCCTGGACACCTGGGACACCCCCGGACACCTGGGACACCCCGGACACCTGAGCTCCTCCTCGGACACCTGGGACCCCCCTGGACACCTGGGACACCCTCTGGACACCTGGGACCTCGCTGGACACCTGGGACACCCCCGGACACCTGGGACACCCCCGGACACCTGGAACCCCCCCTGGACACCTGGGACCCCTCCGGACACCTGTGTGATCCCTCCGGACACCTGTGTGACCCCCCCGGACACCTGGGACCCCCCTGGACACCTGGGACCCCTCCAGACACCTGTGTGACCCCCCTGGACACCTGGGACCCCCCCTGGACACCTGGGGCCTCACTGGACACCTGTGTGCCCCCCCCTGGACACCTGGGACCCCTCCGGACACTTGTGACCCCTCCGGACACCTGGAACCCGCCCTGGACACCTGGGACACCCCGGACACCTGTGTGACCCCCCCCCTGGACACCTGGGACCCCTCCGGACACCTGTGTGACCCCCCCGGACACCTGGGACCCCTCCGGACACCTGTGTGACCCCCCCGGACACCTGGGACCCCTCCGGACACCTGTGTGACCCCCCCTGGGCACCTGGGGCCTCACTGGACACCTGTGTGCCCCCCCTGGACACCTGGGACCCCCCTGGACACCTGGGACCCCCCCTGGACACCTGGGACCCCTCCGGACACCTGCGACACCCCCTGGATACCTGGGACACCCCGGACACCTGGGACCCCCCTGGACACCTGTGACCCCTCCGGACACTTGTGACCCCTCCGGACACCTGTGTGACCCCCCTGGACAGAGGAGATGGTGGAAGGTGGAGAGCACTGCTGGATGTGAGGAGGTGAAGTGACAGAGGGACACTGGGGGGGGACAGAGGGACACTGGGGTGATGTGACACAGGGACACTGGGGTGGTGGGACAGAGGGACATCGAGATGGGACATGGGACACTGGGGTGGGACACTGGGGTGGTGGGACACAGAGGGACATTTGGGGTGGGACAGAGGGACACTGGGGGGGGACAGAGGGACACTGGGGGGGACAGAGGGACACTGGGGGGGACACACAGGGACATTGGGGTGGGACATTGGACACTGGGGAGATGGGACAGAGGGACATTGAGGTGGGACATGGAGGGACATTGGTGGGGTGGGACATGGGACACTGGGGTGGTGTGACACAGGGACATTGGGGTGGGACACAGAGGGACATCGAGATGGGACACAGAGGGACATTTGGGGTGGGACAGAGGGACACTGGGGTGATGTGACACAGGGACATTGGGGTGGTGGGACAGAGGGACATTGAGATGGGACATGGGACACTGGGGTGGGACATTGGTGGGGTGGGACATGGGACACTGGGGTGATGTGACACGGGACACTGGGGTGGTGGGACAGAGGGACATTTGGGGTGGGACATTGGGGGGATGGGACATGGTGGGACACTGGGGTGATGTGACACAGGGACATTGGGGTGGTGGGACAGAGGGACATTGAGATGGGACATGGGACACTGGGGTGGGACATTGGGGTGGTGGGACACAGAGGGACATTTGGGGTGGGACAGAGGGACACTGGGGTGGTGGGACATGGAGGGACATTGTGGTGGGACAGCTGTACTGGGGGGGTCACGGCTGTACTGGGGGGGTCACGGCCGCACTGGGGGGGTCACGGCTGTACTGGGGGGGTCACGGCCTCACTGGGAGGGGTCACGGCTGTACTGGGGGGGTCACGGCTGTACTGGGGGGCCATACTGGGAGGGGTCACGGCCTCACTGGGAGGGGTCACGGCCATACTGGGGGGGTCACGGCTGTACTGGGGGGGTCACGGCCATACTGGGGGGGTCACGGCCGCACTGGGGGGGTCACGGCTGTACTGGGAGGGGTCACGGCCGCACTGGGGGGGTCACGGCTGTACTGGGGGGGTCACGGCCGCACTGGGGGGGTCACGGCCGCACTGGGGGGGTCACGGCGCTTTTCCTTTCGCTTTCGGCCGCGCTTTTCCTTTCGGTTCTGCAGGCGACAGCGGGGCCGGGGATCGACACCGAGGTCACCTGGGGGGTCCCGGGGGGGGGGGGGGGGTGGTCGGGGGCTGTCCCCTTCCCTGTCACCTTCCGTGTCACCCCCCGCCCCAGGTGGGGGCTCAGCCGGGGCCGGCTGCGAGCTGGGTGGCGCAGGGGGTGACAGGGGGTGACAGGAGGTGACAGGGACAGCTCGGGGCACCCCTGACCGTGTCACCTCCGCGGGGGTGGCACCTGGGCAGGTGAGGGGGGGGTGGCGCGGGTGCCACGGCAGCGACACAGGTGCCACCACAGCCCCCCCGCTCCTCCTCCTCCTCCTCGGGGCTACCGGGAGAACCGGTCTGGCCACACCTGCGGGCAACCTGCGGCTGCGGTTCGGTGGCCACCGTCCCCCGCGGCGGCCCGGGGGGGGCTGCGGCGCCGTGTCCGGGGGTGGCAGCGGCCACGCAGCGGGACAGGAACGCGGCCGGGCGGCGCCGCGGTGTCCCCGCGGCCGGCGGATGTTTGTCTGTCACCTGCAGCCTCCGGTGGCGGCGGCGCCAGGGGGCCCGGGGCGAGCGGTGGCCCCCGGTAGCCCCCGGTGGCCATGAGCGAGCCGGTGGTGGTGGCCATGGCGGCGTGCGGAGGTGAGGGGGTGGCCGGGACGTGGCGCTGCGACAAGTGGCGCTGGCGGGGACCTGGGAGCTGGAAACTGGGAGCTGGGAACTGGAACTGGGAACTGGAACTGGGATGGGCTCGGAGCTGGCACGGGTGGCCCGGGCGCTGCCCAGCCCGCGGGCCACCGGGGCGCGGTGCCACCCGTGCCCCCCGGCCACCGCAAGGGCCACACCAGGGAGGGCTTGGTCGCCACACCCGGGAGAACGCGGCCCCGGGGCCACCACCGCGGGGACAATGCCGGTGACACTGCCACCACCGCGGGGACAATGCCGGTGTGACCGGGCCACCACCGCGGGGACGATGGCAGTGTCACCGGGCCACCACCGCGGGGACAATGCCGGTGTGACCGGGCCACCACCGCGGGGACAATGCCGGTGTGACCGGGCCAGCACCCTGGGGACAATGGCAGTGACACTGCCGGCACCCAGGGGACAATCCAGTGTCACCGGGCCAGCACGGGCCATGTGCTGCTGGCCCCAGTACTGGGACAGGGCCCGGTGGCACCCCTGGGTTGATGGGTGGGCACTGGGGACACTGGGGACACTGGCACTGTTCCCCCTGGGGGGACACTGGGGGACACTGGGGACACTGGGACCCCTCTGAGTGGGCACTGGGGACACTGGGAGGCCAGTGGGACCCCTTGGGTGGGCACTGGGGACACTGGGGACACTGGCATTGACCCCTTGGGTGGGCACTGGGGGACATGGGGACACCAGCATTGACCCCTTGGATGGGCACTGGGTACACTGGTGACACTGGGACCCCTCTGAGTGGGCACTGGGGACACTGGGAGGCCAGTGGGACCCCTTGGGTGGGCACTGGGGACACTGGGGACACCAGCATTGACCCCTTGGATGGGCACTGGGTACACTGGGGACACTGGGACCCCTCTAAGTGGGCACTGGGGACACTGGGAGGCCAGTGGGACCGCTCTGGGTAGACACTGGGGACACTGGGGACACTGGGACCCCTCTGGGTGGGCACTGGGGGACATGGGGACACCAGCATTGACCCCTTGGATGGTCACTGGGTACACTGGGGCCACTGGGACCCCTCTAAGTGGGCACTGGGGACACTGGGAGGCCAGTGTGACCCCTTGGGTGGGCACTGGGGACACTGGGGACACTGGGACCCCTCTGGGTAGACACTGGGGACACTGGGAGGCCAGTGCGACCCCTCTGGGTAGACACTGGGGACACTGGGACCCCGGGACCCCTCTGGGTGGGCACTGGGGGACATGGGGACACTGGGACCGCTCTGAGTGGGCATTGGGGACACTGGGAGGCCAGTGGGACCCCTCTGGGTGGGCACTGGGGACACTGGGAGGCCAGTGTGACCCCTCTGGGTAGACACTGGGGACACTGGGAGGCCAGTGTGACCCCTTGGGTGGGCACTGGGGACACTGGGGACACTGGGACCCCTCTGGGTAGACACTGGGGACACTGGGAGGCCAGTGCGACCCCTCTGGGTAGACACTGGGGACACTGGGACCCCGGGACCCCTCTGGGTGGGCACTGGGGGACATGGGGACACTGGGACCGCTCTGAGTGGGCATTGGGGACACTGGGAGGCCAGTGGGACCCCTCTGGGTGGGCACTGGGGACACTGGGAGGCCAGTGTGACCCCTCTGGGTAGACACTGGGGACACTGGGACCCCTCTGGGTGGGCACTGGGGACACTGGGACCCCTCTGGGTGGGCACTGGGGACACTGGGGACGGTCCCCGCAGGCTCCGGTGACACAAATTCCGCCCCGTGGGTGTCGGGGCCGTCCCGTGGCCGGAGGTGCCACACCTGGCCTGAGTCACCTGTGGCACGTGCCAGCCCTGCCACCCACGGCACCGAGGGATGAGCTGGGAGTGGGGGGACCCCTGGGGGTGACCCAGTGACCCCAGTATGGCCGTCACCCCCTCCAGTGTGCCCAGGATCCCCAGTGTCCCCAGCATCCCCATCATCTCCAGTGTTCCCAGTGTCCCCAGCATTCCCAGTGTCCCCAGCATCCCCAGTATGGCCATCACCCCCCCCCCAGTGCCCCCAGCATCCCCAGTGACTCCAGTGTCCCCAGTGTCCCTGGAGACCCCAGTGTCCCATCATTCCCAGTATCCCCAGTGACCCCAGTGTCCCCAGCATTCCCAGTGACTCCAGTGTCCCCAGCGTCCCTGGAGACCCCAGTGTCCCATCATTCCCAGTATCCCCAGTGACCCCAGTGTCCCAGTGTCCCATCATTCCCAGTGTGCCCAGCATTCCCAGTGCCCCCAGTGTCCCCAGTGTCCCCAGCATTCCCAGTGTCCCCAGTGTCCCCAGCATTCCCAGTGCCTCCAGTGCCCCCAGTGTCCCCACCATTCCCAGTGACTCCAGTGTCCCCAGCATTCCCAGTAACCCCAGTGCCCCCAGCATTCCCAGTGACTCCAGTATCCCCAGCATTCCCAGTGTGCCCAGCATTCCCAGTGCCTCCAGTGCCCCAGTATCCCCAGCATTTCCAGTATCCCCAGCATTCCCAGTGTCCCCAGCATTCCCAGTCCCTCCAGTGCCCCCAGTGTCCCCACCATTCCCAGTGACTCCAGTGTCCCCAGCATTCCCAGTGTCCCCAGCATTCCCAGTGTGCCCAGCATTCCCAGTGCCCCCAGTGCCCCCAGTGTCCCCAGCATTCCCAGTGCCCCCAGTGCCCCCAGTGTCCCCAGCATTCCCAGCATTCCCAGTGTCCCCACCATTCCCAGTGACTCCAGTGTCCCCAGCATTCCCAGTGTCCCCAGCATTCCCAGTATCCCCAACATTCCCAGTGTCCCCAGTGACTCCAGTATCCCCAGCATTTCCAGTATCCCCAGCATTCCCAGTGTGCCCAGCATTCCCAGTGCCCCCAGTGTCCGGCACCATCCCATGCTGGGATTGGGCAGCTGCAGACTCAGGCAGAGTCAGCAGGATCCGGGAAGAACTGGGGCAGGAGTCAGGCAGGAGTCACCGGCCCAGGTGAGGAGTCACTGGCCCAGGTGAGGAGTCACTGGCCCAGGTGAGGAGTCACCGGCCGTGTGTCCGGCCCTGGGGGCTCGGAGCTGCCGGGAACCTGTCGGGCCAGCCCGGCCGGACAGGACTCACCTGGACAGGCTCAGGGGCCGGGACTCACCTGGCCGGGATCATCCGCCAGGATTCACCTGGACAAGGGGAGGGGCCGGGATTCACCTGGACAAGGGGAGGGGCCGTGCCTCACCTGGCCGGGATCATCCGCCAGGACTCACCTGGACAAGGGGAGGGGCCGGGATTCACCTGGACAAGGGGAGGGGCCGGGCCTCACCTGGCCGGGATCATCCGCCAGGACTCACCTGGACAAGGGGAGGGGCCGGGATTCACCTGGACAAGGGGAGGGGCCGTGCCTCACCTGGCCGGTCTCACCCTGTGCGGGGTCCTGCTGGCCCCCGACCCCCCTGAGCCCGGGGACAGGTGAGGGGGCGGCTGCGGGGGGACCCGGGGGCGCGGGTGGCCACTGCCGGGGCCACCGGGGCCAGCGGGCAGGAGGGAAGGGACCGCAGCGGCTCCTCCCGGCTGCACCCACCTGAGGTGGCCTCGGGGACCCCGCGGGGACCCTGCGGGGACACCGGGACGGGGGGTCCCGTGCCCGTCACCCCCCCACTCCCGGCTCCCTCTGCTGCTTCCCGGACAGGGGGAGGGTCCCGGATCCCGGGGACGGTTCTGGATCCCGGGAATGGTCCTGGATCCTGGGGAGGGTCCTGGATCCTGGGAATGGTCCTGGATCCCAGGGAGGGTCCTGGATCCCGAGAATGGTGCTGGATCCTGGGAATGGTCCTGGATCCTGGGGAGGGTCCTGGATCCCTGGGAATGGTCCTGGATCCCAGGGAGGGTCCTGGATCCTGGGGAGGGTCCTGGATCCCGGGGAGGGTCCCGGATCCCGGGGATGGTTCTGGATCCTGGGAATGGTCCTGGATCCTGGGGAGGGTCCTGGATCCCGGGGAGGGTCCTGGATCCTGGGAATGGTCCTGGGGAGGGTCATGGATCCTGGGAATGGTCCTGGATCCCGGGAATGGTCCTGGATCCTGGGGATGGTCCTGGATCCCCGGGGATGGTCCTGGATCCCGAGAATGGTGCTGGATTCTGGGAATGGTCCTGGATCCCGGGAATGGTCCTGGATCCTGGGAATGGTCCTGGATCCTGGGGAGGGTCATGGATCCTGGGAATGGTCCTGGATCCTGGGAATGGTCCTGGATCCCGGGGATGGTCCTGGATCCCGAGAATGGTGCTGGATCCTGGGAATGGTCCTGGATACCAGGGATGGTCCTGGATCCTGGGAATGGTCCTGGATCCTGGGGAGGGTCCTGGATCCTGGGAATGGTCCTGGATCCCGGGAATGGTCCTGGATCCCGGGAATGGTCCTGGATCCTGGGGAGGGTCCCGGATCCTGGGAATGGCCCTGGATCCTGGGGAGGGTCCTGGATCCTGGGGAGGGTCCCGGATCCTGGGAATGGTCCTGGATCCCGGGGAGGGTCCTGGATCCTGGGGAGGGTCCTGGATCCTGGGGAGGGTCCTGGATCCTGGGAATGGTCCTGGATCCTGGGAATGGTCCTGGACACCAGGGATGGTCCTGGATCCCGGGGATGGTCCTGGATCCTGGGGATGGCCCTGGATCTTGGGGAGGGTCCTGGATCCTGGGAATGGTCCTGGATCCCGGGAATGGTCCTGGATCCCAGGGACGGTTCTGGATCCTGGGGAGGGTCCTGGATTCCTGGGGAGGGTCCTGGATCCTGGGAATGGTCCTGGATCCTGGGGAGGGTCCCGGATCCTGGGGATGGTCCTGGATCCCGGGGATGGTCCTGTATCCCAGGAATGATTCCAGATCCCGGGAATGGTTCTGGATCCTGGGAATGGTTCTGGATCCTGGGTATTGTCCCGGATCCCGGATCCTGGGGACGGTCCCGGATCCCAGGAATGATTCCAGATCCCGGGAATGGTTCTGGATCCTGGGTATTGTCCTGGATCCCGGATCCCGGGGACGGTCCCGGATCCCAGGGATGATTCCGGATCCCAGGGACGGTCCCGGATGCCGGGGACGCGGGGGACGGCCCGGCCGGGGGACATTCCCACGGTGGCAGCCGGGATGCGGGGGAGGGCCACTGCCGGCCGCGGGAATTTCCCACGGTGGCCGGGATGGGCCGGGGGCAGGGGGGGGTCGCGCTCCGGCCACGTGAGTTTCCCACGGGGACTGGGACGTGGGGAGGGGGGGGGCCCGGGGACGTTCCCGCGGTGGTGGCCAGGATGGGGAGGGGTCTCACTCTGGCCACGGGAGTTGCCCACACTGACCGGGACGGGGGGGGTCACGCCCGATTTTCCCACGGTGGCACGCGGGACGCGGAGGGTCCCGCTCCATCCGGGGACATTCTCCCGGTGACAGGGGCGCGGCCGGGGTCCCTCCCCACTCACCGGGGTCTCGTCCCGCAGGCTGTGCCTACTGCGCCCGAGCCTCCGAACCGGACCGGGGGGACCCCCAGGACACCCCGATGCCGTGGCCGCCCCCGTCCACTCTGCCGGACGCGCCCTTCCCCAGCCGGACCCTGGCCGCGGTGGCCGCGGTGGCCGAGGCGCTGCTGGCCCCCGGCTGCTGGGCTCTGGACCGGCTGCTGGCCCTGCAGCCCACCACGGCCCAGCGGGCGCGCTGGCGGCGGCACCGGGCCGGGCGCTGCCTCGCCGTGGGCGCGCGGCTGCTGGCGGCGCCGGCGCTGCTGCTGGCGCTGCTGCTGGCGCTGCCGCCGGCCCTCCTGGGGCTGCTGCTGTGGCTCCCGGCGCAGGCCAAGCGCCGGCCCTTCGTCCACCAGCACGTGGCCACCGCGCCCGCGGCCGAGCCCTGGGACCCGCGGCGAGCCCGCGGCTTCACCTTCCTGACCGCCAACCTGTGCCTGCTGCCCAGCGGCCTGGCTCGCTTCAGCAACCTGGGCGGCACGCGGCGGCGCGCGGCGCTCATCGCCCGGCTCCTGGCGCCCGGAGCGCCGGCGGAACCTTCCGGGCACCGCCGCGGGCTGCTGGAGCCGCGGCGCGGCCAGGGCGGGGGCTACGGGGGCACGCTCAGCACCGCGGCTCCGGGGCAGCCGGGCGGCGATTCCAGGGTGGACCCGTGGATGGTGGCCAGTCCGGCAGCACCGGTGGCCGGCACGATGCCGTGGCCGGAGATGCCGATGGCCAACCTAACAGCGATGGCCAACCCAACACCGATGACCAACTCAACACTGATGGCCAACCCAACACTGATGGCCAACCCAACACCGATGACCAACTCAACACTGATGGCCAACCCAACACTGATGGCCAACCCAACAGCGATGACCAGCTCAATTCCAATGACCAACTCAACACTGATGGCCAACCCAACACCGATGGCCAACCCAACACTGATGACCAACTCAACACCGATGACCAACTCAACACCGATGACCAACTCAACACCGATGGCCAACCCAACACTGATGGCCAACCCAACACTGATGACCAACTCAACTCCAATGACCAACTCAACGCCGATGACCAACTCAACTCCGATGACCAGCTCAACACTGATGGCCAACCCAACACCGATGACCAACCCAACACTGATGGCCAACCCAACACCAATGACCAACCCAACACCGATGACCAACCCTTGGCCAACCGTTGACTCGGTGCCAACGCTGGAGTTGCCGATGACCAACCCAACCTTGGGACCTACCCCATCACCAGTGACCAGCCCGGGGCCGGAGCGGCCGATCCCGCTGCCCGACCCGATGCCCCCGGTGCTGACCGACCACATCCCGCCGGACACCGACTTCGTGTGCCTGCAGGAGGTGTTCGATGCCACCGCGGCCACCACCCTGCGCCGGCGGCTCGGCCACCGCTTCCCGCACGTGCTGTGGGGGGTGGGCCCGGGGGGGCTGCGCTGTGGCCAGCTGCGGGTGCTGGGCAGTGGCCTGGTCCTGGGCAGCCGCTTCCCGCTGCTGGCCGCCCGCTTCCACCCCTTCCCCAACGGCGCCCGCGAGGACGCGCTGGCCAACAAGGGGCTGCTGGTGGCACAGGTGAGGGGACACCTGAGGGGGCACCTGAGGGGGCACAGTGGCTGAGGTGACACGTGGCTGGTGTCCCCCACAGGTGCTGCTGGGGACGGGGCGAGGCCGGCGCGTCGTGGGCTACCTGGGCTGCACCCACCTGCAGGCGCCCGCCCGTGAGTGGGGACACGGTGACGGCGGGGGGGACGCTGGGGGGTGACACTGGGGGGTGACACTGGGGGGTGACACTGGGCGGGGCTCGGGGCGTTGGGTCTGTGTGGTGTTGTCCAGCTGTGTCCGGGTGTCTGTGTCCACTTGTGTCCACCTGCCCGTGTGTGTCCACATGCCCCTGTCTGTGACTCTGGGTCCCCCTGTGCCTGTGTCCCCACGTCCCCGTGTCCCCATGTCCATGTGTCTGTATGTGTCCATATGTCCATGTTTCCAGATCTCCACGTTCCCGTATCCCTGTGTCCCCTGTCCCTGTGTCCCCATGTCCCCGTGTCCACGTCCCTGTGTCGGTACAGGTCCATGTGTCCACATATCCATGTCTGTGTCCCCGTTCCTGTGTGTGCACGTGTCCCCATGTCCATGTCCCCGTGTCACTGTCTCTGTGTACATGTCCTCATGTCCCCATGTCCCTGTCCTTGTGTCTGTATGTGTCCCCATGTCCCGTGTCCCTGTCCCAGTGTCTGTCCATGTCCCCACGTCTCGTGTCCCCATTCCTGTGTCTGTACCTGTCCCCATGTCCATGTCCCCATGTCCTATGTCCCCATCCCTATGTCTGTATGTGTTCCCATGTCCCCATGTCCCCATGTCCCATGTCCCCGTCCCGGTGTCTGTACCTGTCCCCATGTCCATGTCCCCATGTCCCATGTCCCCATGTCCCCATGTCCCATGTCCCTATGTCCCGTGTCCCATGTCCCATGTCCCGTGTCTGTCCACTTCCCCATGCCCATGTCCCTGTCCTGGTGTCTGTACCTGTCCCCATGTCCATGTCCCCATGTCCCATGTCCCCATGTCCCCATGTCCCATGTCCCTATGTCCCGTGTCCCATGTCCCGTGTCTGTCCACTTCCCCATGCCCATGTCCCTGTCCTGGTGTCTGTACTTGTCCGCATGTCCTGGTGTCCCCATGTCCCATGTCCCTGTCCTGGTGTCTGTACCTGTCCCCATGTCCATGTCCCCATGTCCATGTGTCCATGTCCCATGTCCCCATGTCCCCATGTCCCATGTCCATGTGTCCCTGTCCCAGTGTCTGTACCTGTCCCCATGTCCTGTGTCTCCATCCCTGTGTCTGAACATGTCCCCATGTCCATGTCCCCATGTCCATGTCCCCATGTCCCCATGTCCCCATGTCCCATGTCCCTATGTCCTGTGTCCCATGTCCCATGTCCCAGTGTCTGTCCACTTCCCCATGCCCATGTCCCTGTCCTGGTGTCTGTACCTGTCCGCATGTCCTGGTGTCCCCATGTCCATGTCCCCATGACCATGTCCCCATGTCCCATGTCCATGTGTCCATGTCCCATGTCCATGTGTCCCTGTCCCAGTGTCTGTAACTGTCCCCATGTCCTGTGTCTCCATCCCTGTGTCTGAACATGTCCCCATGTCCATGTCCCCATGTCCCCATGTCCCATGTCCCTGTCCTGGTGTCTGTACCTGTCCCCATGTCCATGTCCCCATGTCCCATGTCCATGTGTCCATGTCCCATGTCCATGTGTCCCTGTCCCAGTGTCTGTAACTGTCCCCATGTCCTGTGTCTCCATCCCTGTGTCTGAACATGTCCCCATGTCCATGTCCCCATGTCCCCATGTCCCCATGTCCCATGACCCGTGTCCCTGTCCCAGCCGATGCCACCATCCGTGACGTGCAGCTGTCCCTGGTGCTCCGGTGGCTCCGGGAGTTCCGGCGGGAGCAGGAGCGGCCTGGGGACCTGGTGGCCTTCGATGTCTTCTGCGGGGACCTCAACTTCGACAACTGCTCCCAGGGTGGGGACAGGGGACACGGGGGGACACGGAGTTGGGGGGACGGTGGCAGAGGTGTGGGACGTGGGTGGGACACAGAGGACAAATATGGAAGGACACTGAGGGAGCATGGTGGAGACATGGGGGGACATAGAGGTGACACAGGGGGACATCAGGGGACACAGAGGGGCATGGGGAGACATGGAGGGACACGGGGGGGACACAGTGGGATGTAGCGGGACATCGGGGGACACAGGGGGACACGGGGGTGACAGCAGCGCCGTGTCCCCCGCAGGTGACGCCCTGAACCAGCAGCACCCCCTGTTCAAGGAGTTCTGGGACCCCGCGCGCCGCGGATCGGGCCAGGACCAGCCTTGGGCCATCGGTGGGGACACCGCTGTCACCTCCCCGGGGACTCCAGTGGCACCCCCTGACCGGGGACCCCAGTGTTGGCCGTGCCTGGGGACCTCGCTGTCACTTCCCCAGGGACCCCACTTTCACCGTCCTGGGGACCCTGCTGTCACCTCCCCGGGGATGCCACTTCCACCTCCCCAGAGACCCCGCTGTCACCTCCCCAGAGACCCCGCTGTCACCTCCTGAGGGACCCCGCTGTCACCTCCTGAGGGACCCCGCTGTCACCTCCCCAGAGACCCTGCTGTCACCTCCTGAGGGACCCCGCTGTCACCTCCTGAGGGACCCCGCTGTCACCTCCCCAGAGACCCCGCTGTCACCTCCTGAGGGACCCCACTGTCACCTCCCCAGAGACCCCACTGTCACCTCCTGAGGGACCCCGCTGTCACCTCCCCAGAGACCCCGCTGTCACCTCCTGAGGGACCCCACTGTCACCTCCCCAGAGACCCTGCTGTCACCTCCACTGCGATCCCCACTGTCACCCCCTGAAGCCCCCGCTGTCACCTTCCCATGTCTGGGGACCCGTTAATGTCCCTGTCCCCTCCTGTCCCCTCCCTGTGTCCAGGGTCGTGCTCACTCTGTCCCCTCCTGTCCCCCCCTGTCCCCCCCTGTCCCCTCCGTGTCCCCTCCTGTCCCCTCCCCGTGTCCAGGGTCATGCTCACTCTCTGTCCCCTCCTGTCCCCCCTGTCCCCTCCTGTCCCCCCTGTCCCCTCCTGTCCCCTCCTGTCCCCTCCCCGTGTCCAGGGTCGTGCTCACTCTGTCCCCTCCTGTCCCCCCCTGTCCCCCCCTGTCCCCTCCTGTCCCCTCCTGTCCCCAGGGACGCTGCTCGACTGCCTCAAGATCTACGAGGAGCCCGTGTCCACCCCTGAGAAGATGAGGAGGTGACAATGGGGACACTGGGGACACAGGGGGACACTGGGGACAAGAAGGGTCCAGCTGACCCATCGGCCTGGCGGGGGTGGGGGGTCCTCCATGCCTGTGTCCCTGTGTCCCACAGTGTCCCTGTGCCACTCTGTCCCCGTGTCCTGCTGTCTCCCCGTGTTCCTCTATGTCCCCGTGTCCCCTGTCACTCCGTCCCACTCTGTCCCACGGTGTCCCCATGTCCGGCAGTGTCCCCATGTCCCCATGTCCCCATGTCCCTGTGTCCCCTGTCACTCTGTCCCACTGTGTCCCCATGTCCCCTGTCACTCCATCCCACTCTGTCCCACTGTGTCCCCATGTCCGGCAGTGTCCCCATGTCCCCATGTCCCCATGTCCCTGTGTCCCCTGTCACTCTGTCCCACTGTGTCCCCATGTCCGGCAGTGTCCCCATGTCCCCATGTCCCTGTGTCTGGCTGTGTCTCCATGTCCCCGTGCCCCCTGTCACTCTGTCACACTGCGTCCCCGTGTCCCCATGTCCGGCAGTGTCCCCATGTCCCTGTGTCCCCTGTCACTCTGTCCCACTGTATCCCCATGTCCCCATGTCCCCATGTCCCTATGTCCAGCAATGTTCCCATGTCCCCATGTCCCCGTATCCCCATGTCCGGCAGTGTCCCCATGTCCCCGTGTCCCCATGTCCCCGTGTCCCCATGTCCCCATGTCCGGCAGTGTCCCCATGTCCCCGTGTCCGGCAGTGTCCCCATGTCCGGCAGTGTCCCCATGTCCCCATGTCCCCATGTCCCAGTGTCCCCATGTCCCCATGTCCCCATGTCCCCGTGTCCCCGTGTCCCATGTCCCCATGTCCCCTGTCCCCGTGTCCCCGTGTCCCCATGTCCCCATGTCCCCATGTCCCCGTGTCCGGCAGTGTCCCCATGTCCGGCAGTGTCCCCATGTCCCCATGTCCCCATGTCCCTGTGTCCCCATGTCCCCACATCCAGCAGTGTCCCCATGTCCCCATGTCCCCATGTCCCCATGTCCCCGTGTCCCCATGTCCCCGTGTCCGGCAGTGTCCCCATGTCCCCATGTCCCCATGTCCGGCAGTGTCCCCGTGTCCGGCAGTGTCCCCATGTCCCCATGTCCCCATGTCCAGCAATGTCCCCATGTCCCCATGTCCGGCAGTGTCCCCATGTCCCCATGTCCCTGTGTCCCCTGTCACTCTGTCCCACTGTGTCCCCATGTCCGGCAGTGTCCCCATGTCCCCATGTCCCTGTGTCTGGCTGTGTCTCCATGTCCCCGTGCCCCCTGTCACTCTGTCACACTGCGTCCCCGTGTCCCCATGTCCGGCAGTGTCCCCATGTCCCCATGTCCCCCGTGTCCCCGTGTCCCATGTCCCCATGTCCCCATGTCCCCTGTCCCCGTGTCCCCATGTCCCCATGTCCCCATGTCCCCGTGTCCGGCAGTGTCCCCATGTCCGGCAGTGTCCCCATGTCCCCATGTCCCCATGTCCCTGTGTCCCCATGTCCCCACATCCAGCAGTGTCCCCATGTCCCCATGTCCCCATGTCCCCATGTCCCCGTGTCCCCATGTCCCCGTGTCCGGCAGTGTCCCCATGTCCCCATGTCCCCATGTCCGGCAGTGTCCCCGTGTCCGGCAGTGTCCCCATGTCTCCATGTCCCCATGTCCAGCAATGTCCCCATGTCCCCATGTCCGGCAGTGTCCCCATGTCCCCATGTCCCCATGTCCCCATGTCCAGCAGTGTCCCCATGTCCCCATGTCCCCGTGTCCCCATGTCCCCATGTCCGGCAGTGTCCCCATGTCCCCGTGTCCAGCAGTGTCCCCATGTCCGGCAGTGTCCCCATGTCCCCATGTCCCCTGTCACTCTGTCCCACTGTGTCCCCATGTCCGGCAGTGTCCCCATGTCCCCATGTCCCCTGTCACTCTGTCCCACTGTGTCCCCATGTCCGGCAGTGTCCCCATGTCCCCATGTCCCCATGTCCCCATGTCCCCATGTCCCCTGTCACTCTGTCCCACGGTGTCCCCGTGTCCCCATGTCCCGTGTCCCCTGTCCCCGCAGGACGCTGTCCCAGCCCTGGGGACGCGAGCGGTTCCTGGCGGGTCCCATCCTGTCCTGCGGGGCGCTGGACACGAAGGCCCCGCGGCCGTGGCAGGGCCGGAGAGTGGACAGAGCGCTGCTGCGGAGGGACCCCGCGCTGGCCACCGTGAGTGACCGCTGGGAGCCCCCAGTGACCCCCAGTGACCCCCAGTGACCCCCCAATGACCCCTGGGACCCCGCGCTGGCCACCGTGAGTGACCGCTGGGACCCCCCAGTGACCCCCAGTGACCCCTGGGACCCCGCGCTGGCCACCGTGAGTGACCGCTGGGAGCCAGTGACCCCCCCAGTGACCCCCAGTGACCCCCAGTGACCCCCCAGTGACCCCCCAGTGACCCCTGGGACCCTGCGCTGGCCACCGTGAGTGACCTCTGGGAGCCCAGTGACCCAGTGACCCCCCAGTGACCCCCAGTGACCCCCCAATGACCCCTGGGACCCCTGGGACCCCTGGGACCCCTGGGACCCCCGCGCTGGCCACCGTGAGCGACCACTGGGACCCCCCGGTGACCCCCCCAGTGACCCCCAGTGACCCCTGGGACCCCTGGGACCCCGCGCTGGCCACCGTGAGTGACCACTGGGAGCCCCCAGTGACCCCCCCAGTGACCCCCCCAGTGACCCCTGGGACCCCGCGCTGGCCACCGTGAGTGACCACTGGGAGCCCCCAGTGACCCCCCCAGTGACCCCCCAGTGACCCCTGGGACCCCAGTGACCCCTGGGACCCCGTGCTGGCCACCGTGAGTGACCACTGGGAGTGAGTGACCCCCTAGTGACCCCTGAGACCCCTGGGACCCTCAATGACCCCTGGGACCCCGCGCTGGCCACCGTGAGTGACCACTGGGAGCCTGGGACCCCCCCAGTGACCCCCAGTGACCCCCAGTGACCCCCCCAGTGACCCCCCAGTGACCCCTGGGACCCCGCGCTGGCCACCGTGAGTGACCGCTGGGAGCCCCCAGTGACCCCCCAGTGACCCCTGGGACCCCCAGTGACCCCTGGGACCCCAGTGACCCCTGGGACCCCCGCGCTGGCCACCGTGAGTGACCGCTGGGACCCCCCAGTGACCCCCAGTGACCCCTGGGACCCCCAATGACCCCTGGGACCCCGCGCTGGCCACCGTGAGTGACCACTGGGACCCCAGTGACCCCCAGTGACCCCTGGTGTCCCCATGACCCCAGTGACCCCAGTGACCCCCAGTGACCCCCAGTGCCCCCGTGCCCCCGGCCTGACCCCGCTGTCCCCACAGGAGGTCACCGGTTTCTCGGTCATCACCCAGCTGGCCACTCTGTCTGACCACCTGCCCCTGGCCCTGCGGCTGCGCCTGGGGCCCGCTGACCTCTGACCCCGCACGGACACGGGCTGGACACGGGGCTGGACACGGCGCTGGACACGGGGCTGGACACGGCGCTGGACACGGGGCTGGACACGGGACTGGACACAGCTCAGACCTGAGAGTGGCCACACTCTGGACACAGCGCTGGACATGGGGCTGGACACGGGACTGGACACGGGGCTGGACACGGCGCTGGACACGGCGCTGGACACGGGGCTGGACACGGGGCTGGACATGGGGCTGGACACGGGGCTGGACATGGGGCTGGACACAGGGCTGGACACGGGGCTGGACATGGGGCTGGACATGGGGCTGGACACAGGGCTGGACACGGGGCTGGACATGGGGCTGGACACAGGGCTGGACACGGGGCTGGACACGGCGCTGGACACGGCGCTGGACACGGGGCTGGACACGGGGCTGGACATGGGGCTGGACACAGGGCTGGACACGGGGCTGGACACGGGGCTGGACATGGGGCTGGACACGGGGCTGGACATGGGGCTGGACACAGGGCTGGACACGGGGCTGGACATGGGGCTGGACATGGGGCTGGACACAGGGCTGGACACGGGGCTGGACATGGGGCTGGACACAGGGCTGGACACGGGGCTGGACACGGGACTGGACATGGGGCTGGACACAGCTCAGACCTGAGAGTGGCCACACTCTGGACACAGGACTGGACACGGGGCTGGACACGGCGCTGGACACGGGGCTGGACATGGGGCTGGACACAGCTCGGACCCAAGAGTGGCCACACTCTGGACACGGGGCTGGACATGGGGCTGGACACGGGGGTGGACACGGGGCTGGACACGGGGCTGGACACAGCTCGGACCCAAGAGTGGCCACACTCTGGACATGGTGCTGGACACAGCTCTGGTCACTGCTCTGACCCTGGTGTGACCATGGCTCCGGACACAGCACTGGACACTGCTCTGGACACAGCACTGGTCACTGCACTGGACACAGCACCGGTCACTGAACTGGACACAGCACTGGTCACTGAACTGGACACAGCACTGGACACTGCTCTGGACACAGCACTGGTCACTGCACTGGACACAGCACCGGTCACTGCTCTGACCCTGGTGTGACCATGGCTCCGGACACAGCAGCAGTCACTGCTCCGGTCACTGCTCCGGTCACTGCTCCGGTCACTGCTCCGGACACTGCACTGGTCACTGCTCTGGACACAGCACTGGTCACTGCTCTGGTCACTCCGGACACTCCTCCGGTCACTGCTCCGGACACAGCACTGGTCACTGCTCCGGACACAGCACCGGTCACTGCTCTGGACACAGCACCGGTCACTGCTCTGGTCACTCCGGACACTCCTCCGGTCACTGCTCCGGACACAGCACTGGTCACTGCACTGGTCACTGCACCGGTCACTGCTCCGGACACTGCTCCGGACACTCCGGACACTGCTGTGACCCCCGTGACCCCGGCGTGACCCCGGCGTGACCCCGGCGTGACCCCGGCTCCCGGCCGTGTCCCCACACGTCACTGACCAGGGTGACCCTGGGGACGATCAATGGCGCCATTGATCCGCTATTGGTGCGCTATTGATCCGCCATTGATCCACTATTGATCTGCTATTGATCTGCTATTGATCCGCCATTGATCCACTATTGATCTGCTATTGATCCGCCATTGATCCGCTATTGATCCACTATTGATCCGCTATTGATCCGCTATTGGGGCAGTATTGATCTGGTATTGGTGCAGTATTGATCTGGCATTGATCTGCTATTGATCCTCTATTGATCTGGTATTGATCTGCTATTGATCCAGTATTGATCCGGTATCGGGGCAGGATCAGTTCTGTATCAATGCAGGTATTGATCCAGCATTGATCCAATGCCAGTCCAGGGTGGGTCCAGCATTGATCCGGTATTGATCCAGTATTGATCTGGTATTGGGGCAGGATCGATGCAGGCATTGATCCAGCATTGATCAGTCCAGGATGGGTCCAGCATTGATCTGGTATTGATCCAGTATTGATCCAGCATTGATCTGGTATTGATCCAGCATTGATCTGGTATTGATCCAGCATTGATCGGGCATTGATTGGGCATTAGTCTGGCATTGATCCGGCATTGATCCAGCATTGATCCGGCATTGACTCAGTATTGATCCGCCATTGATCCGGCATTGGCTCCGTATCGATCCAGCATTAAACCAGCATTGGCGTAGTACTGGCGCAGTATTGATCCGTTATTGGCTCCGTATCGATCCAGCACTGATCCAGCACCAGTCTGGCATTGGCTCAGTATTGATCCGGTATTGATCCGGCACTGGTGCAGTATTGATCCGGCATTGGCTCAGTATTGATCCGGCACTGGTGCAGTATTGATCCGGCATTGGCTCAGTATTGATCCGGCATTAGCTCAGTATTGATCCGGCATTGGCTCAGTATTGATCCGGTATTGATCCAGCACTGGTGCAGTATTGATCCTGTATTGATCTAGTATTGATCCAGCATTGATCTGGTATTGATCTGGCATTGATCCAGCACTGATCCAGCATTGATCCAGCACTGATGCAGTATTGATCCTGTATTGATCTGACATTGATCCAGCACTGATGCAGTATTGATCCAGCATTGATCTGACATTGATCCAGCACTGATGCAGTATTGATCCAGCATTGATCTGGCATTGATCCAGCATTGATCTGGCATTGATCCAGCATTGATGCAGCATTGATCCGGTATTGATCTGGCATTGATCCAGTGTTGATCTGGCATTGATCCAGCATTGATCTGGCATTGATCCGGCATTGATCCAGCATTGATCCGGTATTGATCTGGCATTGATCCAGCATTGATCCAGCATTGATCCAGCATTGATCCAGCATTGATCCAGCACTGATCCTGTATTGATCTGGTATTGATCCAGCATTGATCCAGCATTGATCCAGCATTGATCCAGCACTGATCCTGTATTGATCTGGTATTGATCCAGCATTGATCTGGCATTGATCCAGTGTTGATCTGGCATTGATCCGGCACTGATGCAGTATTGATCCTGTACTGATCCAGCATTGATCCAGCATTGATCCGGTATTGATCCAGCACTGGTCTGGCATTGATCCTGTATTGATCTGGCATTGATCCGGCACTGATGCAGTATTGATCCAGCACTGATCTAGTATTGATCCTGTATTGATCCAGCATTGATCCAGCATTGATCTGGTATTGATCCTGTATTGATCTGACATTGATCCAGCATTGATCCAGCACTGATCTGACATTGATCCAGTGTTGATCTGGCATTGATCCGGCATTGATCCGGTATTGATCCTGTATTGATCCTGTATTGATCCAGCATTGATCCAGCATTGATCCAGCACTGGTCTGGCCTCCATCCCCTATTGATCCAGCCTCTCTCCGGCAGGGCTGGCACAGCCCCCATGGCACAGGGGGGTTCCCCCCCCCCCATTCCCAGAGTTTGGGGTCGGTTTCCCCCCCCCCCCCGGATTTGTGGGGCAGAGCCCGGGGGGGCTCCGTGGGGCTGGGGGGGGGTCCCTGGGGGTCCCTGTCCCCCCCAAGACACCAGGCAGGAGTTGGGGGGTGCAGAAGCTTTATTGGAGGCTGGGGGGGAACCGGGGGGAGACCCCCAAAGGGGGGAGCTGGGCCCCCCATGGAGGGGCTGAGCTGGGGCTGGGGGGCTGCCCTATAGACTGTGCGCATCTGGGGGGGCTGCCCCATAGCAGGGTCGGGGGGCTGCCCCATGGCAGGGTCAGGAGCTGCCCCATGGCAGGGTCGGGGGGCTGCCCCATAGCAGGGTCAGGAGCTGCCCCATGGCAGGGTCGGGGGGCTGCCCCACAGCAGGGTCAGGAGCTGCCCCATGGCAGGGTCGGGGGGCTGCCCCATGGCAGGGTCAGGAGCTGCCCCATGGCAGGGTCGGGGGGCTGCCCCATGGCAGGGTCAGGAGCTGCCCCATGGCAGGGTCGGGGGGCTGCCCCATGGCAGGGTCAGGAGCTGCCCCATAGCAGGGTCGGGGGGCTGCCCCATGGCAGGGTCAGGAGCTGCCCCATGGCAGGGTCGGGGGGCTGCCCCACGGGGGGGGGGTGCACAGCTGGAGCTGGGGGCTGCCCCAGAGCTGGAGTGGGCGAGGGGCTGCCCCATAGAGGGGTTAGGGGGCTGCCCTATAGGCTGTTGCGTATCTAGCAATGGGGGGGCTGCCCCATAGCAGGGTCAGGAGCTGCCCCATAGCGGGGTCAGGAGCTGCCCCATAGCAGACTCTAGGGCTGCCCCATAGCGGGGTCAGGAGCTGCCCCATAGGAAGTGCATAGATGGGATGGGGGGCAGCCCCATAGTGGAGTTAGGGGGCTGCCCCCAATAGCAGGGTCAGGAGCTGCCCCACAGCAGACTCTGGGGCTGCCCCATAGTGGGGTCAGGAGCTGCCCCACAGCAGGGTCAGGGGCTGCCCCATAGCAGGGTCAGGGGCTGCCCCACAGCAGGGTCAGGGGCTGCCCCATAGCAGGTGTATAGATGGGATGGGGGGCTGCCCCATAGCGGAGTTAGGGGGGTGCCCTATGGACTGTGCGTATCTAAAGGGGGGGCTGCCCCACAGCAGGGTCAGGGGCTGCCCCATAGCAGGGATGGGGGCTGCCCCACAGCAGGTGCCCTATAGGAAGTGCATAGATGGGATGGGGGCTGCCCCATAGACCTGTGCATAGCTGGAGTGGGTGGGGCTGCCCCATAGCGGGGCTGCCCCATAGGAGGTGCATAGACGGGATGGGGGGCAGCCCCACAGTGGAGTTAGGGGGCTGCCCCATAGCATGGTTAAGGGGCTGCCCCATAGAGGTGCATAGATGGAATCGGGGGGGCTGCCCCATAGCAGGGTCAGGGGGGCTGCCCCACAGCAGGATCAGGGGCTGCCCCATAGCAGGTGCATAGATGGGATGGGGGGCTGCCCCATAGCGGAGTTAGGGGGATGCCCTATGGACTGTGCGGATCTAAAGGGGGGTCTGCCCCACAGCAGGAATGGGGCTGCCCCATAGAGGAGGTGCATAGCTGGAGTGGGTGGGGGGCTGCCCCATAGCGGAGTTAGGGGGCTGCCCTATGGACTGTGCGTGTCTAGAGGGTCGGTTACCCCACAGAGGGGTTTGGGAGGGGCTGCCCCATAGCAGGGTTAGGGGGCTGCCCCATAACGGACTTTGGGGCTGCCCCATAGCAGGGCTGGGGGGCTGCCCTATGGACTGTGCTTATCTAGCAATGGGGGCTGCTCCATGGGGGGCACAGCTGGAGTTGGGGGGCTGACCCATGGTGGGGGTCAGGGGCTGCCCCACAGCGGGTTTGGGGCTGCCCCACAGCGATTTGGAGCTGCCCCACAGCAGATTTGGGGCTGCCCCACAGCGGGTTTGGGGCTGCCCCACAGTGGGTTTGGGGCTGCCCCATGGTGGGGTCAGGGGTGGCTCCATAGCGGGGTTTGGGGCCACCCCACAGCGGTTTGGGGCTGCCCCACAGCGGGTTTGGGGCTGCCCCACAGTGGGGTCAGGGGCAGCTCCATAGTGGGTTTGGGGCTGCCCCACAGCAGGTTTGGGGCTGCCCCACAGCGGGTTTGGGGCTGCCCCACAGCAGGTTTGGGACTGCCCCACAGCCGATTTGGGGCTGCCCCACAGCAGATTTGGGGCTGCCCCACAGCGGGGTTTGGGGCTGCCCCATAGCCGATTTGGGGCTGCCCCACAGCGGGGTTTGGGGCTGCCCCACAGCCGATTTGGAGCTGCCCCACAGCGGGGTTTGGAGCTGCCCCACAGCCGATTTGGGGCTGCCCCACAGCAGATTTGGAGCTGCCCCACAGCAGGTTTGGGGCTGCCCCACAGTGGGTTTGGGGCTGCCCCACAGCGGGTTTGGAGCTGCCCCACAGCGGGTTTGGAGCTGCCCCACAGCGGGGTTTGGAGCTGCCCCACAGCGGGTTTGGGGCTGCCCCACAGCGGGTTTGGAGCTGCCCCACAGCAGGTTTGGGGCTGCCCCACAGCGGGGTTTGGAGCTGCCCCACAGCCGATTTGGGGCTGCCCCACAGCGGTTTGGGGTTGCCCCACAGCGGGTTTGGGGCTGCCCCACAGCAGATTTGGGGCTGCCCCACAGCGGTTTGGGGCTGCCCCACAGCAGATTTGGGGCTGCCCCACAGCGGTTTGGGGCTGCCCCACAGCCGATTTGGAGCTGCCCCACAGCAGATTTGGGGCTGCCCCACAGCGGTTTGGGGCTGCCCCACAGCAGATTTGGGGCTGCCCCACAGCCGATTTGGAGCTGCCCCACAGCAGATTTGGGGCTGCCCCACAGCAGATTTGGGGCTGCCCCACAGCGGGTCAGGGGCTGCCCCACAGCAGGTTTGGGGCTGCCCCACAGCAGATTTGGGGCTGCCCCACAGCGGGGTTTGGGGCTGCCCCATAGCAGATTTGGGGCTGCCCCATAGCGGGGTTTGGGGCTGCCCCATGGTGGGGTCAGGGGTGGCTCCATAGTGGGTTTGGGGCTGCCCCACAGCGGTTTGGGGCTGCCCCATAGCCGATTTGGGGCCTGCCCCACAGCGGGGTTTGGGGCTGCCCCACAGCCGATTTGGGGCTGCCCCACAGCGGGTTTGGAGCTGCCCCACAGCGGGGTTTGGAGCTGCCCCACAGCCGATCTGGGGCTGCCCCACAGCCGATTTGGGGCTGCCCCACAGCCGATTTGGGACTGCCCCACAGCAGATTTGGGGCTGCCCCACAGCCGATTTGGGGCTGCCCCACAGCGGGTTTGGGACTGCCCCACAGCGGGTTTGGGGCTGCCCCACAGCCGATTTGGGGCTGCCCCACAGCCGATTTGGGGCCGCCCCACAGCGGTTTGGGGGTCACACGGCCTCCTGCGCCTGCCGGAACTCGAAGACGCTGCCGCGCTCCAGGAAGGTTTGTGGGGTCGGGGGGCTCGGGGGGCTCGGGGGGTCCCGGGGGTTTTGGGGGTTCGGGGAGTTCTGGGGGGCCCAGAGGTCCTGGGGGTCCGGGGGGGTCCTGGGGGTCGCCCCCGGCCCCTTCCTCGGGGGGGCCGAAGCCGCCCCCGCCCGGGGTCAGCAGGCGGAAAATGTCCTGTGGGGAGAGAGGGGTGTGGGGTCAGGGGTGTGGGGTCCAAGATTTGGGGTCAGGGGTTTGGGGTCAGGGGTGTGGGGTCAGGGGTTTGGGGTTATGGGGGGTTTGGGGTCAGGGGGGTTGGGGTCAGGGAGGTTTTGGGTTGGGGGTTGGGGGTCGGGGGTTTGGGGTCAGGGGAGGTTTGGGGTCAGGGGTTTGGGGTTATGGGGGGTTTGGGATCAGGGGGGGTTTGGGGTCAGGGGTGTGGGGTCAGGGGTGTGGGGTCCAAGATTTGGGGTCAGGGGTTTGGGTCAGGGGTTTGGGGTCAGAGGTTTGGGGTCAGGGGGGTTTGGGGTCAGAGGTTTGGGGTCAGGGGGTTGGGGTTATGGGGGGGTTTGGGGTCAGGGGGGTGTGGGGTCAGGGGTGTGGGGTTATGGGGGGGTTTGGGGTCAGGGGGGTTTGGGGTCAGGGGTTTGGGGTTATGGGGGGGTTTGGGGTCGGGGATTTGGGGTCAGGGGTTTGGGGTTATGGGGGGTTTGGGGTCAGGGGGGTTTGGGGTCAGGGGTTTGGGGTCAGGGGTGTGGGGTTATGGGGGGTTTGGGGTTGGGGATTGGGGGTTTGGGGGTCAGGGGGGGTTTGGGGTCAAGGGTTTGGGGTCAGGGGTGTGGGGTCAGGGGTTTGGGGTTATGGGGGGTTTGGGGTTGGGGGTTGGGGGTTTGGGGTCAGAGGTTTGGGGGTCAGGGGGGTTTGGGGTCAGGGGTTTGGGGTTATGGGGGGGTTTGGGGTCAGGGGTGTGGGGTCAGGGGGGGTTTGGGGTCAGGGGTTTGGGGTTATGGGGGGTTTGGGGTCAGGGGGGTTTGGGGTCAGGGGGGTTTGGGGTCAGGGGGGATTTGGGGTCAGGGGGGTTTGGGGTCGGGGATTTGGGGTCAGGGGGGGTTTGGGGGTCAGGGGTTTGGGGTTATGGGGGGGTTTGGGGTTGGGGGTTTGGGGTCACAGGTTTGGGGTCAGGGGGGTTTGGGGTTGGAGGTTTGGGATCAGGGGTTTGGGGTCAGAGGTTTGGGGTCAGGGGTTTGGGGTTATGGGGGGTTTGGGGTTTGGGGTCAGGGGTTTGGGGTCGGGGGGGTTTGGGGTTGGGGGTTTGGGGTCAGGGGGGGTTTGGGGTCAGGGGTTTGGGGTCAGGGGTTTGGGGTCGGGGGGGTTTGGGGTCGGGGGGGGCTTGGGGTCAAGAGGGGGTTGGGATTTTTGGGCAGTTTTTGGGGCAGTTTTTGGGGTGGGTTTGGGGTGATTTTGGGGTTGTTTTGGGGTGGTTTTGGAGTTCTTTTTGGGGTGATTTTGGGGTTGTTTTGGGTCGGTTTTTGGGATGTTTTTGGGGTGTTTTTGGGATGTTTTTGGGGTGTTTTTGGGGTTTTTGCTCACCCCCGGCTCCATGCACACCGAGCTCTTGCCCCCCAGGTTGATGTCACAGGATGGGGTTTGGGGTGATTTTGGGGTGATTTTGGGGTGATTTTGGGGTGATTTTGGGGTGATTTTGGGACGGTTTGGGTGATTTTGGGGTGATTTTGGGGTGATTTTGGGACGGTTTTGGGGGCGGTTTTGGGTCGGTTTTTGGGGTGTTTTTGGGGTTTTTGCTCACCCCCGGCTCCACGCACACCGAGCTCTTGCCCCCCAGGTTGATGTCACAGGATGGGTTTGGGGTGATTTTGGGGTGATTTTGGGGTGATTTGGGGCGGTTTTGGGGCGGTTTTTGGAGCCAGTTTTGGGATGTTTTTGGGGTTGTTTTGGGGTTGTTTTTGGGGTGTTTTGGGGGTTTTTGCTCACCCCCGGCTCCACGCACACCGAGCTCTTGCCCCCCAGGTTGATGGTACAGGATGGGGTTTGGGGTGATTTTGGGGTGATTTTGGGGCGGTTTTTGGAGCAGTTTTGGGGCAGTTTTGGGTTGTTTTTGGGGTGATTTTGGGGCGGTTTTTGGAGCAGTTTTGGGTCGGTTTTTGGGGTTGTTTTTGGGGTGTTTTTGGGGTGATTTTGGGGTGTTTTTGGGGTTTTTGCTCACCCCCGGCTCCACGCACACCGAGCTCTTGCCCCCCAGGTTGATGGTACAGGATGGGGTTTGGGGTGATTTTGGGGTGATTTTGGGGCGGTTTTTGGAGCAGTTTTGGGGCAGTTTTGGGGTTG